>NC_046155.1:52373420-52673420 GCF_011064425.1 Rattus rattus | reverse complement strand
TGTGCTGCACGTCCGCCTGTGTGCTGCACGTCCGCCTGTGTGCTGCACGTCCGCCTGTGTGCTGCACGTCCGCCTGTGTGCTGCACGTCCGCCTGTGTGCTGCACGTCCGCCTGTGTGCTGCATGTCCGCCTGTGTGCGGCATGTCCGCCTGTGTGCAGCACGTCCGCCTGTGTGCTGCACGTCCGCCTGTGTGCTACACGTCCGCCTGTGTGCTGCATGTCTGCTTGTGTGCTGCATGTCTGCTTGTGTGCGGCATGTCTGCTTATGTGATAGATGTTTACTGACTTGCAGATGTCCAGCCAGCTTTACATTCCCACAATGAAAGCAACTAGATCGTACTGTGTGATCCTTCAATGTCTTAAATTTCATCTGCGAATATTGTATTGAACACTTATGCATCTATGTTCACCAAGAAAACTGGCCTCTAGTTTCCCCATGGTATTTTTATCTGGGGTGTGACTGAGGCATTACTTACTGTCCATGCAGAGCCAGTGAGGGGCTCCTCTGCTATTTTATGAGAGTAGTCTGAGGACCAATGGTCTCCTACAAGCTCTGATAGACGTCGACAGTGATGCTCCAGGCCAAGGGTTTCTCTTTTGAGAGAGTGTTACTGCTTTGGTCTTGACTCTTGTTAGTGATCTGTTAAGTTGTTTTTGTTAGTTTGTTTTTAAACTACTTGGCCCAATATTGATAAGCCATATGTATGTACAAATTCATCAATTTCTTCTAGATTTTCTAACTTATTAGATTATACATTTTCAGAGTACACCCTAGTGGTTTTCTGAATTTCAGTATCAGACCTTTCAGCTCTAACTGTATGACTTCAGTCTCCTTTCTCGTCTGCTTAGAATGGCCGACGTGCTGTCAGTCTCTACAGATGTAGCTGTGTATATGTACAGTGCCCATGCTGACCTTTACTCTCCTTACTGCAGCTGGAGCTTCTTATCGTCAGGTAAGTCACTAAGGTTATTTATTTGCAATCTCTTTTGTGTGTGGTTCTGAGGATCACACTAAAGGTCTGGGGAGAGCTCTGGTGACGGACCCCTAAACACTATGCTAATGCTAACTCAAGCGGGGTTTGTGTAAGGAAGGAAGCAATATAACCATAGGAGACCCTCCCGGCTCAATAGTAAACACAATAACGGAATCCTGAGAGCTGATTATCAACAAGTCAGCCAAACCCTTCCGAGAGGGCTGGGGAGGACTGGAAGTGTGAACAGGAAGTGTGACAGGCTGAACGAATGTTCATCTATAAAAGTGTCGCTCTCTTATTTTTAAGGTGAACTTTACTCCATATTTTACAATCACTGAAATCAGGAATCATAATTTATAGGCTTCTCTCAGTAGAAGTGGCAGTGCCTTTCCTCTTTAAGTGAGAAACAAATACTACTTGACAGCTGATACGTGAATCAGGGTTTAAACTAATAAACCAAGAGAAAGCAGATAACATGTTTTTAGATGGGTGTCATGCTATGCTGCCTGGGCTGTCCTCGAACCTGCAGTTCTCCCTCCTGTCCTCTAGAGGACAAACAGTTCATCTTTGCCTCTGAAAGTTGGGGATGAAATGTAGCATTTAAGTTTTATGGATTTTTTTAAACTTTTACTTATAGCAACTTCAGTAAGAAAAAAGAAGAAGAAAATTACAAAGCAAGGCACTCCCGTGGAGCATGGGACCCGAGACGTAGAGCTTCAGACTTACAGAGGGCGGCTTGTCCACAACGATCCCCGCCAGCAGCTGAGACTGTGGCCCTGCTGTCTTCAGGTCATAGCGATTCTGTTCCCGAATCTGAACGGAAATAACAAGTTCTTGGGGTGACCGTGCAGATGGCCTCTGCCTGCTCTTCTCCTAAAAGCTTGCTTTTTTTTACACTCTCAAGTAAGAGTCTCTCATTTTCATGCTCATGAAGCCTTCCCGCCATCTGAATGCTGGCACTGATGCCCACCCCCTTGGCATCCAGTCTCCCACTGTCTGACCTGTGAGAGAACTCCACTCCCACCAATACAAGGCCTTTAGAGCACGAAGGTGTTGAATATGTTCTTCTCACAGACCAGTTCTCTAATGACTAGCCAGAGCTGGAGGGATCTAATCAAGCTAAAATAATGCAGTTAACTCTTAGGCACTCAAATTTCTAAGCATGTGACCAGATGTCACCCCTGGTGATTTAATCACTGAACAGGGTAAAAACTAGTGAAAATTTTGATTTCTTAAAAAGCCCAGTTACGTTATGTGACTGTGATTTTGTTTTAACAGCAGGTGTGGAATATGGGGCTGTTTCCAGTTGTCCACAGCCACTGACTATGATTGTCTCGTGCTCTAGGAGGGGCATGACTTTTGCCATTTGCAGAGAGTTTAGAATTCTGGGGACTCTTGAGAGGGTATAAATACGAGAGCCCCGAGAGGGTCTGGGGAGGCTACTGTAGCAGCCTCCGCCCTCCCCTGCCGCTGGCTGCTGCTGCTGCGTCTGCTCTTGATGGGCTGCTTGTAGAAGATGTCCTGACAATGGAGCCTGGATGCGCCCCAAGGTCCTTGATGCCCCTGATCGGCAGGAAGTAGTCTAAAGAGGTCCTCGCCCCTTCCCCTCTAACCTTCTTTCTCTCCTACCTAGTGTTGGTCTTGGAAGGGATTGGGGTGGAAAAAGGAGTGGAAGGGTGGTAGCTAATGGAACCCGATACAGGAGCCCAAGCTACAGGAAGCATCTCCTGTGCCCCCCACATCCTGCATCCCTCACAGGGCTGGGCCTCACCTTATTTCTCTTCTCCAGCACCTCAGTCGGGTTCGTGTTTAGAGGAACAAACTGATTGGGATCTTCAATTTTGATAGGTGTTCCACTACTAACTTTAGAGGGATCCTCTGCTTTCATCCACTAAAGAATAAAAATAAAATCATTTCTAGAGTGAAGCTTTGCACTGCAGAAATATTAGGCATTAAGAAGCTGTGTAGTGTCTCATGGGGGTATATTACTGCTGCCAGTCAGATTTTACTAAGAGTTTCTTGTTGTTTAATTCAGATCTCATGCTAGAGAGGCCTCACAAAAAGTCACTTAAGATGGAGCAAAGATGATCACAGTGCATATGAGTAATTAATTAATTACACTTCTGATTAAAGCTCGCTCCTCTGGGCAGCTGAAAGCACGATGTGGAAATGACTCAGACAGACATACACACGACTGCATTGACTGGCATTTGGAGTTCTGTCTCTTGTGTTGAATCTCATAGGATAACAACAGCCAAGAAGTCACAGATGTGTCTTTAAGGTACACATTTTTTTAGTTTTGGTTGACATTAGGACAGGGCTTGAGGCATGCGGTCTAATGAACTACAGGGTTTGAGGACCTCCTAGAATTCCTCACTTCCCACTCTCATCCTTAGAGAGGCTAATGTAAGAACAATGGTGGCTGACTGGCAATCTCTAATTATTAAATAAATTCTAGGAAACTTAGGAATTTAATTATGTATCTTTTCCTGAAGAAATATTATAAAGTAAATGTTTAAAACATTTCCATATTGAATTTATGTACTTATATGACAGTTTGAACTAATTTTAAATAGCTAAGGAATGTTTGGTGGAGCTGTTAGGGAACAAGCCTTTAGTACCAGCACTCGGAAGGCAAAGACGGGCAGGACGGCCAGGGCTACACAGTGAGCCCTCCTCCCTTCTCCCAACCCTAAGGAAGTTTGGTGGGATGCACTCCAAAACAAAACAAATGGGAACCCAAAAATGTAAAACAGATAAAGTAACCCAGTCTCTACCTACATATCCTATACTAACTTAGGCTACTGAGGCCCAGTTTGGTGCTGGAAGCCAGCGGTCATGCTTTCATTGAGTGCTGAGCTAGAAAAGCTGCACAGCGATGTAATGCAGTGGGTATCAAGAAGGTTCAAGTTAGTGCTGCCGTTCAGACTGACTTCACCAGAGAGCCAGCCTCTTGAGTTTCCTATCTAAGAAGGGAGGAAAAAAAGTATCCACTTCGTATTAAGAGAAGAAACAGATTATCCAGGGATGAGGCTTAGAACAGAGCCTGAAAGCCAATACCTGATAAAGACAGTGGCACCATTTTGACAGCACTTCCCTCTTTCCTGATAACTCAGGCGTCGACCAGTCGACTCACCAGTAAGTAGGTGAAGCACTTGGGAAGCCAATGCTATGCAGAAGGGAGGCGTACCGTGATTTTGGTCCTGGGACTAGTTTCCCCGTTCCGGGACTCCTCCGGCACATTCACTTTCATGTACGTATTTGGAGAATTCAGCCATCTTGTTTTTTCACGCTGCTGTCTCTGTGCCATGTACTTGAGGGGAGAGAGTGGCACACTATCATCTTCAAAGGAGAATGCAGTCACGGTTGCTGGGATCTCCACGTCACTCTTGTGCCGAGGCTTCTCTCGAACTAGAGGATGCCTGTATCGTAGCCTGTTCTGTAGCCCTGTGGGAGGAAGCAGCCAAGCCTGTGCCAACCAAGCACTCAGTGCTGCATCGTTGACACATGGTTCACAGAGAGGCCCCTACTGAAAAACAAGAGGGGAAATAACCCGCACACAGCTGCCATAGGGCACTGCAGTAGAAACTAAGCCAGTTTCAAGACGTGATTGGAAGTGACGGCAGCTGGCGGTCCAGCTTCTACCCGACTCCCAGTGGAACTGACTTCTACACATGGGATTGGTTTTGGGAAAATGGAGCTGGGAGTCTTTCTTCCTAGGTCTAAAGAGACCCTGTCTCCTGACCCTCCACTGAAGATGGTAAACAATCTAAGAGGACAGCTCCCATGTCATGTGTCTAAGTGGTCAATATCCTATACAGAAGAAGCGAAATAAAAACGACAAGCAAAAACTACCTATTAAAGAAACACAAGCCAAGGACCTGGGTGTTCTGCAAAAGACCACAGTCAAATGCACAGACCCATGAAAAATGCAAATGAAACTGCATCTGTCAGGGTGTCCATTATCAGGCACATCAGAGCTGAGTCTCAGGGAAAAGGGGAAAGAGAGACAAATGCTCCTGTGTATTGTTCGGTGGGATTATGGATTAATACACCCATAATCAAAAGGTTCCTCATCCTATTAAAATAGACTGAACAGAACTACTGCATAGTCTAGTAATCTCACTGTTTACTGGATACCGATCTGAAGGAAGTAAACTCATAGGCTGAGAGATATTCACAGCTCCACTTTTACTGCAGAATTAGTCACAGTAACTAAGACAGGGCATCAACCTACCTGTCTATCAACAGAGGGATGGATAATGAAGATGTGGTAAGCTTTGGAAAAAGATTTTTCTGTTGTACAGACAAAAACATTTGAGCTTTGTGCATTATGACTCAATAAAACCCACAACAATGTAGAAGAAAAGTAAGGAAAATGTGGCAAATCCACAATGGAATACTAAACAGCTTCTGGCATTAGTGGCAATCTGGGTGAACTTGGAGGACATTATGGTAACTGAAGAAAGTCAGGCATCAAACACCAAATACCACCCAGACATACCTACATGTGTAACCTAAAGTTGAATTCACAGATAGGATTAAGTGGTGGTTACTAGAGATAGGAAGAAATTGGTCCAAGAATGTAGCCTTCAAGTATATAGGGGGATACAACTCAAGAACACACTATAGGAGCTGGAGAGATGGCTCAGTGGTTAAGAGCACTGGCTGCTCTTCCAGAGGACATGGGTTCAATTCCCAGCACCCACATGGCAGCTCGCAACTTTAACTCCAAAACCAAGGTATCTAATGCTGTCTTCTGGCTTCCACAGGTACCAAGGGCACACACCATGCATGTAGGCAAAATGTCCATACACATAAAGAATTTGTAAAAAAAAGAATATAATATAGTATAGTAACTATATTTAATCAGTATTCATGGTGGGAAGGAAAACAATTGGGTACACACTGCCTGACTCCTAAAACTGTGACAAATTATACTGTAATTACACTGTGCCTACACTGTGGTTACACTGCAGTTACACTGTGCTTACACTGTAGTTACACTGTGCTTACACTGTAGTTACACTGTGCTTACACTGTAGTTATACTGTACCCACACTGTAGTTATACTGTGCTTACACTGTACCCACACTGTAGTTATACTGTGCTTACACTGTAGTTACACTGTACCCACACTGTAGTTACACTGTTCTTACACTGTGGTTACACTGTACTCACACTGTAGTTACACTGTGCTTACACTGTAGTTACACTGTGCTTACACTGTAGTTACACTGTACTCACACTGTAGTTACACTGTGCTTACACTGTAGTTACACTGTGCCCACACTGTGTTACACTGTACCCACACTGTGGTTACACTGTACTCACACTGTGGTTACACTGTGCTTACACTGTAGTTACACTGTACCCACACTGTGGTTACACTGTACCCACACTGTGGTTACACTGTGCTTACACTGTAGTTACACTGTACCCCACACTGTAGTTACACTGTACCCACACTGTGGTTACACTGTACTCACACTGTAGTTACACTGTGCTTACACTGTGGTTACACTGTACCCACACTGTAGTTACACTGTACCCACACTGTAGTTACAACTGTGATTACACTGTAGTTATACTGTACCCACACTGTAGTTACACTGTGCACACTGTGGTTACACTGTACCCACACTGTAGTTACACTGTGCTTACACTGTAGTCACACTGTACTTACACTGTAGTCACACTGTGCTTACACTGTAGTTACACTGTACCCACACTGTAGTTACACTGTGCTTACACTGTAGTTATACTGTACCCACACTGTAGTTATACTGTGATTACCCACACTGTACTTATACTGTAGTTACACTGTACCCACACTGTAGTTACACTGTGCTTACACTGTAGTTACACTGTACTCACACTGTAGTCACACTGTGCTTACACTGTAGTTACACTGTACCCACACTGTAGTTATACTGTGATTACACTGTAGTTATACTGTACCCACACTGTAGTTACACTGTGCTTACACTGTACCCACACTGTAGTTATACTGTGCTTACACTGTAGTTACACTGTACCCACACTGTAGTTACACTGGGCTTACACTGTAGTTACACTATAGTGCCATTTTGGGCTCAAACTCAAGTCCCAGGAGTTAGAAATGTGTTTTAAAACCAAAGGGAGATAAGACTTACTGTTCATGAATCACAGACATGAAACTCAAGTCTAGGTTGAAATTTCACCTACCAAGTTGTCCAGGGTTCTCATGAGCCCTTCAAACTCAATCTCGCCAACTTTCCACTTCTGATGGGAACCCATATTCACACCGCCTCCTCCAGTCATGGCAACACCGTGGGTGAAAGCTTTGTATTTCTGAAGATCCAGTATGAGAAGATTGTCCACTCCCCCTGCCCCTGCTACAGCCTGCACCTGGAACCAGGGGGAGAAGACAAATAAGCAGTCTGTAAGGACAGTAACAAAGATCTTACTGTCCAAAGCCATAGTTTTAGTCTGGCAACAGTTCACAGGACTCCCCCGGCCGCTGCTGGACCTCCATGGCTATCTAGTTAATACTGCTGTTGAAAGGTGGTCCTAGAAGGAATATGGAGATGTGTTCACATTTAAGGACATTTAGGGAGGAGATAGATGCTCTTTGTCTTTGTTAAGCTTCTCACTGCCCCACTAGAAAAGGACCTTAACTGCAAAAGAGATTTGGTCAAGAGAAGTCAGCAGACAGAGACAGCCTGGTAGCACATTCCTGAGATTCTAACTATGGCTACAGCAGGAGGATGCCAAGTCTGGGGCCAGCATTGGCTACACAGAGAGACTGTCTGCTCATGTTAGAAACAGTTTTCTCTTCCTTCTTTTTCTGGCCTTGAAATAAAATTATTATCATTTACTTCGTGTAAATCTGCTTGATTTTAGGATGGATATTAGAGCCTTTCCATATATTTAGCATCTCTGAGGAAAAGGTGTCCAATGTGTTATTGAAGAGTGGGAATGCTAACTGCAGAGCTCATAAAACTTCCAGTCTTGGTCTTAGCTTTTTTTTTTTTTTTTTTTTTTTCTATTTTTTCAGAGCTGGGGACCAGACCCAGGGCCTTCGTTTTGCTAGGCAAGCACTCTACTACTGAGCTAAATCCCCAACCCCTGGTCTTAGCTCTTTACACAACACACCCAGCTCTTGAAGTGTAGGAGCTCCTGTTTCTCTCAGACAGTGCCGTAACTAGAGAAAGCGAAGTAAGACTGTGGGCAAAGTCATGCTCCTCAGCTCCTGGGCCTGTGGACTTCGTTTTCATCTCCTTTTCTTAACTTCGGGGATGACTGAGCTCACAGCTTTGTCAATGAAATAGAGTAGAATTTCTATTGGAACAATAAGCCGTTGGTCAACAGGACCGTGAAAACAAACAAACCCAACTACTGGCGAATGTAGAGGAGGAGAAAGCAGGCATGTCTGGCTCCTACCTGAATCTCACAGGCCATCTGTACATTGAAGATGTAGTGGAAAGCCTCCTCAAGTGTTTCTCCGAGAGCCACCACGCCATGGTTCCTGAGGACCAGCACCTAGAACAGAGGCCCAGGCGAGCTGTTAAATGAGCACACAGCTCACAAGGCTTTCCCAAAAGCAGCAGCAACAAAGAAAGCCCTGTAGACACAGACCACTACATACCTTACAGCTTGGACCCAGAACTTTCTGAAGTTCGATTCTTTCCTCCTCCTCATCAAGCGACCCCTGGTAGTCATAATAGGCTACATCTCCCAGGATGAGAGACTCTTGGGAAATTGGAAGGATTCCACACTTCATGGAAGACACCTATTGATCAGGCCCAAGATTCCACATTTAGTTTTTGTACACAGTCATCAGAACCCGACTCTCCAGGCAGCCCAGAAAGGACTGGTGATACACAGGGCTTGTCACTGCAGCCCACCTCCCACTCCACTTACCCTCCTGGAAAGAAGGGAGCATTTAAAGAGATACACACAGCTCAAATGCACATCCAGTACATTAGGACGTAGTCTCCGACCCTGACTGAGGGCCGTTTAAGGAGATACACACAGCTCAAATGCACATCCAGTACATTAGGACGTAGTCTCCGACCCTGACTGGCCCAGTCATTCAAGTGCTCAGTTTTATCTGCAGGTGCTCCCTAGAGTGGCAGCCTTTGACTCCAAGAACCTTTTGTTTTCTGGGTATGCAGAGGGGTTAGCAGGGTGTACCGTGGAGCACCGTGTTGGGAAGCATGAAAACAGGACTTTGTGTGGTCATGTGTTTGGCACATGGCTGACTTACAGCTGCTGTAGCAAGGGTGTGGATGTGTATCACACACTTCACATCGGGACGGGTTGAATAGATTGCAGCATGGGGACTGAATCCTGAGTGGTCAATTTTCAAATTAGTACTCCCCTGGTCCACCACTTCTCCTATTATGTTGACTTTCACCTGGAAAAATTAGAAAGATAGATTTCATTGGCATATATGTACCACGTTTCTTCTATACCCTAAAAGCCAACTCAGGGACTGGCAAATCTGCCCAGATAGTGTTTTGGATGTTATGGTCCTCTGTTGCAACAACTGAACTCATCACACAGAACACAGGCAGCCAGAAACAATTTGTAAAGGAAAAGGTATGGTTTTGTTCCTGCAGTTTACTTCTGAAACAAGTACTATGTAAGACAAAAGTTAGCACTTACTAAGCAACCCAGCTCCCAGGGGACTGACTGACTCAAGCTCTGCATCAGAGGTGTGAGCTAAGGCCAGCACTTGCTGACACTGGCACCCAGGGCGCCTGTGGTTCCAACTGTATCCCACACCCATGACAGCCGCTGGGCATGGGGTCATGGAGAAAAGAAGACACGAGGCAGGGGCCATCCTCGCACCAACTAGACAGTTTACATGCAACTCTGGACTATAGTTTAACCTTGTTTGGAAAAACAATTTGTAAGTATACAAGTTGGACAAAGTCAAAAGTTTTTCTTTAAAATCTAGGCGGGGCCAGGTGTGGTGGTGCACACTTTTAATCCCACACTTGGCAGGCAGAGGCAGGTAGGATTCTGTGAGTCTGAGGCCAGTTAGGACTGTCTAGTGAGACCTCTGTCTCAAGAAAAGAAAAAAGTATCAGATATTTCCAAGTCAACTTATGGTCATCATCAGTCACCCTATTTTTCTTAAACTCTAAATTTTTTCTTAAACACAAGAGTACCCAGAAAGAGTAACACAGGGATGAGAACAATACCAGAGTGGAGGCTGTGGCTTCAGAAAAAGAGAGGCCTCTGGGAATTATTATGATGTGGTCTTGCTCCTTACTTATTCGTACCTGAAAGAAACAAAGAAAACACCAAGGGCTTAGAACAAGAAGTCACCTGCATTTACAGCATAAATGTGGCTAGGTTTATGTTTCCAATGGACAGGGGTCTGGAGGAAAAAACCATCTGTGAGGGAATCAAATGTCGGTGAGGTGGGGACACTGAGGAACGGCTACTGTGGGAACCTGCAGCACTGCCCATACCATTCCCACTCAGGGTCTCGATGGTTTTTATTCCAAACAGCAGCATCCTTCTAAGTGTGGCAGGGTGAAAACAGATGACAGTGAGCAGATGAGGTGTATTTATTATTTATGGATTTATTAGTTGACAAAGCATTGTGGTATTTTTCACTCAAAATTGGTTTTGTTCTTTGTCTTCTCTCGTCTTCCTTCCCCAGCCTCTCCCCCCCCTTCTGCCCCTCCCCTCAGTAGCCTCTCTTCTACGCCAGTGAGGACTTGGCCTCAGTCAGATGAGACCCTGATGCTCTCTCATCTGCACTTCCTAACTTTCAATGCTTGTCTGTAAGCAAATGAGGAAAAGTGCTCACAACGACACAAACACAGGGAGGAACCCTGTGTGCTCTGCTCTTGCTGTCCCAATGCCTTTCAGTGACACTGAAGCTGCTCGGCTATGGATCACAGGAAGGGGGTCACTCATGAGTTCTTTCTGGGAAGTTCTACAGCTGGTCTTTGAAGGAACATCACAGACAAGAGAGAGGGAAGAGGAAAGCTGGGGAATTAGTCTTTTCCTTGGAGATGAGGTTTAATTTATCATTAAATCTGAAAATTGGACTTTCTAGTAAAGATCACTGTTGTCATCTAGTTAGAGTTTCAGAAAAGGGAACCAAAGGAAAAGGACTCACCGAGATGTACGTATTTGCCAGATGTGCCCACCCAAACAGATCTGCGAGTCTGTACAGGCTGGCGAGTTTGCAACGAGTGAGCTTCTCTCCCTTCACATACGAGGATGTGTCTGCACCAGGAAGGTCATTAATAGGAGTGACCATGCCAAGACCTAAATGGGGAAAAACACAAGAGATCTGACTCAAGTAATCCTTTACCCTAACAATGAGATGCTGGCAAGTAGCCCACGTCTGGTGAATTCCAGCTTTGTGAACAACCTCCTGAAATTATCAGCACATACTATAGCTTATTAATTCAATGTCTTTTCAGAGAAATGAGAATGGGTTGCTGTCTTCACTAATGGCTTGGTGAGAGGTGTTTCACCTTAGACCTGTGAGAGAGTGACTGCAAGTTACCTCACTTGGAAAAAATGGTCAGATGACCCCAAAGGTAAAAATGCCACTAAGAAACACAGCTGTTTCTTATAATAATAAGAAAATCAATTGAAAGATAACTTCCTAATATCTATTTTGACAGTCAAATGTAAAAGCATCTAAAATGGGAAAAAATGCATGCAAATAGTTGTCTGGCTTCTGTCTCCTGCTACCAAGTCTACCTGTTACTGAGTAAGCATACAGCTTCCGCTCACGCTCACTGCCCACCTCTCAGTGCTCGCCCTGCTGCTGGACTCGGAATGCTCCTCCCTTTTCACCTCTTCTCCCTCCTCCCAACCCAACTGGGTGTGTGTAGTGGTACATTCCTATAACCTGTGCACTTGGGAGGTAGAGAAAGCAAGATCACAAGTTCAAGGTCATCTTTGACTACATAATGAGTTCAAGGCCAGCTTACACTACATAAGATCCTGTCTCAAAAATAAAATAAATGGTAGGTCGAAAGCTTGAGATCATCAAAATTTGAAATATTACAAACTACCCCAAAGAAATAGTTTCAATCATATATAGGCCAAACAAAACACTTAAACATTTTCTTTTTGAGACAGGGTTTCTTTGTGTTGCCCTGGCCATTCTGGAACTTTCTCTGTAGACCAGGCTGGCCTCAAACTCAAAGATTTACCTGCCTCTACCTCCCAAGTGCCAAGATTAAAGGCTTGATCCATCACACCCAGCTAAAATACTTTAATTTTTAATAAACTTTTATAGTCACCATTATTTTATTCTTTACTTTTTCTACTCCCTACATAATTTCTCTTTTTTTTACATCACCACAAAAAAATCTTCCCAATGGGTTCATTTGCACCTCCTGACTTCTAGTTACTACTGGGCGATGGGATATGGCTTTCCTGCTGCCTTGCTTTGCCACCTATAAGTACAAACATGTTCCTGATACGGAAACTCGGATGCTCAGAGGGCAGGGTCTGCATTAGTTCTCTCCCCCACGTGGCGCGGGGGCCTGGGTAGCATTTCTCTACATCTGCCCACCCAGGCACTCTCCTGTGTGCTCAACCTCGTGTATAATGACTGCATTTCAACAACTTAAAGCAAACATGTCATAAGTTTCTTTCATTTCCCAACCCAAATTATATCCTGAACCCTGGTTCTTCCTAGTTTTCTTATTAAATGTATGAAATCTTCAAGTCCATTCTTGCACAGAAAATCTTGTGTGGCTTTAAAAATCATTCCAGTTTAAAAATGTCTTCCCACAAAGGTAGAAACAAGAGCCAACTTCCAAACCATCACCATCGCATTTAAATATCACGTGCCCTGCCTGTGCTCTCATCTACTTCTGTCCTCGTTGTCCCCTCCGATAGCAAGCAGGCTGTTATCTTTATTTCTGCTCCCTGAAGAGCACAATTGCATCCCCACTTTTTTCCTACTTGGTACCTTTACCAGGTTCCTGGACTTGACATTTTCTCTCCATCTTAAGGCGGCACACCCTGCTTTTCAAGCATCCGGTGATACGGGCCCTCCCGAGAGAGGTCATCTGTGCTGACCTTGTGTATGCACTTCCCAGACACTTCCAGCACATCGCCATACTGGAATTCTTGGCCTGGCAATGCCTATCGTCTGATCATCTGCTTTACTTAGTGTATTTCCTAACACCAAGAGAAAAAGAATCTGCCTGTGTAGTCCTTGTCTCTAAACCAGTGCTTGGTACAAATGCCCACTGTTAGAGTGCTTAAAAATAGCCCAAGCTTTGATTTCTTGTTTCTTCTGGTAGACTGCTTTTCTGGAAGCCAGGTGACTCACATGCCCGCCCGTCCCCAGCATGTCAAGCCTGCCACTCAGCTCCCTAGGGTTCTTGGTGGTGTTCTCCTCCCTCACATACCCACAACCACACAGCTGGGGCAGGCGTGGATGCTCCCGGAGACTCTTTCAATGACCTGACTTTGTTTCCTCTCCTTCCTGGCCCTCACTCAGATCATCAGCCACCAGTCCTCTCTTCACTCGGGCTTTCAGTTTCTATGCTGGCAGCTTCTTGGGTCTAATAGTGAAGCCTTTCAGTCTGACCCACTTCCTTTCCCTAGATTGCTATCCCAGGACCCTCAGGCCCAAGGCAATGGTGCCCTTGGAGTTCTACAAATACCCTGCCTTGCACTCTCCTACTACTGGGTCTCAAGTGTTTGAAAAAGACTTGAATTCAATAAAATCTGACTTAGAAATCTCTATCAACAAAAGAAAGAGGCAGAAGGGGACATAAAAGAAAGGAAAGCCCTATCTCTCCTGTGTCTTCCGTGAGGGACGTCTGCCAGCCATGTGTGGCTGGCACCTGCCTGCCACTGCAGATTCTGAATACAGTCACAGCCCATGCCCTAGGGCTTCCAGCAGTGGGTCTAGCACTCACAGGGAGGTCACAGACACAAACCGCTGCTCTTAGCAGTGAGCTAAGCGATGAATAATGCCCCAGTCCTGTCCACGACGCTCTCTCTAGAATACCCTCCAAATCTGACTCTGTCCTCTCTTTCAGCTTCCCTCAGTCTCCTCCATGCTAAGTCAACTCCAGCTCTCAGCAGGAGGACACAGGAAAGGGGAACACACACATTCTTGTGAATGGCTTTTAAGCAGTTCTTCTACAGGCATTGTTGTGGCTTGATTCTGAAATGTTCACTAAAGGATTATATGTTGAATGCTTGGTCTGCAGTTTGTGCCCTACGGTGAAGGCTGTACAACCTTTGGGAGTGGGGTAGCTGCTGAGAAGTAGACCAGCAGGGACAGCTTCCTGTGCTGTGAGAAGCTGTTCTGTCTTAGGCTCTCCTCTCACAGTCAGAGCTCTTTTGCCTTTCCTGCTGGGATGGGCTGAAATCACTCAGAAACTGAGCCAAAAGAAAGCACAAATTACTACACTGGTCTTCCAGATTAATTAAAATGCTTCCATCTGGGACAGTGACCATATAGTGTCTTATGATATTTTAGTAAGGCTGTCAAAGTCTACTAAGTGGCTGGCTGATAAACTACTCTAAGGATCAGACGTTATTAGCTTTTAAAATGCACTGAGGATTAAACCTGTGGCCCTATGCACAGTACCAGCCACTGAGTAATCTCTACACCTCTTGCTTACTTCTGAGGGTCTTCATTAAGTTTCCCAGGCTGGCCTTGGTTTTATGACCCTTTTCTTTCTCCACTGAGCAGTTGGTACTGGTCCTGTAGGCTGTGCCACCAGACCTAGCTGTATGTTATATAGCTGAACAGGGAGCTAAGGAGGTGCAGTGTTCCTCAGTGGAGGGAATGAAGAATCACAAGGCACATACTCAGGGGAGGTGAAGAAAAGCCGGTGAAGGAGTTGGCCATGATGTAGTCAGCGATCTGCTGTAACGCTAGCAATCCGGTCGGGTCGTGGCCTTTCTTCATCTGTTCTTGGATGAGGCACTCTAGGTCTTCCCGAAAGGCCTGCAACACACACATAACCAGCTGAGCACACACACCTCGCACGGAGCGCAATGCTACAAACCTGCCCTGTATGAACGCTCTCTCCCTCCCAAACCTCTGCCCTGTATGAACTCTCTCTCCCTCCCAAACCTCTGCCCTGTATGAACTCTCTCTCCCTGAACCTCTGCCCTCTCTCTCCCTCCCAAACCTCTGCCTGTGTGAACACTCTCTCTCCCAAACCTCTGCCCTGTGTGAACACTCTCTCTCCCAAACCTCTGCCCTGTGTGAACTCTCTCTCTCCCAAACCTCTGCCCTGTGTGAACACACTCTCTCTCTCCCAAACCTCTGCCCTGTGTGAACTCTCTCTCTCCCAAACCTCTGCCCTGTGTGAACTCTCTCTCCCAAACCTCTGCCCTGTGTGAACTCTCTCTCTCCCAAACCTCTGCCCTGTGTGAACTCTCTCTCCCAAACCTCTGCCCTGTGTGAACACACTCTCTCTCCCAAACCTCTGCCCTGTGTGAACTCTCTCTCTCCCAAACCTCTGCCCTGTGTGAACACACACTCTCCCAAACCTCTGCCCTGTGTGAACTCTCTCCCAAACCTCTGCCCTGTGTGAACAACACTCTCTCTCCCAAACCTCTGCCCTGTGTGAACTCTCTCTCCCAAACCTCTGCCCTGTGTGAACTCTCTCTCCCTCCCAAACCTCTGCCCTGTGTGAACTCTCTCTCTCTCCCATACCTCTGCCCTGTGTGAACTCTCTCTCCCAAACCTCTTCTGAGGCTTCTAACTACGCCACTGACAATAAAATATGAAACATGAAATAGGCAGCAAGACGCTCTTAGGGAGAGGAACATTAGGTGCTCTTAATCAAATGAAATGAAGATACAGTGTCTTCAGAGACAGGCACCGCATTTTATTTCCCATGCTAAAGGCTGAAAAGAAAACAATCTCCAGATATCCTCGGTGAATTTTTATGTAATTATAGAAAAAGCGTGGATAGATGGTAACCAGTCAATCTCTTCTTATAAAACCTGATCTTCCCTTTAAAACAAAACCATTTTTTTTTTCGGTGCTGAGGACCGAACCCAGGGCCTTGCGCTTGCTAGGTAAGCACTCTACCACTGAGCTAAATCCCCAACCCCCAAAACCATTTTAAATGCTCAGTTGAAAGCAGCTATAATTAACATTCTTTGATTCAGTTAAAAAACTACACTGATTATGATATATATATATATATAAACATAGGCAAGGAAAGTCAAGCTAATGTGAAAAATAAACCCAAGGAGGAAGTAAGAACCAGGAATGAGGTTAAGGTATTAAGTGTACACCGTAAAGTTGTACATACTTGCTAGAAACAGGTTCAAGTTCATCTAATCTCCCAGGGAACACACATGAATCAGGAAACCTGCTCGGAGTCTGATTTAATGGCTTCAAGATTAAAGAGCAACTTGTTGCTTAAGAGAGCTATAAGCATTTGTTAAGGTGATCAGAAATTTCTGCTAAATAAGACGATGTATATTCACAAGGTATTCAAAGTCACACAGGTAATAGATCTCAGGGGTAAGGACACAGACACCAGTTCTTTTGTTGGTAAACATGTTCTCACTTCCATATAACCCACAATACAGCACGTACCACCCGAAAGCTTTGGCTTATGTATGATGTCATGGGAGACATCAGGGATGACTGTCCCTTTAAGTCTAAATGACTTCTGTAGGTCACAAAGAAAGCTATTCTTAATGTAAATAACCATACCCCTAGCCTGTTCATACAACTGACAAAACATCAAAAGATGATAATTCTCTTAAAGCTAAACATTTAATTTTTTGTCACATATGTCAATTTTTGTCCCATGTTTTTGGAAGGTGATTCAGATAACTACTTATGTCATAAAACAGAAGCAAGTATAACAATTACTATGATATAAATGGTTCCAGTTCATTCTAGGAAGTTGTCAGTAAATGTTCTCAACTTTCAAATATTAAAAGGGCTAGGAATGGTGATATAGACCTATAATCCCAATATTTAAAAGGTTGAGGCAGGTGGATGTTGATCTTGAGAACAGCCTGGGCTATGTATTAAATTCCAGGTAAGCCATCCAGGGTAACATAGCAAGACTCTAATATATAATAAATAATTATTGCATATTTATACTATCATATAATGTATGCTATATTAATTATACAATATATAAATATATATACAATGTATATATATATACAATTTATATATAATATATAACATTATAGTTATAACCAATAATACATTGGTTTCTAATACAGAAACCAATAAACCAATCAACAAAATATTAAAAGCACTTTAAGATGAGTCATTAATTACATTCTTATATCAAATGTCAATAAAGTAATTCTTTGTAGTTGACTGACATGAACACATGAAAGATTCCTAAAATATGCTCAAGCCTGCGCAGCTAATAACTAAAGGGAATAAACATCTAAAGGTAGAACTTTGACTTGGGCAGAGGATCTTTTCCTAACGTTATCAGAGCTGGGCTGTACTTCTGAAACCAAGTATCAGGCAGAGGTGTGCTGGGCTGGAGATGTTGAATGAGCCCTGGCACAGGAGCCTTTGGTTGGATGGCGATGCAGCACTAAGGTTATTAGTGGACTGTGGTGACCTGGAGTACTAGGCCATATGTCTGCCCCATGCAGCAAGGTGCATCAGACACAGCCAGACACTAGCCTGTAGGCAGGCAGCAAGCTTCCACCACACCCTGGCTTCCAGAGGGGAGAGCATGTTAAGTCTCCAGTAACAACATACAAACCCACAGCACAAAGTCGTCTTCACACATGAGCACAACAAAGGAGGGACTGGTGATGTGACAGTCTAGAAACAGTACAATTAAGCCAGAATGCTATCAGGGTGACAGTCTTTAAAGCCTTCAAAGACCAGAGTATAATCCAAGAAATTATGACTATAATCTTCAAAGTACTGACACAAAAATCTCCTGTGTTTTAGTTTATCAATCTGTGTGCTGGCACTGTGCCCCACACCTCTGTTGCGTCCATGTATTTTCACAGCAGATGTGTAAAGCAGGTTCCTTGTTTACCAATGAGAAAACAGAAGTACAAGGTAAGTGAGCTTCGTACTAAACGATGGATGAGGTAAGTCTTGAACACCAATAGAAAACAAGCGGGCTGGAGAGATGGCTCAGAGGGTAAGAGCACTGACTGCTCTTCCAGAGGTCCTGAGTTCAATTCCCAGCAACCACATGGTGGCTCACAACCATTGTAATGGGATCTGAAGCCCTCTTCTGGTGTGTGTGAAGACAGCTGCAGTGTTCTTGTATATAATAAATAAATAAATCTTAAAAAAAAAAAAACCCGGGTTGGGGAGTTAGTTCAGAGGAAGAGCGCTACCCTAGGAAGCGAAACGCCCTGGGTTCGGTCCCAAGCACAAAAAAAAAAAACCAAAAAAAAAAAAAAAAAAAAAAAAAAAACCCAAGCATTGCACACCAATACATTATGCAATACATTAAGGAAAAGATTTAAAAAGAAGTAATGAACAAACCTGTTGGCTCTGTGGGACTTCACGAGTTTTCTGGTTTTATCTGCCTGCCCTCAGATCCTAACGCTCAGGTCTAACCTTCAGCATCCTCTCATTACAGTGCACATGTATGCCTGCTTGCTCATTCTGCTGTGTCAGATAGAATTCCTTCCTTTATATCACTGTGTCTTATGTACCCTTCTTCTCGGAGTCCCCTCCTGAATGGCCTCGCTGGGGAAGTCCCAGCGTTCCCTCTCTTCTGTGTCCAGTCTGAACTCTAGACTTCCTCCCGTCTGTTCAGGGCGCCTGTCTTCCGGCTGCACTGCTACCTGTCCTTCCAATGCAGCCGCACCAGGAGACGAGAACCATGTGCCTTTCCTTTTCTATGTCTACTTTATCTCAGCTACCATAATACCAACTTTCCATTTTTGTAAAGGATGGCAAAATCCATTAGCTGGGTTATTATTCAGAAAACAGTCTTGTCAGTGTTATTTAAATGGAGGATTGATTTCTTCTGTGTAGTAATTGCATAAAATCTGTCTATCCTCTGCTCGGATAAATCATTTTTTAAAAAAATAAGATTTCAACTTCTTTGCATGTTATACATTTTAAAGAAGTAATTCAATGTTGCAACTTAAAATCCTACCTGAAAACTTAGTTTGTCTCCAAAACTGACAGTTTAAACAGCTCCCTTATCAAATACAAGTCTAAAATAATGGAGTATATCATGCTTAGGTAAAAAATGCTGAAAGAGTTGCGCTTATCTGAATCTTGCATCCTTTTATTTTCTTTTATTGTTGAGTAAGACTATAAAACTGAGTTTCATAGGGGGCTGGAGAGATGGCTCAGAGGTTAAGAGCACTGGCTGTTCTTCCAGAGGTCCTGAGTTCAATTCCCGGAACCCACATGGTGCTACCATCTATCTGTACTGTGATCTGATGCCCTCTTTGTAAAGTGTCTGCCATGCAAGCAGGAAGACGTGGTTCAATCCCATAACTTACATAGAAAGAAGCTTAGCAAACGCCATGGGTGCCATAGTAACATGAATTGCTAGGAGGGTGACCACACAGGCTGTCGATTTGCATGTGAGGCCTGCTCCACAGAAGGAAACTCATGCCTGGTATTGTAAATCCGACCATGATTCCATGACCAGGAACTCATAGGTCCCAGGGATGAACCTACTACTACAATGTGCTAAATGAATGTAATATCAATCTGTGCCTTAAATATGTATCTCTCTACCTACAGATTAATAGAGTTTTCAGCCCTTATCCTACGTGCAGTAGATGGTGTTAGTGCAGAAATTCACAACTGGTCAGGGGCGGTCAGGGGCAGAAGGTAAAATGGCGGTGAGTGCTCAGCCACGAGTCGGGCGTCTTCATCACAGCTCTTTCCCTAAGACTCAGAGAACTCGAGGAGGAGGAGGAGGAAGATTAGGAGCCAGAGGTTGGAGAGGGCTGGGGTACAGCAGTGTCTTCTGGACACACGGCAGCTGTGGTGCCTGCACAAGATCAACCCTTGAGTACTCCAGCATGGAGGGGGCAGCAGCCTGCAAGCCACCATCTCTAGCTAGGAGCAGCGGTGGGGCCGAGAGGAGGGAAGAGGCTCCTTTCTTTGGAGGGTGGCCCTTGGCAGACTGACCATACAACAACGGATGGGCCCCACACTGATGTGTACATTATGGTCAGCACAAATTGGACTTGACGGGATTTATGTGTATCATTCATATATATATATATATATATATATATATATATATATATATATATAGAGAGAGAGAGAGAGAGAGAGAGAGAAGGTATAAAATCAAGGAGTAAGAAGAGTTAGGCTGAGGTGTGTAGACTAAATATGATAAAGATATTTTGTGGGTATGTGTAAAATTCTCAAAGGATTAATAAAATATTAAAACAACAACAGAAACAGGTGGAGGCATATGCTTGTAATCCTACCGCAGGGAAGCGGAGACAGGAGGATGTCTAGGGTAGCTGGCTAGCCAGATTAGCCTACTTGACCGATTTAGGTCACCCACACACACAACCTACCTGCCAAAAACAAGTGGGGAGGGAGCACTGTCTTTGACTTCTATGCACCTGTGCACATGAACTCACATACACAAGGGCACCTGAACACACAAACACAGATAAAAGAACAATTTGAAAAGAATCTGACCGGATGGAATCATTTTAGTTAATGCTATAAACAAACAATGAAACAAACACACAGGCAGATTTACTAGTAATGTCTACCTTAGGAGACTTAGGGAACAGAATACTGATTCATGCTAAAGACATCAGATGAACTCTACCCACTTCTGGATAGTACACTTCATAATAATTAGTAGAGAGGAAGTGTGTGTGTGTGTGTGTGTGTGTGTGTGTGTGTGTGTGTGTGTGTGTGTGTGGTGGGGGATCACAGACTTGCGTCTATGGTAGCGTACAATTATGTGATTAGATTTCTGCTAAAGCACGATAGGACGGAGCACACTGACTTCCTTAGAGTTTCTCTACTAAGAAATGCATTAACCTAGAACTAGATCTCCACTGGTTTTACTGAGGAGAAAAAACAAATTAACAAAACTTTCTTCTGGATGGTCTTCCTCCTGCACTGACTTTATATGACGGTCAGGGTTGGAATAACTTTCCTTCAAATTGGCATACAAATAAAGTTTATAAAGAACATTTGTGTCTTAACTTTCCTAAGTGACCAGAAAGAAGGTGGTGACTCTAACCAGTTACTCTCCTAAGGGCACTCCAGTTTCTTCTGTGTTTGAAATAAGCTCTGGCACGGGGATGTCTGTTATTTAAACACTATTTGTGTTGGGTGTCTGAGCTACACTACCTATGCTTCAAATGTGAAAAACACCGTGAAATTCCTAGAAAGAGAATATTTTTCTTCAAAGTTAAAACAAGACAATTCTTTTTTTCCTTATACCCACAACATTTAGACAAATTCTTTGTTCTTTCATTTCTGGCGAAAGAGTAAAGTGCTATTTTTGCATATTTCCATATTTGCATATGCAAAAATCAAATATTCACATTTGTATAGACCCATAGTGTCTTACTCTAGAAAGGCTCCCAGGGTTGGGCTGATTAGCTTAAGCCACAAAAGTGAAGCCAGAGAGGTCTTGTGAGCAGGACCTGCCCCTGCTTTGGTAATTACAGCCTAACAGAACCTGGGTTAAAATTCCAAGGCCGCCATTTAACCAAGCCAAAACCATTCAGCCAGTTCTGTGGTGGCTTCCGGTTTCAATCTGTTCATGTGTTGAGTTGGAGTTGTTTGGAGATCACAGCCCGCTATACATTTGTAGCAGGCACCCAGTGCACAGTATAAGTTTAACTAAGAGAGCATTTTGCTTCTGTTAGTTTCTCTCATTTGCTTTCTTCTCAAATGACATTATTTTAAATTTTAAAACTTTATTTAAAATTTAAAATTTATAAACATAAATTAGTAATGTCTTTGCTTTAGGTTTTTATTGATTATAAATTTGTCTAATAAGTAGACTTCAATATATTTGTAGGTGACCAATGAAAATTTAAAAGAATTATAGAGGCAGAAACATTGCAAACTTGCACTTAAAGGAACAAGGGTAGTTAGTGCTGGCACTTGGGGGTGGAAGCTGGAGGGGAGAACACATACCCCATTCCTAGCAGCCTTAAAAAAGGTGCATGTGACGGGAACTCTAGTCTTCTGCAAGGAGCTCCAGAAGAGCCTCAGGTGACAGCAGCCTGGGCAGGTGTCTGGGCTGCAGGTTGATAGGAAAGCTGAGGCGAGCCTGACTACTCAGCTCACCTGCTTCTCAGTGCTGCCCTTCAGACACACGAGGTAACAAGAGCTAACTGTGAGCTGGTTGGGATGGTTTGCTCCCTGGAGGAGGGAACCAGTAGAGGCCACAGTGCCACTTCCTGAAGAGGAAAGTCTGACCCTTTAAAGCAGTGCTTCTCAGCCTTCCCAGTGCTGCTACCCTTAACTACAGCCCCCACCTCCTGGTGACTCCCACTCATAAAGTTAGCTCTGCTGCTTCGTTAACTGTGACTTTGCTACTTGTATGAATCATAAGGTTAATATTTATACATAGGATATCGGATATGTGACAACCAAATAGGTCACGACCATAGGTTGAGAAATGCTACTTCAAAGGAAAGGTGAACACCACTGTCACACGCTTTTCCAAAATTTCATGAACAAAATTTAACATTCATTAGGCAAAGCTCTAAGGGGAAAAATTATATCTTTTAATTAATTAATTAAATTTTAGCCTCTTCATTTTTTTTCTGAGTAAAAACTGACTGTTCTTTTGAGCAGATAAATACCTGTTCTTTTCCATTAATAAAGTCAATACTTTTAATTTGTTAAAAATGGAAATCTATGCCCAGCAGTGGTGGTGTACACCTTTAATCCTTAAGAGGTAGGGGCAGGTGGATCTCTCTGATTTCAAAGCCAGCCTGTTCTACAGAGTGACGTCCAGGACAGCCAGGGCTATACAAAGAAACCTTGTCTCAAAAAAATAAATAAATAAAAATAAAAATAAAATATTCTCAAAGCTATGATGTCTTTAATGGAAGAATACTGGAAAACAGAAAAATCTGGCATATAAATGTAGTTAGCACTTTTCCCATTTTTACTGACTGGTTCTCTGGGACATTTATCCTACAAAAAAAGTCAATGTTTTACAATCCTGAACAAAACGTGGTCTGGATTTCATTGTTCCAATGCTTTGCAGTGCAGGTTATGATAACCGGTTGGTAGTAAGTTAGCTCCTATCTGTGGCAAGGCACAGCGCACGAACTCTGCCATCTTCTCTCTGGCTCGTCTCTGCTTTCTTTGAAAGGCGTCTTTTAAACAGGCACCACACTTAGAAAATCCTTCAAAGCTTGCACTGCTTTGTCCCTTGTCTTTCAGTGCTTTCATTAAGGCCACTGCTGAGGGAAAATTACTCAGGATGGAATTCCCCTTTGGCTTTGGACTCAACTTGTGTGATTACCTTCACAAGGCCACAGAACCAAATGATTTACCAGGCCACCAGAAATGCAGCCTGCACGGCCTGTGCTTATTTTAGCAGCAGACCCCTAACCTAGATCCCAGGAGCCTAAGTGAGCCACCTCGGCCTGAGGAGTCCTGCGATCTTCACTACACATAAACTTAGAAATCCATTCTGCCTCTCAAATCCAGCGACTCACTTCCCATCATTTTATGGGACCTGTGGAATTCCACTAAAGCAGTGTTTCTTTGTAGGTCGTGACCTCTTTGGGTTCAGAGGGGTTGCCTAAGATTACTGGAAAACACAGATATTTACATTATGATTCATAATAGTAGAAAAATTAGTTATGAAGTAGCAACAAAGTTAATTTTATGGTTGGGGGTCACCACAACATAAAGAACTGTATTAAAGGGTCACAGCATTAAGGAAGATTGGGAACCACTGCATTAAACCACTGGAAGAAACTTAACAAATTACTCCAATATGATTTGTCAACTACTGCGTTGACAAAATTTTCAGCTTACGCTAAATTTATAATCCACTTTAGTCTAGTTATTGTGGAATACATATATATGTGCCTACATGAGTTATTTAACAATAGCTTACTAAAGCACAGAGCTCCTCAAATCCTCAAGTCTTTCTATACTGTTATGAATGTTGAAGTTAGAGTACCCAAAGGGACACAAAATGTGCACATGAATATAGCTAGCTTGTTCTCCAGTCCTGACTGTGGTGCACTTGTTCTCGGCTCGGATGTCTTAATTGGCTATCCTCCAACTCTCAGTAGAGCCACTGTCTGTCTTTAGGTGGACTCACACCCAGAAAGCACACACAGAGAATCTACATTATTGAATGACTTCGCTACTGTTAAAGTTTCCCTTAGCTCTTATACGTGAGTCCGCTCAGTCTTTAAGCAGAAGTTCACCGTTTTCCCAGCCCTTCTTTACTGAGGAGTTTCAACTATTTCATTACATCCTAGCAAGGGCTCCAAAGAGGAAGAAAGGCTTAGGGTTACGTCAACTCACAGGACTCTGCAGGATCTGAGTGACTCGCTTCCTCTGCTCCATCATATTGAAGTCCTGTCGTAGATCAGGAGACATGTTCCTCTCTCGAAGGTATTCCGGATCACTTTCATTGATTCGGTCAAAATACCTCTCTTTGTGAGGCATGCTGGGAGGAGGAGGAGTGGTGATCACAGCTTGGTTGGTGTCTGAACTCATGCTTCAAGTCTTCTTCTCTACAGAGTAAACACACAGACACTTACTACAGCACCTTGGTAAATCCACTCTACAGGAGCCAAGTACAACTTTTAAACTTTTGGAAACAAATTTTCTTTTAAAAGAACCTTCAGGGACTGGAGAGATGGTTCAATGGTTAAGAACGCTGGCTGCTCTTCCAGAGAAGCTGGTTCAGTTCCTAACACCCACAAGGAGGCTAACAACTGTCTGTTACTTCAATCCCAGAGGATCAACACCCTTTCCTGGCCTCTGCATCAGGCACATATGTGGTGCATACATATGAGCAAAATACACACACACACACACACACACACACACACACACACACACACACACACACAAAGTAAAATTAAAAAGAAAATTAAAAAAGAAATTAAAAAAGCCCTGGGCAAAAAAAAAAAAAAAAAAAAAAAAAAGGGCTCATGGGTTCATGGGTTGAGATTTGGCTCGGTGGTAGGCGCTTGACCCGAAAGTTTAAGTGAAAGGCCCTGGGTTAGGTCCCCAGTCTCCGAAAAAAAAAAATGAAAAAAAAAAGGGTGGGCTCATGGAGAAGGTTTTGTGATGGATGCCCATTGTTGGTGGGATTGAGACTGGTACAACCATTTGTTCTTCAGTGCACTGAGGATCATGGCTGGATCCCAAAAAGATGCCCAACATAAAAAAAGACACGTGCTCCACTATTCTCCTTATTTATAATAGGAACTGGAAAGAAAGATGCCCTTTTACAGAAAATGTGGTAAACACAATGGAATATTCTCAGCTCTCCAAAAAACAAACAAAAAAAAATAAAACTGGAAAATATCATTAGATTATAATGCTAAGTTGAAATTACTATTTCAGAGCTAAGAAAAAATTCATGATCTAAATGAACTGAATTTTAAAAAAATATATGATGTGACATTTTAAATTAATTTAAGGGACTGGAGTACAACAATGCCAAAACCAGAGCTCAGTGATTAAGCCACTACCCAAAGGCTATTGTGACCCTGGACTCTGTTGGGGTAGCAATGAATATCCTAGTAAGAGGTAGGTCCTGCTAAGACTGAACCCCTGAACTAGACTGTTGGGGGAGAGGCCAATGGGGGAGGGTTGGGAGGAACCCATAAGGAAGGGAGGGGGGGGGATGTTTCCGAAAGGAAAGGAATAAAAAAAATGTATAAAAGAAATAAAAATAAAAAAAAAAAAAAAAAAAAAAAAAACAAAAAATATAAAAAAAAAAAAAACAAAAAAAAAAAACAGAAATAGAAAAAGAACGCTGACTGTATATATAGATAGACACACGCACACACACAAAGCCCCACAAAACACAAGCACTGGCCCATCCATGTACACACACACACACACACACACACACACACACACACACACACACACACACACGGACGGACACGGACACGGACACGGACACGCACACGGACACACATAAATACACAAAATTAAAAACAAAATAAATATGTAAAAATAAAACTAATTTAACTTAGAATACACGCTAAAGCCAACTCATTTGGATTTGAGGAAGAAAACATAAATTTTTTTAGACTTTGGTAAAATTCAGGCAAATAAAAAAAGCCAGTGTCACGTGGTTGAGACATCTTCTTTCTCCTGCTTTGACTTTAAGCCCGTATATGTGCATCTTAATTTGCTCTACTGTTTCCCAGGGAAGCTGGAGGCCAGGAGCAGCAGAGTTGACAGGTCTTCATGTCAGGAAGAGGAAACAGCTAAGCATCCTACTCTAGGCAGGGGAGAGAGCAGGGACATCATCACCCACACCTCTGCTCAGTACAGGACCAACCATGGGGAATGATGCCATCTGTCCTGTGTCGACTGTGGAACCTTCCGAGCTGACCAATATTTAGCTACTTAGGGGATAACAGATTGGCCTGCCCTTCCTCTTCAGCTTCCTCCTGCTCTTGTTGCTGTTGTGCTTGTTTTCTTGGTCAAACTGAGTTTTTAAAGGGAACGATGCTCAAAACACCCCAGAGTAACGCGCCGCGCACTGCCAGTGAGGCGCGTGGGCAGACCTCCCCATGCTGGCTTTGTGTCAGGCCCAGCTTTTGCCCCTCTCAAGATCCTTTCCGTTCCTTAGCAGGTATGATTTCCTGATGTATGATACACACAGGACTAGGTTCCTCAGAATGATTCACTAACTTCCCAAGAGATGTCAGAACTGTGGCAGTTGCCACACTGACTACATCACTCAGGCAGAAGGCACTTCATCTCCACATCAGTCAAGGAGAAGCCTCAGAAGTTCCATGAACAACTGACCCCCTCCTCTGAGGATACCACTTAACTGGGCATGTGACTGAGTTTGGACACTAGGAACAATCGACCGCCGTCTCAGAAACAACAAGACTCCCTGTGTCTCAGCTTGTGCCTGCTGGCTCGTTATAGGCAATGGCTAACCATCAAGAAGCAATTGTCTATTCTTCACAAAGCTGACTGAATTAGAATCCCTATGTCAAGGATGCTGTCGCCTTTTTATCACTGAAAGGCACTTACTGTGGTTTGTTTATAATATCAAAGAGTATATAACACTTTAAAAAAAGCTAATTGCAGTGGTTATCTGGTGCTGGATTCATTTACATAAATTCCTCAAATGGCAACACTGTTGAAATGGAGAACAGAGCAGAGGCTGACCTGTGAGAGAGGACAGTATGCTCAGGGTGGAGTTAAGATTCAATATATGCATTAAGTGACCATGAGCAAAACAAGAAAACCTGAAGAGGGTCAGTGTCAGCCCTGCTATTGAGCGGGTACTGCAACCCAGCTTTAGGTCAGTGTCTTAATGAGAATGTCCTAAGGGCATATGATGTTCTCCCACCAAGCCCGCTCCGTTCTCTCCCTTCCAGTTCCTCCCTATCACCCCTTCCCCTCCATCATTTCCTCCCAATTTCATTTTTTTAAAGCACTGGTGACCAGTGTTTGCATGTGTTTAGGGCCATCTACTGGAGCAAGGAGACTCTCTCACAGGCCACATCCCTGTAGAAAACTGACTCTCTTCCTCTCAGTAGTTAGGGCTGAGACTTAGCGATTCCCTGCTCCACCCATGGTAGGAGTGTAAGTGGCTTGATCTTACCCATGCAAGCTCATATGTGCAACTTTTCTGTTGTGTCCAGAAAACACTGCTTCACTACTCATCCTCTGCTTGGCTCTTAGATTCTTCCTGGCGCCCCCAGCCCTGGGAGAGTATGTGCTAGAGAAGCTAGAAATGAGCTTCTCTGATGAGGGCTGTGAGATGCACTATCCATGGGAATAAAGATACGAATGTAGAAGGAAGTTTATTTCTACATCCATTTGACAGAAAAATAGCAGTAAGTTCTCCTTTAGTACATATGACCAACCCAGCCACGGTTTCTTGACGCTGTCTGTGGTGCCAGGCATGAGATCATGAGAGGGGGGCTTTAAATGCATTCAGAAAGTGGCCAGCATTCCCAGAATTAGATGTGTTGATAGGCAAGACATTGCTGTAGCTCTTAGGGCTCACATCTGGGTACGACTGATGATGCCTTTCCTCCCCTGATAGCATGGATAGCATCTTCTAGCACTAAGAAAGGTAGCCAGTAGGTATGACACTGCCAAGTTGGTACCAGTCTCATTTCTCCAAGTTCTATGACTCAAAAACGTTGTTTTCAGCAATAGGGTCTTCCCATCAAGTTCTGTAGGGTAATCAATGCAATGGCAACAGCCTCTAGTGTTTTAGAGTCTATTGGACCAACAACTCAAAGAGATGTAACCCATTCCTAGCACCGGGCTAAAAATTAGCCTAAGGTGCCTGGGAGAGGCACTTCCTCCCACCCACTACTCTACGGTGCCTCCTAGTCTAAGTTAATTATACGTCGATGTGGATGCTTTTAGGACGCTTTTACAATACTAGCTGTACCTTTTGCCACATGCTTTTTTCAAAGGTCTTTAGTGATATCTCTCTCTAGACTTTGTCTTCCCACCCCTCTTCCATTTAAATTTTGTTATATATAAGTACATTATAGTTGTCATCACACACACACACACACACACACACACACACACACACACACACACACACACACACACACACCAGAAGAGGGCATCAGATCTCATTACAGATGGTTGTAAGCCACCATGTGGTTGCTGGGATTTGAACTCAGGACCTCTGGAAGAGCAGTCAGTGCTCTTAACCGCTGAGCCATCTCTCCAGCCCTAAATTTTGTAAGATGTTACTAATGGGGGGAAATATATGAAGGGTACACAGCTTCCCTGTTGGTTCTTATAATTGCATGTGCAGCTATAATTGTCTAAACTTTTAATTTTAAAGTTTAATCTTAATAACATTAATATTCTGTAAGAGTAGAAAAAAATTAGCAGTCTCCATTTCCAGTGATGTAAGTTTATGATCAGCTCTGCAGAGGGTAAAGTTTATATTACCCCTACCTTTAGACATTTTCAGTATCAGAAAGCATTTTGAAATAGTTTAACCAATATAACTAAATTGCATCTGAATAAAAATGCATGGACCATAACACCTGGAATTCAGTACCACAGAGACTTCTCATGATGATTCAACGAGTTGTGGGATGTAGAATGTGGTTATAATAGCAGTTTTCCTAAGCTAACCAAAGCCCTCTGGGATACAGGATGGAATGCAGTATTGGGGAAACACTAATTTCAAGTGTGATCTTGAGAGGGACTTACTCTGTAGTCAGAGCAGTTTAAATATGACTGTAGTCCATGAGACCTTTCACAAAGCTAAATGTCATGGAAAGAAATGGTCTAGGAATTTCAGCTAATTATTAGCCTAAAAAACTCTGAAACTTTCTATTCGTTCTTTCTAATCAAAAAGTAGCCTACCTACCACGGAGTGCTGGACTATGTGCCAGCCACAGGGCTGAGTGAGGCACATAGACTGGCTTGTTTACTTACTGAAATCTTAACTGCAGACACCATGTTCACATTACAGAAGAGGAAGTGAAGTAAAAAGCTACCAAGTGATTGATGGAGACTTCTGGCTAGGTCTGTTGAAGCCAGTAGCCCATGATCCTAATTAATGAGGTGGGCAGCTAGCAGGTTCTTTTCCAATGTCAGTTCACTATCAATGTTGGAAAGCTTTGATCCTCCATCCAAAACCAGCCAGCCAGCCAGCCAACCAACTAAACATGGCCTGTGGTACTTTGAATGCTTGGCCCATGGAAAGTGGCACTTTTAGGAGGTATGGCATTATTGGAAGAGGTATGGCCTTATTAGCGGAAGTATGTCACTGTGGGGATGTGCTTTGAGGCTCTACCCAGTGCAGAAGAGACCCTCCTCCTGGCTGCCTGCAGAAGACAGTCTTCTGCTGCTGCCTTTGGATCAAGATACAGAACCCTAGCCCTTCCAGTACCATGCCTGCCTGGACGCTGCCATGCTTCCTGCCTTAGTGATAATGGACTGAACCTCTGAACCTGTAAGTAAATGTTTTCTTTTATGAGTTGGTTACCTTGGTCATGGTGTCACAGCAATAAATCCCTGAGACACTGTCCTGGGATGAAAGGAACCTGTGCATCGGTCATCTCTGTCCCCCAGGGAAGGAACACCTTAGTGGTGGAGTCTCTACTCTTTGCCCAAACGATTCACTCAAAGCATAAATACTTCTGTATCCAGATGATAAATGATAAATTTTAGCTCCATGGACCCTTCATTTTAAAACTGACCACACCTTTTAAAAATACCATACCCATCTATCTAGGCATGTTTTTAGTCCCTACCAGTAATGCACACCTGAACTTTAAAATAGTATAAACTAGTGAAAACCAGTGCAAACTAGTATCATATCTTTGAACAGTGCTCTGCCAGCTGAAAAAGTATAATTTTTAACATAAAATGTAAAGACTTCTGGCAGTTAACACTATAAACTTGTCAGCCCTGTGGGTTTCCCTCTGGTACACTCTTTGGCTGTTCAGATTAGAAATAAAGACACTAGGAGTGTGGCCAATGAATGACTCCATGGGCAGACACCTGATCTTGACCTTGCTGACATTTGACCTCTGACTTGCATACATGCACACAGACATGAGTGTGATAAGAGACCTGAAGAGGCATCGTTAGGGGTGGGACTGTAGCTCAGCGGTGGAGCACCTGCCTAGCAGCAATGGCGCTGGAGTTGATCCTCAGCCCTGGGGCTGAGGCTGGGGCTGGGAAGAGGACATTGAGAATAAATAAAACTCGACTTTAAAAAGTCTCATGCCCAGTATCCACATGGTACCAATGTAGCATGGATGTTAACGGAATAGGATATGACACAGAAGTGGTATCCTAGAACGGTGGCTTTCAGACCCTTTGAAAAAAAATAGCAATCCACAATAAGAAAACCATTTTCTGCTGTATTTACATAAAAACAGGATATATAATGAAGTAAGTTAATGACCTGATACTCTGATGGTTATCCTGATATTTTCCATGTTAAGGTCTTTCTCCCCACCTTTTAAAGAAATACTGATGGCACTGATGACTGATCTAGTCCTGGGTTGTGCCACAGGTTTCAATGTGCTGCTCTAGAAATTCTAAGTTAGTCAGTTGAGAAACCAAACAGAAAGATCTATAGAGCATGTGTGTGTGGTTGCACAGAAAACCAAGGGGTGTGTAAGTAGAAGAGAGAGATGCAACTTCCATTTTTTCCTGTGTATATGCATGTGTGTGGTTAGGTTCACGTGTGCATGCGTGTGTGCTGTTGCATATACATGTGTGTACGTAGAGGCCAGAGGTTGACATGAGATGCATTCTGTGGTTGGCTCACTGGGCTTGCTGGCTGCCAGCCTAGGCCCAGCTTCAGTCAGAGACCCTGCCTTAAGAGAGTAAGACAGTGAAAGAACAGGCCATTCCCTATCCTTCTCCAGCTTCTGCATGAACACAGGTGCATGTATCCATGTACACAGGTCCACAGATGTCACACATACAGTCCCCAGCCACAACATAAACAAAAAGTGTGGACATTCCACAACATGTGGACTCTTGAAACACTATGAAAAGTAAAAGCAGCCAGTTACCACAGACCACATTTACATGAACTATTTAGAACAGGCAGGCCTGCAGCGCAGAATCTGGATTATTGATTGTTTAAGGTTGGGAGAAAATAAGGAGTGGCTTCTAGTGAGATTTCTTATAAAGAATGATGAAATGTTATAATTATGGTGATAACCATATAATTCTAACGACATGAAAAAACTCGCTGGGGAATAGCTCAACTGGTAGTATCTGCTTAGAATTCATGAAACCCCGGTTTATATCCCGCATTATATAAACCGAGTGTGGTGGAACAAGCCTATAATCCTAGGACTTGGGAGGTGAAGGCAGGAGGACCAAAAGTTCGAAGCTATCCTTGGCTACCTAGCAAGTTCCAGGTTGGTCTGGGTTTCCTGAGAGTCTGCTTCAAAACAACGAAGCTCACCAAGTCATACACTTTGAATAGGAAAAGGATATGATGTGCAATTTATATCCCTATAAAATTATCACCTTAAAAATTTCACTAGGCAAGTTCCCGACCGTCTTGCACATCTGGAGTGGAGCCTCTGGTAGATCCCCACAGTGGCAGGCACTGGCTGCAGCTACGACTCCTAAGTAACCTGCTCACAGCACACCTGCACCACAGTGCTTTAAACAAAGTGACTGCTTACAAAAACGTCTTTCCAAACTTCAAATTCTCGGTAGTTTTAAGTGTTTTCCAATAAGGAGAGACGCTGTGCTTTCAAGTCTCGGCCGTCTGCCCCACACTTGGAATAACAATCACACTCATCAGAGTTCAAAGCAGCACTTGGTTAAGAAACAAGCGCTGTTTATTGTGTCAGCTCTTCCGACAGGGAACAGTGAGCATATCTGAAGTTCTAGGAAACAACTGAGACCCTGCCCAAGTGGCATCAAAGCACAGCCTTAAGCAGGGATTCTCAGTTTCAGTTGCTCTCATCTGTTGGACACAGCTTCATGTGCATTGATACAGCTGTCAGTAGAGTTGAGAAATGATCAGAACGTGTAGTTAAGAAAAATGGAAACAAGGAAACCTGCCATCAAACAGCGCAGAGGGCACTTTCTACATCCCCCAAAGAGGAACGCTTTAACTCCTGATACCACACTGCACATTGTCGCCACAGTGGCTGTTGATACCTTGCCAGTTCTCTTGGACTGTGTTGGATTTGAGCAGTACAATGCTCAAGGCATCATACATTGGTACAAAATCATAGTAATGACATGTGTGAGTGTTACACGTTACTTTCATTTTATTCCACGGTCTAAATTTACTTCTTCAATGAAAGATAAATGAACAGGGCTATCACAACATTCTTTATAATTGATAACGCTATTGGCACAAGACTAGTGCTGAAGGGAAGAGCTACAGCTCAATAGTCCATGAGTGGCCTTCCTGGTCTATCAACTTAGTATGCACAAACATGTAAATGAGGTAATTACAGAATGGTTTGATCCAAACACTGAAAAGACAAGTTTTCCTTAAATGCTGAGTTATTAAAGACATGGAAGCACTCATTAACATTTTATTATTATGCCATTTCACTTAATGTCTTTAAAAAGTTAGAAGCAGAAGTCGACTAGAGAATTAGCCCAAATTTGTTTTCCAGATTGCATAACAAACGCAGAGGTATTAATAACGAGCTTTTGCTTCTACCTACACACCTCAGCCCTCCTGGAGCAGGCGCTCCCACGACACCCTACACTTCCTCATGACCATACACCTTATAAACTTGCTCTTTTTCTCTGTTACTCTTGAATAAAACATGTGAGTAAGTGTGTACGGACAGACACTAGTAGGAGATGAGCAGACTGAGGGAGGAAGTGCCAGCAGCTATGGATGGGGCTGTAAAGTACTGCAGTGTATCCGTATAATTCTGAAGTTAAGCAAGGAGAAAAAGTACTCAGGGTGAGGGGCCTTTCTGGAAGGTTCAGAAGACCACACAGGCCTGCTTAGTATTATGGGAGCTGTAGGTGTTAACTGCATAGATAGCTGCTAATGTATCACTTATAGGCTATCAGCCAAATGTGAACATTTTCATTTTACCTCTAAAACTAAGTAAGCATTAGTTTGAAAGCTTGAGGGCTTTACTATGAAACAAGCTTGGAAAAGATCTAAAGGGTTAGGTACAATACATCACATGCACAAGGATGTGACAGACAGACATTCCTAGTGCTCAGGAGACAGAGGAAGGGGGGTGCGGAGGGAAAGCCAGCCTGGTTAACACAGCAAGACTGGGACTCAAGAAGAACAACAACCAACCAATTAAACAAACAAAAATAAAGAGAAAGAAAAAAGAGAAGAAATGGAGGGAAACTGGCTTATCATTGTAATCGTGGAGTCTAGTGTGGTGGCTCAGGCCTGTGACTCCAGCACATGAGTTCGAGGCCAGCTTAGGTCACAATACATTCCACATAAGCCTGACCTACAGTGCCTGACTATGTTGAATAAGGAAAGTCAGCGGAGAGATTACATGGCTCAAAAGGTAGAAGTGCTTGCCCATAGGCCCGACAACCTGATTATAACCTGGGACCCCACAAGGTGTCAGGGAGAACAGACTCCCTAGAGTTGTCCTCTGACAGTCCAGGAACACGGGTACAAGACAGAAGCACGTACACTCCGACATGACGAAACTCTAATCAGTAATTCATTTTCTCATAACCAGATGTTGTGCTCTACACAGATCATCTCACCTATTCTCATACACACTCTCTATATGTTTACAGTCATAATTTATTGTCAACATGGAATATTTGGAAATGAAATAAGTAAGGGGAGACCAGAGGACGGGTGACACGAGAGTGCCTCCCGCAGGTTAGTTTGTCACTGCATGAGATCCAGGAGACAATCCAGAAGGTAACCTCTCATGACAGACGAGGGCTTAGGTGTGTGGTGGGGTGGGGGCCACTGGAGAGTCCAGGCTCACAGTTTAGTTTCTAGCGACTCCTCAGAGTTGACTCATTTTACTCCTCCTGGGTAAGGACAAGCTCCCACAGACACCACGAACTTCAGTCACTTAACTCTGTACAGGACTGAGTTTCAAAACATCAAAACTCCTTGCTTTGACATTTTCTTCAGTTGTGTTTGAAGTCAATTATTCTTTTTTTTTTCCCTTCTCTTTTTTTCGGAGCTGGGGACCGAACCCAGGGCCTTGCACTTGCTAGGCAAGCGCTCTACCACTGAGCTAAATCCCCAACCCCGAAGTCAATTATTCTTAAATATTACAGCTCACTACCCATACTCCTCAGAAAAAAATTTAAATGAATATTAAAAATACAAGTGATATAGAAAACATCCCAAAACTCCCATTTTACATCTATTTCTTAAGCTAAAAAAATTTTGGCTACTTGTTTTGGTGTGAGTGTGTGATTTTTTGGTCTTTTGTTTTGGTTTTTGGTTTTTTTGGCCGTGAACTTTCAGTCTTCCTGCCTCCATCTCCCAAATCCTTGTATTATAGATATAAAAAAACATTCAAACTCTCCTCAATCTGAAGAAATCCATCCTACAAAGCACATTATTAAAAGTGAGTCGGGCATATAAAGGGAACTTTTACCTCAAAGTCTAGCGAGCTGAGCTGTTACCATACAGCACACGTCTGAACTTCTCCCTAGGGCAGTCCTGTGACTGTGGGATAGGAGAGGCCTGCAGGTGGGGCAATGAGACAAGGGCCTGACGTCAAGAAGGGGAGGAGGAGGAGGGGGCTGGAGAGATGGCTCAGCAGTTAGGAGCGCACCCTGCTCTAAGATGCCCTGAGGTCCAGCCCCAGCACCCACTGTTATTGCAGCTCCGGGGAGCCTCTGGCCTCTGCAGGCACTTCCCTACATGTGCACATGCATGCATGTACACACAACTAAAAAATAAAAGTGAAGTAAATACACACGAACATTTAACAGACTTTGAACTATTTCAAGGACTTCAGTTGTAGACTTTGGCTTCCTTTACCATAGTTGATAAAATATAGCTGTAAGTAAACAGATTTGTACCACAAAGGGGTCTGGTTTAAACAAGATCGCCCAGCCTTTATAATTGGGCTGGTGAGGAAGCCCACAGAATCAGAACATGGTCTGCTTTCTTCTTGGAAATGTAATGTGAGGCAAAGATGTGCAACATTAATCCAGAGAACAGAGCCTAGAAGTCATTCCAAGGGTCCTTGGTTAGAACCTGCGAGGACAGAGACCTGACGACGGACTTTAAGGGAAGTCCATAAAACCAAGATTCTCCATTAGCCCCAGAAATTTGTTTCACAAAGGTATTTTTTCAAAATCTTTATTTGCCAAAATTATAATCCTTTAGATTTCAGGTTTTTCTTTCCTTTGTGATTTATTTGTACGTGCACGTGTGTATAATGTGTGTGCCCAGGCGCTCCTGTAGAGCAGAGGACCACCTCAGGAGTGCTCTCCTCTATGGCGGGGCGGGCTCTAGGAGCAGACGCTGGTCCGCAGGGCTCTTTACCAAGTGCTTTTACTTGCTGAGCGTCTTGCCAGCCCTACAGCTAAAGTTGGATATTTCAAAAGGAAATAGAGAATTCCCAGCTTAGGATGGTTTGACTCACAAGTTTTTTTTTAACTTCATGACATTGTGAGAACAATATATAGTCAGCAGAAATGATACTTTGAATTTTGATCTTTTTTATAGGCCTAATACAGTGGGATGATCTCTGTTTTTTTCTTAAGTTTCTATTAAGTAAAACAACATTCTGTAAACATACAGTAATGGCACCTTGCTCACCATATGGGGTATTTCTCTTCTTTTCTTTCTTTCTTTTTTTCCAGGAGCTGAGGACTGAACCCAGGGCCTTGCACTTGCTAGGCAAGTGCTCTACCACTGAGCTAAATCCCCAACCCCTTCTCTCTCTTCTTAAAAAATTTCCTCCTGGGGTTGGGGATTTAGCTCAGTGGTAGAGCGCTTGCCTAGCAAACGCAAGGCCCTGGGTTCGGTCCCCAGCTCCGGAAAAAAAAAAATTTCCTCCTTTATTTTTCATGTGTGTAGGTGCTTGCATGTATGTCTGTGCACCAGCTGTGTGCAGCCACGCCTGGGCCAGCAGAGGGCAGCAGGTCCCCTGAGACCGAGATCATAAACAGTTTTAAGTTACCAGGTGGGTGCTGGAGGCAAGAGCAGTAAGTGCTCTTAAGCACTGAGCCCTCTCTCTCTGTCCGGGGTCATTTTCTCTTGCTACTGGGCAGGCAGTAAGGCACTGCTTTCAGTCAGCCACTCGAGCGCACACAGTCAGTGCACTCAGCTGCTCTAAGTACACTCTATTATACTGCGTACTATGAACACTGTGGTATACTGCATAGCATTCATTAGGTTAGGCTTATGAAATGAAGGATTTACAGGAAGCAATCCTACTCATCACAAGTTACGGAGGGTCTACACTGAGCTGCTGGATTATACACTGCCACAAGCCTGCTGTGTCAAGCCAGAAAGGAGACCTGGCCACATTCTCTCCAGAACCTCTGGAAGGAACCATTGGCAATATCTTGAGTTTCTAGCCCCAGAACTCTCAGGATATAATAAAATGCTGCTGCTTCCTGATATCTAGCTGTACTGGGTATGGTAGCATGAGTAAACTATTCCGATGGAGTTTCCATGCTAACTAATACCTATTTAGGAAACATTTTACTATCATAACAGTGCGGAAAACACACTTCTGCAGAGTTAAGCTTTGCAGAACCAATGAAAAACAGAGTAGTAATTCAAACAAAACATCTGATACAAGGACAAGACAGTGTGTTTTTCACAATGCTGTAACCTTTGCTAAGTATGGAAGACTGAAAAGTTTCTGAGGAAATATGAAGCAAGAAATGTTATCATGTTGGATTGTGAACAGAAATGGTCTTTGTAAAACCCCAGAAGGATGATTCAGCAAGAATTCCAATCACAAAAACGTGCTGCAGCGGGGCTCACTTCTTGCACAGCGGACATGTTAGGCAGCTAGCAAATCATAAAATAGTACTTTGATGAAATGCCCTCTTCACTTAAGCAAGGGTGGACTTCAGTGGCCACTTAGTTGACATTCTTGCTCTGTATGCGTGCATTTTTGCCCTTTTCTCTACAAGAGAAACTATGTACACCAGATCTCCAGGTTTAGCAGCATGCTGGCATTGCTGGGATTGGTCCCTTCAGGTTATGAGATCCTGGAAGAAGCTGGCTTAGTGCTGCTGAGTGTCAAGTCCATGTAGCTACTGGATTCCACCCTGATATCTGACTTTACTTTTTTTTTTTCAGAGCTGAGGACCGAACCCAGGGCCTTGAGCTTGCTAGGCAAGCTCTTTACCACTGAGCTAAATCCCCAAGCCCCTGACTTTACTTAATTAAGAAACAGACAAAAGCCTTGCTGAGTTACTAATTTTGAAGACCTCTACTCATTCCTGGGTGATCTAAATCCCTTTATTTTTCTATTGGGCAATTTCAAATATTCAAATGCAGAACCCTCCCATTGCTTCTCTCTGAGGACTTCTACCCATTACTGCCCTTTGCGAAAAGTACCCTGTCCTGTGTTCTGCCTATGGCAGGTGTGCTAAGTCCCTCATATTCATTGGTCACAGAACTGGGCTCTTTCTAATCGCCTTTTGTTGAGAACCTGCCCTCTTCTTAAGGGTTTGTTTACCTGAATTCATTCTTTGTTCAGCCACTTTGCATTATTTTATTCTTGTGTTTTCACCAAATCACACTGGAATAAAAATGTGGCAAGAGGGGAATGTTTTCAAAATATTCAACATTTCTTGAACTCCTGTGCTATGACTATTTAAGGATGGAGCATGTTTTAACCATTGAATTGCATAATACCCCTGAGATGTAGTATTGTTACCTCAGCTTATTGAAAAGGAAGTGTCTTACTGCCGTGTGAAGAAACGACGTGAGCAGCCGGGGGGGTGGGGGGGGTGGGGGGGCACGGCAGCAGGTGAGCAGGGCGGTGCTGGAGCAGGAGCTCTGATCCGTCAAGTATCAGGCAGAGAGTTGGGCAACTGGAATAGCGATGGCTTATTAAACCTCAAAGCCCGCCCTGGTGACACACCTCCTCCAATGAGGTTACATCTCGTAATCTTCTCAAACAGTCCACCCAATGGTTGTGGGGCAGTGGGACATGGGACAGACAGGGACTCTGACGACTAAATGTTCAGATTTATGAGCCTCCAGGGGCCATTCTCATTCAAACTACCAACGGGAAACGAGTGGAGACAAAACATTACTTAGCCAAGGTCACACACACTCTTGTGTTTGGCTCTAGAACTAGAATTCTCTTCACCTCATATTTCCAAAGTTTGAGTCATTTTAGATAGACTTAAAGTTGTTAAGATCTTTTGGCAAAACTTTTCAACCTCTCTGCTATGCCAGACTCAAATCAAGGTTCCCATCTTAAATGTGAACTCTTTAGTAAGATATGTATTTTCATGGACTGGTTATCTTCAAAATCTTTATCTGGACACCAGAAGAATGAAACGAACAGTTTGTCACTTGGGAATTCTTATCAGATCAGTAACAAACAAACATTCCTGGTTATTTGCAAAATCCAACAATCCACAAAGTGGAATCTAGGCAAGAATTATAATATTTAACTTTAAAAAGGACTTTTCTAGATCTTGGTACCTAGATTACACATGCTCCATTATTTTACCTAGGACGGTGTCAGACATGAGCTGCTGTATAGATCTGCTGGTTCTGTCTGGACACAGAAATGGAACTTAGTTTAGAAAGCAGAGTAGCTGATAAGAGTGGGAAACATGAGCGCGTGTGTGCATGCGTGCGTGTGTGTGCGTGTGTGTGTGTGTGCGCGCGCACGCGCGCGTGGGTGTGTCTTGGTGCTTTCTGACCTGTGCCATTCACCTTCCAGATGACTGTCTGTCCTGGCACACAGATAGGGAAGAAACAGTGAGGACAGAGGCAGCCCAAATTTCCAAGCTGTTTATTTTTAATAAAAATAGGAAAATCAAAGAGGATTTTAGAAGTCCAATATCAAACTCATAGGGAAGAGATATCATTAAACCAACTTCATCATTTAATTCATGGAAGTCTGTTTAAAAAACAGCAACAGAAATGTTGACTTTAGAAAATGAAGAATCTATAAAGACATTGAGAAACAAACACTAACATATGAATACTATTAATTCCTATAAGAAATGCTGTCTTTCCGATTATTCCCTAGTTAGAGCGAGTGTCAAAGTTTAAAAGAGTATGAGGTGTTCCTGTTTTGTTTTAACCTATCATTTCTCTTAATAAACAAGTCTGGAGAGAGAGAGCCTATCTTACCCAAATCCCTCTACTTAATCTTACTCTATTTTTACATTGTGAAGATACACAGAATGTGGACTACAGATCACATGCATTATATTCCATCAATATAAGAAAGTTATGAAATATGAATAATACTTTTTTAAAATTCCATAAAGGTTTTAAGATACTAAGGCTTAAGATACTAATTTTTGAAACTAGTGGGCAATAAATAGTCTTTGAAAAAGTCATGTAATACCTTACATTCCACTTCAAAGGAATTAATAAGTATGCATTCAGTGTTAAAAACAGGAAGAATTGGGTTGGGAATTTAGGTCAGTGGTAGAGTACTTGCCTAGCAAGCACAAGGCCCTGGGTTCGGTCCCCAGCTCGAAAAAAAAAAAAAAAAAAAAAAAAAAAAAAAAAAACCAGGAAAAATTGGAGGTTTTGTTTTCATAAAAATTTAAAGCAACTTATAATATTTTTGAAACTGAGCCTGTTTTCATGGTAATTCACTAGAGAGTAAACTTTAAGTATTGGTTTTGTGCCACTCACACGTCTGAAGGATCCACTTCTATTGCTAGCTATCTTTACATTCAGGCCCGAAGCAGCACTCTTGTCTTTCTGTGGCTCACAAAGACTGGACTCACAGCATAGTTCTCGAGTGTCTATTTAACTGGACTTACAGTCCACATCAAGTACGCTATTGTCAAAGAAAAAGCCATCTTCATGGCTTAGTAATTTAAGTAGTTCTCCACAGTTTGGCCAACATGGCGTGTCTACTTTAGGTTTCAAGGAATAACGTCAAGGAATAGAGTTATACTCTTGTGAAAAGGCTACAAAGTTTTATTTTAAATATCAGCTCTCATGGTTCTTGGCTGCTACTGAGAATCACGAGCCACTTGTTACAATTTTTCCCCAGAATACTATTTCCCTAGCCCCTCCCATTAAGGTAGAAAAGCATCTTGCAGTCCCATCTGTAAAACAAAACAACACACTTAGAAGCTAGGGATACAGCTCAGTCACAAAGCACAAGCCTGGTGCACCTCCCACCCCACCCCAGGTCTCAGTCCTCAGCATAAGAACCAGGTAGGGTGGCACACGTGTCTGTAAGCCCAGCACAGAGGCAGAGATAGAATCAGAAGTCTGAGGCCATTTTTGGCATTGTGCAGCCCAGGCTACATGAAACTGTCTCAAAACAAAACAAAACAAAACAAAACGAAGCAAAACAAAACGAACACACAAAACATGAGGAATCCTGGTAGCAGTGCTGATGCGATCTAAAATACCACACAGGTTCTGAAAAAGACTTCAAAGGCCTGCCACTCTTAGGTTGATGGGAAGTGGATTTTCTCCCAAAGGCTTGCCACATTTCTTACACATTTAGACTGTTCTCCCCTCATATCTCTATTATCTGGGTTCAGTCTCTATCTTGAGATCTTATTCAAAGTCAGCTCATTCCTCCCTGTCAAAACATAGCCTTCCTCCACTCCACTCCACTGCGTCTAAATTACTTTGTCTCGTCTGTCTAGAAATTGGACCAACAACTTTTTATTATGCACTTAAAAGTTACTCAATAGGACCACTGACCCCTAACATTGCACTCTACCTACCTAAGAATAAACCAAGACAGATATAAATTGACCATGTGGTTGAGGTAATAAATACTGCCACTCGCATTTGAAATGTATTAATGACTACAAAGTCATTAAAGAAAAGTGTGAGGTTATAAAAAGAGCAATTTTTAATTTTAATTTTAAAAAGCTATACTTATTTCATACACTGAGGCCAGAAACAATACTATAAAAATATCACCCTGTAAAAAGAAAGATGGGTAAAGTATTCCAGTACAAGCACAAGGCCCCGAGTTTGGACCAACAGCACCCACATTAGCTATTAGACACACACCTGTAGCAAACACTGCAGTGGGGGATGGACAGGTCGGTTACTGTATTCACTGGTCAGCCAGTCTCCCCTGTCAGCGAGCTCCAGGTTCAGTGTGAGACCCTGTCTCAAAACTAAGGTGGAGAGTGACATGAAAAGATTCTTGATGCTGGACTGGAGCCTATATTCATGCGCACGCGCGCGCGCGCGCCCGCGCACACACACACACACACACACACACACAGACGTAGATGTGGACAGACACACACACACACACACACACACAACAGAATAACAACAAAAACCCAATTCTGACAACACTACTGATCCAAAGAGTAAACATTAATTCATAAACAATTACTTCCCAATTCAAGTATAAGGGAAAGGGAATAAAGAAATATAGGTAGCAGTGTAGTCCCTTCTTTAAAGAATTTTCTAGTTTAAAACTTATTATTGTGTGTGCACATGGGGAAGGGCGTGCTGTGGCATGTGTGTGTGTGGGGGGGGGCTCTTAGGACGGCTCTGGGGAGTCAGTCCTCTCCTTCCGCCTTCCCATGCCTTCTGGGGAAGGATCACGGGTTAGCACGGAAAGCACCTGCATGCACTAAGCCACCATGCCAGCCCAGGACTTCCTAGTGTAAGCATGGAGAGCATAAAAGCTGTCTGTAAGAAGTCAGAGGAAACACCAGGTTATCAATTGGCAAATGAAAAGGTGCTCTAGATACTTAGTAGCTGGAGACTGCTGAGGAGTTCAGGGGTAAGACAGAAGATCTGAAGGGTAAAGATCCAAACCTCACACACAAACAGAAGAGGGCTGACCCGATGACCTCTACACCCTTTCTAGCTCCATAGTTTCACTGTTTCACGTAAGTATGGTACAGACTAGGCATGAACTGACCACTCAAATGAACAAGGTTGCTTCTAACTCAAAAGTAATAAATAAGCCTTCTTCAGGGTGGAGAGCTGGATGGTTCAGTGGTTCTGCACAGGATCCACATCGGGCGGCTCACAGCTACCGGTTTCAGGGAATCTGACACCTTGTGAGGATTCTGTGAGCACCAGGCACACACACACACACACACACACACACTCTCACACACACACAGTTTCATGGTAAATTGTGAAACTGACAGCACAGCACTGATGTGGGTCAAGAGAGATCTGAATCTGAGGCTTCCCCAGCTTTCTTTCATGATGTGTGTGAAAACTCAAAACAGGCTTCACACCACAAAGATGGATTGGAAGCCGTGTACTCTTGCTACTCCACACAGGTGCTCCTGATGCGTCTGCTCCTTCTCTGCTCGGCTCTTGGTATCGGTCATGACTTTCCTATGCTCGGCAGTTGCTGCTGGTCGGATGAGCCTGAAGCTCAGCCAAGGCTTTTTTTTAGGAGAGTACTCAAAACAAAGCAAATATTGGCTTAGTTATGACACTTGTTGTTCTAAATGTTAATAGCCTATTGTTCACTGTGGTTGTCTCAACAAGATAATACATTGAAAATCAGCATTTCCTGATAGGAAGTGAATTCCCACTGTGTGTCACAGGACTCCAGGCAGACACTGGGCTCCCAGGGAGGACTGCGTCAGACCTGAGCAGTAATGCGTCTGTTTCAGTCCCCCCAACCCCCTCTTTCCTTTCCTTCCTCCTCTTCTTCTTTGTCCCTCTCCTTTAGAATAGATTTCTGCTTCAGCTCCAACCGTTATCTATTTGTCCGTTTTGCTGTCAGTGAATTGTTTTCCTAACACAGCTTCAAATGTTTAAGCAAAGTTTGTTCAACATCCTGTAGCCAGCAGCATCCTGTATATTCCCAACCATGGAGAACTTCCTCCATTGAAAATGCCACACTAGAGGAATTGACAAAGAAGCTATCAGAGTGAGTCCTCAAAACACAGCAGCATCATTTCCAAGCCTTAATCTCATGGAAGCAGTTGTTTAAAGAAGAAACTCTGTATGAAGCACAGTGATGACGACAGCCTCCCTGTCTCACAAATGTCCACAGGGAAAACAAGGCTTTAGCTTATTCGTCCAAGGACTCTGACACCGTCTAAGTCACTTACCGTTGGATTAACAAAACACAGCCCCTAGATCCACGGAGAGAAGAGCACTGATGGTAACTGACACTACTCTAACAGCCTTCTTTTAAACCATTAAAAATGAATTGTTTTCATTTATGTTCACAAATTCAAATTTTAACAAGTTTTTTTGTTAATGTCCACAAGCCAGTTGACAATAGAAACCAATGGAGAAATAGGAGTCAGGCATGGTGCCACACACCTACGATCCAGGCAGCTGTGACCCGAAACAGGAGGATTATGAATTTCAGGCAGGCCTGGTCTATACAGTTAGGCCCAGTCTCAGAAGAAGAAGGAAGAGGAAGAGGAATAGGCAGGAGATTGCAGTGGGGCCATCTCGGTTATCAGCTCCATGCAGGACAGTACTAGACCTGCACCTGCACACTGTAGAAAGCGCAGCAGCTACTTACCATTACGCAGACTTTGAAGTCCACCAATCTAAGGTGTACCAAGCCTCTGCCAAGCACACACATACAGACTCCCAACTACCAGGCCTTCGGAGATGTGTTACACGCAGCTGTGACTACAAATGCAGTTCTCGTGGCTGTTTGCTTCTAGAACAGCGACCGTCCAACTCACGCATGAGACCAGAACTGAAGCCGGCAATGCTGACTAGCTCATGGGTGATGCAGCAGAACTCCCAGACCTTGTTACCTTTTAACTTCAGTGGCAGGATGACCTTGTACAGGTCACTTCCCAGCCTGCTTCCTCAGCACTAAAGTAGAAAACCGATCGTGTCAAGTAGTGCCAATTTCAGCATTTAAGAGACAAGGGGAGAATGAGAGGGCTAAAATTTAAAAGGATTTTAAACAAAATGCCTGAAACCAACTTGTGAAGTCACAAGTCCCATTTGTTCATCTGTGAGTGGGTACACACTGCTGTGCAAGTGAAGGGGTCAGGGGGACCTTGTGGGAGGTGGTTTTCTCTCCCATATGTGGTCCTGGAAATTGAACTCAGGCCATGTTTTGCTGCTGCCTTAGCCACCTTACCGACCCTTGGAGCCACTTTTTTTAAAAAGCCCTAGGATTATCTCTTAAAGGTTGGGCTCACTGAAATTATCAAGATCCACTTAAAAGCAAATATCATTTCATAATTTTTTCTCTCTCAACATTTGACCAAAAGATGGGGTATTACCTCTGGAATGAGCTTTACATTACTGAAAGGAAAGAAAACCATCAGAAAAAGATGCTTCTGTGACATACAGAATAATATCCCACTGCTCTCTCTTACAGTCTGACCCTTTCAGACAGCCTAGGCCATATTCAGATAAAGTACAGACCATATGATTGATTATATTAATATATATATATATATATATATATAATTTCAATAACAGAAATCATATAACTTGGGTCTTATAAGCTAAATCAATATTACAACAAAAGACTGCATAAATATTAAAGTTAGAAGGAGGATTAAAACTCATTCAATTGGGGCTGGAGAGATGGCTCAGCGGTTAAGAGCACCGACTGCTCTTCCAGAGGTCCTGAGTTCAAATCCCAGAAACCACATGGTGGCTCATAACCATCTGTAATGGAATATGATGCCCTCTTCTGGTGTGTCTGAAGACAGCTACAGTGTATTCATATACATAAATAAATAAATCTTTAAAAAAAAACTCATTCAATTTACAAATGATAAAAGATAAAAAGAAGAGACCTGGTGCCTCCAATCCCATAATCTCAAGTTCGAGTTACCAGGCTTCAAGTCCAACATTCTCTCACTACTGTGCTCAAAACTATTCCCATGGAGCAGTTCTCATCCTGCCGTGTGTGGCTGGGGACGGGTGAGGCCTTCTCTTGGCTGTCTAATCAGATGAGGAAGGTGGGCGAGGGATCTCTGCTCTCACAAAGCACTGTCATTCTTTACCACAGTGCACGGGCTGTCTCAAAACGGAGGCAGTGAAGCAAAAGCACATCCAACAGAGGGAATCTATGGGAAGCAATCTAGACTGGTCCAGATACCATCAAAACAAGAACCATCAGTCGAGAGCCCACTGAGCACACGCTGAAGAATAACCCAGTACTTACTAGACAGCCTCTCACCAAGTAGGAGCCAAATGCAAATATGTATGTATAGCTCACTTTACATGGAATTTAAAAAGTCATCTAAGTATTGAGCATAGACAGACATATTCATATTCACATAGTCATTGGAAATTTCTGGGGAAATAGAGAAGAAATTACTCTTCAGGGAGTAAAGTTTAGGGGATTATGGTAACAAAGAGATGGTCAAATATGCTTTTATATCCCTTCATCTTTTTACAAGTTTCATCAGTATAAACAAATCCAAGGTGTGCAGCAACAACAGAACAGAGCAGCAGCAGCAACAACAAGGAGCACTGGAGCAGAGGGAACTGTAATGCCCTGGGCAGCCACTTCCTGGTGAGGAAGAGGAAGGGATTCTCCCAGTCCATCACAGCTACTTCTCCAGAGAAGACTTCCAACCTTCCTATGCCATGGTGTGCGCGTCGGTTCTCCTGAACCAGGTCTGGCATGAATGAGGGGAAATGTGTTCAGCATTCCTACAGCAGAAAGGTCTGGGGACAGGTATACAGGGCCTGGCAAAAAGTCACTCTATTCTTTCTTTATATTGTGTAATTTTACTAGGAAAAATAAGAGAATTGGTAGACATTTTAACTATTGAGTTTTAAAGAAAAGTTCCAAATGAAAACAAATTTTAAAATAATCTAATTTCATAATTAACAACAAACTGGCTGCCAAGCTTTGCTTTGGGACAACTGTTCTCCCCCACAGGTAAAGGAACAGCAGAGTGGTTCAGGTAGACTAAAGTCAACATTTTTCAAAATGAAACAGAAAACAGTAGATTGCTTCTGTATTACATGAGAGGCTTATTACCAAGATAAAGTGATACATATGGGGGTTGGGTCTTGATGCAAAAATCCATTGGAGGGAAGTTTAAAAGCTACTTAGTCAAGTCTGTACAGATAACAGCCGCAGGCAGAGTCCAGAAGGAGTCAAGGACAGTAACAGCTACGCCACGCAAGCTGGCCGCATCCCCACTGGGAACCCATCTTCTGGATGAGCTGATATATAGAGCATCCCAGATACTGGAACACAGATGTCTTCAATTCCTGACAGCTGCATCTAGTGCAGGGCTTGGCATTCATAAGACTGAACCTGAAAAGTGAGCTGCATAATCTGCTCAGTTCTAATGCATTCTCTATTGGTGACTCTGGATAAGTGTACTCCATTACAAAGACATTTACAGCCCTGTACCCTGGAACGTATGTATCTAGGAGGGCCAGCCTGGGTTCCTAACTTCATAGGTGAAGAACATAATGTCCAAGTAAGCTCATCTCTTGACTGCCTTCTCCAGTGACAGCAGACTTACTTTATTCTTCCCTCCTGGCCAAGTTAGAAGACAGCTAACTTACAAACAAGTGACAAAGGAAGCTGAAGCAAGGTGCTGGCAGGAAGTTTAAGAACAAAAGAGATGACACAACATCACCCCAAAAGCTCTACAGAAATCTGCCCGTTTCAACATTTGACTATGATTTCGACTGGGGCAGGCTGTTAAACTTGCTTGCACTGAATGGGTGTGTCCACCCCTGACAGAGTACATAATGAACAAGTAACACAGAGAACAAATCACGAATCTCGGCCTCTCTCAACATGCCGGCTTTGGTCAGTACACAATCGAACACTTTATAGGCATTTAAAATCCAGCTACAAACAAAACCCAGACTTCTGAGAGGAGAGGTTGAGAAAAAATTGCTCAACACAGACCCCACTGAACAATAATTCTCCTACAGTTCAACTTACCATTCACGTCACAAATTCTAGAGAGAACACAGAGACAACGGAACCGACAGAACTGCCCAGGCATGGAACAGAACTCTGGGCTGCAGCCTGCCCCAACTCTTCCAACAAATACCCAACAGCGATAGGACAAAGCATCATTATGACAGAAATAAAGGCCCTTTAGAGGCTGCCTTTTTTTAATTCAATGAACCCACTCTTACACACAAAGTTCATGCCACGATGTCTCGAAATGCAGTATTGCCCAATTATGCTGTAAAAGTGACTAATAAATTCAGTACAAAACCCTTCTTTTAACACTTTAACGTTAGAAGATTTGCACACTTGGTAGACTGCTACTGTTTTCCTTCCTTTAAACAGTCAATGATAACCACAGTCAAAAACAAGAACAAGTAGATAAATAGCATAAAAAAGAAGCACAGACAAACGACCTACAATAGTCCGTGCAGTGAGAAGCCACAGCTTACTTCCAAAGACAAGTACTCATGCTGCTAGTGACTGGCACAGGACTAGCCAACCTTCCTTCTCGGCTGTGTCCCCACCTAAGCTAGTAGCTATTGGTAATAGAATACACAAGCCACTACTTACAAAACCCCAGAAGCCTCTGCACATTTCTTAAACTTGTTTTCGTGTGGCAATTCTGATGCAATGCTGCCCTAAAAATGATCTTTGTTTTAAGCAGCAAGAGATCCACACAGTGTGGTTAGTGCAAGGGTGGAGCCCACTCTAGGGGAAACAACACACCCAGACAGATTTCGGTCAGAGCAAACTGCACATTAATATTGCCACAGCATTTTCCAGGGCCCCAGAGTCAAAACTCATTGGTTAGTTCTTCTCGAAGAGACAGGAAAAGTCCATGTTTGTAGATCAGCCTGCCTGCCACGGCATAAACTGCAGGCTCCTTTCTTTTTGAGAAGAGATAGACTCATTAAGCAGCCCATGCAGCCCAGCCCACACATGGGTAGGTGGAAGTGGACTACTGTTAAGGAAGTCCAACCATGCCAGCTTCTAAGTTTAGCAACAGCAGTTTTTACATATCTCAAGGTGTCAGCAATACTGCTTGCTCTAGAATATTACTTTAGGGGACCTGAACATAACACAAACTCTCCGTGTGTTCTTCCTCACCAATCCTCTACTTTCAACAACATCGAAACAAAAAAAGCATCACATTTCCAATAGCAAGAGTCCTCTTTAAAACAAGGATGTCAGGCCTAGTAGATGGCTCCCCGGACAGGGCCACTTGTTGCTAAAAAGTCTGATGGCCTTCGTTTAATTCCCAGAACACACGTGGTAGAGAGAGGTAACTGACTTCTACAAGTTGTCATCAGACCTCCACATGAGTCCACATATGCCAACACACACAGACAGACAGACAGACACACACACACACTATATATATGTATATATATACATATATATGAAAAAGAATGTGATTTATGGACTTTCTTTGGTGTGTCAATAAATGTGTGCATAAAAGAAAATAATTTTGTTGGAGATCACTAAAACAAATTATACTTCAAAAATTTTCACAATAATTTACTAACAAATTTTATAAGAATTTTAGTTTAAAATTTTATTGTATGACTTTTTTCCAAATAAGATATTCTATAGAATACAAATACTACAATATAAAAATCTTTTAAAAAATTTTCAGTATTAAATTTATTATTAAACAATAATTACTTACATTGATTTTGAACAAATACCACGTTCTGCACATGTATAGTCAGAGGTGCAAGTTAAGTTTCCATTCTATAATCATACAATTAAATAGGTTTCTCTGATTAAAATATCCAAACATGTTTTTTTACATTGTCACAAATTTTTACATATAATGTAAAACAAACAACAGAAGAGGTTTTGAGAGAAACCCAGGAAAATGTTTAATAATAAATGCTGTATTACCCTCATACTGAGAGAATAAGGGAATAGTGGAATAATGGCATTCACTATGGAATACTGGGCATCTCACAGATCTGAGAGATGGCCTGGAACACCCTCTTTTAGGACCTTATGAAGGGGATACTCACTAATCCAGCCTTCCTAGGGGTGTGGTCACCCTGAAAAGAAAGAGTAACCATTCCAAACCTCCTCTCATGTGCAGGTGCCTGCTTAGTACTTCCCACCAGCTGTGGAAGCACGAGTCACCTGCTACAACCTCTGTCCCTCATCATCACCCAGGACTCAACAGCCCAAAGGGGCCAGCTTTTATTACTTATTAGAAGAATCTTCTCTTAATACTTTTTGGATTCACGCTGCTGGAAATGTGTTTTCAAGTTAAAATTCACTTTCACAGCTGCAAAGGAAATGACAGGAGAAGAAAAACACGGCCAGTATAGATCCGCAATTGATTCCATCCACAGCTGCCCAGCTGTTTGTGCGTGGAAAATCAGTCTGTTTCCTTTTGGGGTTTTCAACTACTGAAAACTGACACTGCACATCCAGAGACATGTGCTGCCTGTGACATGTCAGGAATGTGCCTAAGATCACACCGTCAGGAGACAAAATGAAATCCAGACTGTTTCCTTGAGGCTTGTCACTATTATTTCATCGTTCTAAAAACTCAAAAACTCCCCAATCACAGAGACAAGAAATACATTTTAAAAATTCTCATTTCTAAGTGTTACCATCTAACAGAGTAGAAAATCTGCCAATGATGTCAGATTTAGTGACAAGAATAGACACTGATTTATTGGCAGAGAAAAGATGTGACATTCTGAGGAACCCACATGGCTCTAGTATGTTAAATAAGGCTGATACTTATTTGAAAACACACACACACACACACACACACACACACACACACACCTTCAATGTAAAAGCTCTCAGGAAGTGGTACTTTACCACAGTCATGCAGTAAAGCGAGCTTTTCTAGTTAGTTCAGACATTAGTTGACATACATATATGTCAAAGATTAACATATTTACAGATCCAATCTTCTAGGGTAATGGTCAGGAGTGAGACTGTCTTTCTTTCCGCCCATCAGCTTCCTGGATTTTAAGTGAAAGCACCTTGAAGCCCAAGGGCTTAACAACCAGTGTGGGATCAGTAAAAAGTGAGCCTACCTCCTGGTTGGAGAGATGGCTCGGCATGGAAGAGGACTGACTGGTCTCTCAGAGGACCTGGGTTCCATTCCCAGCACTACATAGAAACTCACAACTATCTGGAACTCCAAGACCTGACGCTCTCACATAGCCATACGTGCAGGCAAATCATCAATGCACATAAAAACCAAAGGTAAAAAGAGAAAAGGAGCCCATGCCTTCTCTTTGCCCATCAACTCACATTTTATCTTAAATGTCTGTCATTTAAATCTTGTAAAATACCATCGTTATTCTATATTTTGTATAGAGGAAATTCATTTTCGGTAGATAAAATGGCTATGACTAGTTATTATGAAAGAAAAAGAGCATAAAAACTAAACTATTTTAGTTTTATGGTTGTTTTGCTTTTTACTTGTTTTTAATGAGATGAGAACTGGCTACCTCTATGGCTGAATTGTTAATCCTAAGGGCGCTCGCCTTTCTGTTTTGTTCACCAGTCAAGGTCAGCTGCAGAAGAGCTCAGGTACCTTCTCAAACATAATGCAGATGGGACATTCATTTTGCCCCTTCACCACCACCAGGGTCTGGAACCAGAACTCAATCCAGCATAATAAAGAAATTGCCTCAACTTAAGTTCTGAGGCCTGGAGCTTCATTTGTTAAATAAATGCACTTTAAATATGTGGTAGACTGAAATAGAAAACACTACCAAAAATGGGCCCTTTTCCTTCCCAGTAAATGTCATCTAGCTGAAAACATACAGGGGAGAAAGAAGTCTCTGCTCATGTGCTATTACCCCTAGAAGTATGGTATAACCATTAGTGACTAAACCTTTGTCTGGCAAGATCCAGCTCTGAGGGACACTCAGTCTAGCTTAAAATACCCAGGGGAAGGAACTTCCCCACCTACACGATGGCTAAGGAAAGGTGGTTCTGTGCAAGCTGTTTATCAGACTAAACTAATGACAGTCTATAGGCTGGGGTAGCACTAACAAGACTTCATGAAGACCTTTGATAGGAAGTTTAAAAATGAGTTTCCAGCACTTAGCTTATTATAATTTTAATTTTATGTGTATGTGTTTGTATGTGTGTACACATGTGGGCAGGTGCCTGTGGAGGACAGGTCTCTAAGTCTCCTGGAGCTGGAGTTACAGATGGTTGATGTAACTAGACTGAAGCAGCCCAATCTGGTTGCTGGGAACCAAACTCGGGTCTTCTGGAAGAGCAGGATATGCTCTTAACTGTTGAGCCATCCCTCTAGTCCCTAATATTTTAATTATACCTTTATGATTTCATTGTAAAAACTAACTAAGGTGAACACTTGGCGAGAAGGCCAAATGCCAGCAGATGAGAAATAAGAAGATAGCAGGGTAGTGACAGGCCTGGCACAGAAATGAGCACACAGGACATTATCAGAGGAGTGTTACTGAAATAAAGGAGACTGCCCACTGCTTTACATACAACCCTACAGATGAGATTGAAACCAGAGAGGTTGAGCAAGTAAGGTTGTGCAACCAGTGGGATTGAGATTAAAAAAGGATGTGGGTAGGAGAAGTGTCTGTGGGTAGAGGGCTTGCTGTCCAGCCATGACTTGAGTTTGATCCCTAGGACTCCAGCGCAGGAGGAGAGAACCAACTTCTACAAGTTATCATCTGGTCTTTGGAACCCCGCCCCCTGACACACACATCAAACCTATAACAACAACAACAACTCTTTAAGTATTTTCTTAATCAAAGGCAATTTTTACAAAAGGCTGATTTTATATTTAGTGTGGAGACTCTTGATTAAAGAAAGCTCAGTTTGGAGGGCAAGCAAATTGTACAAGACATTTAGCTGAGGAAGTCAAATTCCAAAGGTAACCAAAGCTAATGGCTGATAGCAGTGTGCTTCAGGAAGGAAGCAGCTTCACAGAGCAGTCTGCTCTTCAACAGCTCCAGTCAGAGATGCTTCTGAATGTGGGAGGGCTCAGGAGAAGCTTTTCTTTTTCTGGGGTTTCTGTTTCTCAGGAAGGGTGATACCACAAGGCAACCCCCATAACGTAGGAAGACAAGATAACTCTGGGCTTGTGAATTACAATTCCTGTCTGACAACCTCTCCCAGGTCCTCTCATTTCTCATCTGGGGAAGACGAAACTTTACTTACTTGTCCTGTGAAGATGGGTTGCAAAGGAAAGCAGCCACTCTACAGTTCTCAGCCTCTGCTCCCGTCCAGCGTCCAGCACTGGTCTATCTGACGCTGAGCAACTTAAAGGCAGGGCTGCTTAGCACAGACGTTAGGGATGCTAATGCTGTCCCTGCCTCTTAAAGCTTTGGTAGACTGCTAATTGTTAAAAGAGAATCAGGATTCAAAAGTAGGCTGGAAATAATGGTGACGAACACCTTTAATCCGGCACTTAGGAGGCAGGGGCAGATGGATTCTGTGAGTTTGACAGCCTGCTCTATGTAGCACATGTTAGGACAATCAGAGCTGCACAGTGAAATCCTGACTCAATACAAAACACACACAGACCACTCAGGCTTTAAAAGGTAGCAACTCTCAAAAAGGAAGGTAAGATGAATGAAAGATGATCAATGTATAAAATAGGCCTTTTTCCCCTGGACCATAACAGAAAAGCCTACCAAGATAGACAGTGCTATTTTGCCAATTATTAATTGTAGGGATTAGCTGTGATGCCCATTTTCAGACACAAGTTAAACTAGCAAGATTGTACTCCATCACCAAGGTCACCACACCTGAGGGACAACAACAAAGCAGGCTCTGGCTCTTTGAAGCCAGTATGCCTCACTACCCACCGGTGTCTCAGAAGATGTGAAGACCACAGAGAAGAGGGGTGGGGCTGGACAGCAGTAGCCTCGAGTTCAGCTCCCCACACCCATGCCACAAGTACCTAGAACTCCATCCCCAGAGAATCCAATGCCCTCCTCTGGTCTCTGCATGCACCCACAGACGCACACATCCATACACCCGCAAATTTATAAAGACAAAAAATAAAAGAGAAGAGCAAATAAATTATGTACAATTAAAAATACCCCAGGATTATGGATCTAGCAGCTTATTTATTGGGAGGCTGAGTTAGAAATGCTAGAGTGAGTTCAAAGCCAGCCTAGGCAACTTAATGACCCAGTCTCAAACTTTAGAAAGTTTAAGAAGTGTTAGAGCACAGCTTTGTACTAAGAGACTAGCTTGGCATGTACAGCATCCTGCACTCGTTCCTACAGCCACAGAATACGGGAGTTTGTGAATAAGGCAATGGTAAAGGCGAGGAGCCTGAGATGAGCGAGCATTGCCCAGGCTCTCCCAGGCTGTGGGAGTCCCAGCACCATGAAGCAACACAACAAAGAACAAAACTCTACTTTTGAGATGGGGTTTCACGCTGTGGTCCTGGCTGATGTCCACGGCTCTATAGAACCCAGGCTAGCAACAAATTCTTTCTCCTTCTGCTTAAGTCTCCCAGGTGTGAGATACCAGACAAAACAAAACCATAGAAACAGATGCACACAGCTGTAAATAGGAGACCCGCGCTGTTCTGTGGCCCCCTCTCTGAGGCACACTGTTTAAGGTAGAATGCTGACAACACAATAAGGAAGTGCCCTCCTTCCGATGCTGTCTCCATATCATATCAGCTGCTATCACATGCTCTTCCCGTGAGGACCAGAAACAGGTTTAGATACTTTTCTCCCATCTCCACCCTCATTCTGTAGCCCATGCATAATCTGCTTTCAGCTAAAGTATCCTGAGGTGTTTTCCCATTCTATAGCTGGTAGGTTCGTCAGCTACCTGGCAAACTGACAGCATGAAAGGAAACCAAACCAAACCAAAAGTGGCTCATAAATATAGCTCTGCTGTGAATGTTGTCCCCAGGTATTACTAAAGTATCAACTTGCTCTATGGTAAATCTACAGTGTACTTACCAAGCGGTCACTCTGACTTTAGATGTTTAAAGCTTATGTTTAAAGGCCAACTTAGTGAATCAATTCACCAATAAAATATTTTTTCTACACTCTGCTTGAATTAATTTATTCTACTAACAACAATTTGTTACATACCTACTATGTACCACAGTCTCATGCCAGAGACTACAAAAAGCAAAATGAGAATGCCCCGACCCTAAAATATTATCAACTTACCGTATACGAGGAGATAACTTCTAAAACAGAAGTAATAGTGTATTGTTTTGGTACCAGTCATGTACCAGAGATTCAGAGAAAAGACCCAATGGGAAAGGTTCCAGGGATCCTACCTACATTGGAATTTGATTTCAAAAACATATGTGCTATGAGAGGGGGAGGGAAAAGACATGCAAAGTTGTATTTTATATACAGCATTACTTTACCTTAAAATATGAGCTACTGAAATGGATGCTAAAGAAATGGTCACTGGTTAACAGTGTGTAGTGGTTTGTATGATTTCACTTACAAGGAGCCCGTGCTCTATTAGTCAACTACACAATTCTGTGTCAACGCTTGTACTGTCACTTTAACCTCTGACCTTCATGGACACTTTCTGGGAATAATCCATGTTTTTACCTTGAGCTAAACAATGTCATACAAACAATTGAGCCAATGAAATTATTTATTATTAGTTAATTAATTAAGCTGGTTGAACTGTAGTCTACCACATTGCCATCACTTCAGAAAGAGGCACAGGAAGGCTCCAGGTTGATCCCAAGGTCAGGAGCCCGAGGCTCACTCAATGCAGGGAAGCAGACACAGTCAACGGGCTGAAGGCCTACCTCACAGGTGTCAAGCATAAGGGGCTACATTTTTTTTGGAAGGGCTGAGAAGAAGGGAAAAGATGCTGATGACAGAGTTGTTTAACCAAACACCTAAGCAGTTAACCTCTGTGCACTGGGAAACAGAACATGTGGAGAGGGCTGGGAATGCAGCTGAGTGACAGGCACAGCCTAGGAAAGCCTTCATTTGACACTAGCTCTGGAAACAAAAGGGGTGAAGGCTACAAGGATGAATGGGACTCTTTGTAAAGGTGTAAGGAATTATGTCAAATTGCTGATGACTAAATATTTTGATCAAGTTACTTTTGATATAAAAATTTCATTTATGTTCACACATGCTCCTCATTTTAATGAATTTAAAGGACATAACGGTCATTTGCAACACACCATCATGAGAAAAAATGATTTAAAAAATAACTAATGTCTCTACAAAAGAGAAATTAAGGTAGAGTTATTGATGATATATGAATTCTTTAGAGTCTTTGCCAGGTTCTTTTAAATATATCCTCTCTTGCATTTAATCACATTATATTGGGTACATCCAACCCTGGGGAACAAACAGTTTACATAAGCAAAAGCCATTTGTAAAGACTCACACTTGTGAGTTTGCAACTGTAATACGTAAACTCTAACAACTGGAAAAGCTGTTTTGCCTTTTGAAATGTTCACACAGAAAAGTTTAATCCTAGGGCAGGGATTTCTCAATGACACATGTCTCTTTCAGACATCATATAAGTAACTTCCTCAGAATATACAGAAGAAGGAAAAACAGGCCACAAAAACAACTGCTTCTGGGGCGGTGCACAGACTGGGTGGTGTAAGGAGAGCAGAGAGGGCTGTGAGCACCGGGGTGGTGGCAGGAGATAAGAAGATCAAGTGTGGTGGGCCCCACCCACAGGAGCTGTGCGGCTGACTTCAAGGAGTGGGACATTGAGCAAGTGAACAATTTTGGTTTTGTTTAGCTGAAAGGTTGCACAATCCTACAAGTAGAAGGGAAAGAAAGAAGGGGAGTTTTTACCATAGAACACATTAAGATGTGTAAACAGCTATCTCTTATGTTTAGTATGTTAGAAGTGAGTAAGTCATAGCACGGGATAAAGGGCCTCTAAGCAGATGTAACAGCACTGTTAGCATGTCAGAAAGGCAGTGTGCACGTCTCACAGAGGAAAAGGAAAGACGGAGAACTCAGAGCAAGAGTCCATGTTAATTCAGGACATTATTATTTCATGACGATAAAACCTTTTAATCCCAGGAACTACTTATTCTTGAAATAACAAGGCCTAAATAAGTAATACTGACAATAATTTGGGGTGCCTAGATAAGCAACACCTTTTGCTATTCTGATTTTAAAATTGGCAGCTGATAGACAAAACAAGTCTCAATGCTAGGCATTTAAAACGTAGTTCAAGATAAGCAGGACTTGGCTCTGCTGGGCTCCAAGCCGCCAAGTCGTTAATCTGAGCCAACTCTTGACTCCTTTAAACTGATTCCCAAAGCTGCACCTGACGGGTAGAGAAGGCCCAAGCTACATTTGGAGTTGGTTTTAAACTTGAAGCTAGATGTTAAACAGTTCTACTTAGTATGTCTGAGGCCATATGCTTGAGAAGAGGAATGAACACACACACACACACACACACACACACACACACACACACACACACCATCCCCAACCAACCTGTAAATAATGGAAAGCAATTATTACTACACTTTTTTCAACTGTGTGGCTAGAAGCCACAAGATGGACTTTAGAAAGGACTTCTCTAGGAAGCAAATTACTTTCTTTTCAGTTTCAACTTTAGTAGGTACTCCCTTTGCTACACCCTCGGAAAGGAAAGGTAATGAAAGTGGACACCGTGGGCTCCGCCGAGTCTCTGAAAGGTTGCATAACCCTTTCCAGTGAGGAGGTACTTCAAGCTTTGGCGAGGCATTTCTTGTGGATGATTTACTACATTAATCAACTATTCACTCTCGTAAGCATTAATTTTACTCCTCTACAGAATGGAGAAAGGGCACCATCCATCCATTCAACAGGGTTTGCTTTTCCTGTGACACAGAAGTCAAGATGTACGTGATAAGCAGAATGCAGTTATGCACCTAGACTAACCTTAACGTACAACAGAAGCGGCTCTTGCACTAACACTCTGCTCAGAGTAGAAACGAAGAGGGTAGCTAACGCTGTAAACCACACGCTGACCTTTTCTGTGTCAGGTCAAGTCGTTTGGTTTGGTTTGACTTGGTGAGCAGTGCTGGAAATGGAACCCAGGCAAGTGCTCCACCACTGAACACAGCCCAGCTCCGAAAACACGTCTGACCAGAGAGTCATTTCCAGAAATCCTGGACATTTAACTGCATCCCAACACAAACTGCCTACCACGTAGAAAAGGAGAATGGCTCAGGCGCTGTCAGGAACTGGAAGCCTTATCCTTCCAACTGACAAATGGAGGAGGGGACGCAGAAATTCCTTCTTCTCCATGTTCGTTTCAGATCATTTTTTATGTTAACTAAAAACAACTTTTAAAATTCACTAATTAAGGGTTGAAAAGGATGACATGAAGTGGGAATTATGAAGAGTTACATCACTAGTTAACAACGAACAAAGGCCCAAGAAAGCCGAGGCAGGAGCGTCTCAAGTCCCAGGTAGGCCTGATTTACAGTGAGACCATGTCTGACAAACTTAGACACAATGTTGTGTGTCTACTAACACAGGGAAAAAGGAAATGTCAAAACAGGCAAACACGAGAAACAGAGGCAGGCTTGGTAGCTCTCTGGATGGGGCATGGCTGAGGCAAAAGACATCAGGGTTAGACTGGTAAAACTTAGAACACTTTAAACACTCAAACCCAAATGAAGTTTGAGTGTTTAAAGTGTTCTGCTTTCTGTTTTCCCCAGAATGGTAAGTGGAAAATGGAGAATCTTTCTATGACCCTTGAAAAGGTCTCTTTCTCTCACAAGGACTTTTTCAGCTTTCTATCTGGAATTTACAGACCAGATAGTCAGAAAGTCTAGGCTGAGAGAAGGATACAATGTCTCAGGTAGCCCATTGCAAACGGACACACTCTGCGAAAGGGAAGCAGTCTCCTTTCTAGAAGAGTGCTGTGCTCAAATCAGCTGGTCCAAACTGGATCAGGGGCAGACCATTTGCTTAGCAGATGGGTGGCCTTGGGTTCCTTCTTCAGTAATGAAAATTGATAATTAATAACAAATAGATTGATGGCTTAAGAATTCCCATAGCTAGAACCCTGTCAACTTCAGAACTCAGAATGACAAAGCACACAAGGACGAATAAACAAAACTCAGGAGAAACAACAAAACATTGCCCTCCTCTCCAAGAACTACAAACAAGGGAAGAATTAAACAGAATATGAAATAGAGAGTGTTAACTCCAAAAAAAAAAAAATACTAACAGAAGGGATAAGAGAGAGGCCAGATTCAAGGCAAAGGTGGCTGGGAACAAATTAGAAGCTGGGAGGCACATCTCACCTACAACTGACTGGTACACTTGTAGCAGACTTCAAAATAAGACTAGACGTATAACAAAAACTGCCAATTTCTGTGAGAGTTGTCAGTTTAGAACTATATAGGGGCTGGGGATTTAGCTCAGTGGTAGGCGCTTACCTAGGGAAGCGAAGGCCCTGGGTTGGGTATCGAAAAAGAACCAAAAAAAAAAAAAAAAAAACTATATCCAACACAACAATCTGGTGAATGGAGAAGAAAGTAACAGTGAGGAAGAGAGCTGAGATCAAGAGCAAATAAAGTGTTAAATACACAATCATAAAAGGTCTGGAGAGATGATGGCTCAGCAGTTAAGACCACTGGCTGCTCTTCTAGAGGACCTGGGTTCATTTCCCAGAACACACATGGCAGCTTACAACTGTTTGTAACTTCCGTTCCAGGGAATCTAAGACCCTCTTTTGTCCTCTCTGGGTACCAGGCACAAATGTGATACAGATATACAATGCGGGCAAAACACACACACATTCAAAACAAAACGACGTAAAAGAGAAATGATGTAGGCATGGGGTCCATGTGTGTAGTAGCCTGACCTAAAGCATCTATGTCAGACTTAGTTTTAAAACTTTATTCTAAGACTGAAGTGGTGGCTCATACCTTTAATCCCTTTACTTAGGAGACAGAGATAGGCAGGTCTCTGAGTTCAAGGCTAGCCTGGTCTACATAGTGAGACCCTGTATTGAGAGGTGGGGGGCATTCATACCTCAGAAGCAGATCTACCTAGATCTCCGAATTTGAGGCTAACCTGGTCTACAGAGCAAGTTCCAAGATAGCCAGGGCTACACGGAGAAACCTTTTCTTGAAAAAGAAAAAGGAAAATTCAGTAGAGATGGCTCGGAAGTTAAGAGCACTGGCTGCTCTGACAGAGGACCCAGATTTAGTTCCCAGCATCCACTTGATCGCTCGCAACCGTCTACAACTCCAGGTGCAGAAACTCTGATGTCCTCTCCGGTCTCCACTGGAACATCATCCATGTGGTGCTCAGCTATACACGCAGGAAAAACACGCACACGCTTAGAAATATGATATGTAAACTAATTTTTCAGACTAGCCATGGAACTAATCTTTAATTCCAGTACTCAGGAAGCAGAAGCAGGTGGATTTCTGAGATCCAGGTCAGCTTGGTCTACATATTAAGTTTCAGGACAGTGAGGACTACACAGAGAAAACTAAAACCAACACCACACACACACACACACACACACTCCATTTTTAATTCGCTGCGTGCCTACACTCTAGTGTTTAGCTGCTGCTTACACTAACATCTCTCTAGGCACATATCAGCCTCTTGCTTCATCAAATACTGGAGTAAGCTTTAATGTATTAGGAAATCAGAAAAACTAAATGAACAGGGGGAAGCAAACGCCTTGTCACACCAAGCACAGGATGCAGCTGTGGTCTGTCAAGCTTGCAGGCCTCTCTGGCTAACAGCGAGGTTACAGGACTTTCTCCTCAGCTAAACAGGAAGCAGCAATCAGAAAACACAAATGTCCCCAGTTGCAGCTCTACTGTCCTCACTTCCTACTCCCAGCACACACTCACCTCTGACCTGGGCCTGTGCAGAGACCCATGCAAGCCTCGCTGAGGAAATATCAGCAAGTCTATGAATGACAATATTTTGGGGAGTCCATAGGTAGCCTTTAGTTACCATGTTCCAAAATACAGAACCCCAAGGGTCTGCTGTATTTGCTGCACCGTTAGAATAAACAGGCTGAAGGAAGCGCGGCCAACTAGCTTTACCTCCTGAATGCATGCCTCTACACACACTGCATAGTCTGCCTCTTCTGAAAGTTGTTTCCATGGCAACAAGTATAACTTAGAAATCCATAACTTAGAATTTTCCTTTTGCCCTTCACAGAACATGATGTGACTCACAGACAAGGACTTAATCCAGGTCCCAGGCAATGGAAGCCAAAAGGGAGGATATGGAATTAAAATGCTTTGTAACTCACATGTCCTAAAACTGATAATTAAAAAGAGAAGTCAGTCAAGCAAAGAAACACTGACACAGTGTTCTAGGCACCAGAGCAACACGCACAAAAAGCGGCGACTTCGGACTAAGATCACTAACAGTAATATGGGAGGGTACTCCCCCAACCCCACTCAGGAGTGAATTTAGAATACTGGAAACAGTCTGCCTGGATGCGTAACGACCCCAGGTGCACGCATGAGCATGTGATTAAACATAAACAAACAAGACAAACTCCCAGCTATGTGCCCAAATGGGCATGCTTACAAGACAGAATTGCAGGCATTTTTAAACAAAATGCCATAGAATTACTTTTAAATTAATACTTTTTTCTTCTTTCAATGTGTTTTCCCCAACTCCCTTTTTACCTCAGAGGGCAGCAGACCAGTATTGCGTGAGTCCTCACAGGAAGCGCCAGCATGATTCTGATACACAAACAGCTGGCTCTGAACAGGAAGCTGCCGATCCAGACAACACTCATGCATGAAGGAGCATGGGATATATGGCAGGGAGAAGGAACTGCTCCAAGTTCCCCCCTCTCACAGCAAGTGCCAGGACTGCTGGGAAATTTACTTTTCATAGAAAAGTGATAACTTCATAATTCATATCAAAGTGGAAATGACAAAAAAAAAAGACATTGTATAAAATACAGTTTCCTGAAGGAGACAGCACAGACTTTAAACAAAACATCACACACACACACACACACACACACACACACACACACACACACACACACACACACACCAAACAAGCAGGAAGTCTCTTCAGGAGGTAACAGAGCTAACTGAGCTTGTCTCAGTGGGAAGATCATTTCATCTCAGTGGGCTTTCTATCTCAAGTACAAATACACTTAAAGGGAACGATACCATTAATTCCACTTTATACTCATGCAAGGACCTTTATGTATTTTTAAAAGTCTTTGATCATTTCATACATGTATGTATTGGCTGGTTTTGTATGTTAACCTGACACAAGCTGGAGTTATCTCAGAGAAAGGAGCCTCCCTTGAGCAAATGCCTCCATGAGACCCAGCTGTAAGGCATTTTCTTAACTAGTGATCAAGGGGGGAGGGACCAGCCCATTGTGGTGGTGCCATCTCTGGGCTGGTAGTCCTAGGTTCTATAAGAAAGCAGCTGAGTAAGCCAGGGGAAGCAAGCCAGTAAGAAACATCCCTTCATGGCCTCTGCATCAGCTCCTGCTTCCTGACCTCCTTTAGTGATGAACAGCAATGTGGAAGTGTAAGTTGAATAAACCCTTTTCTCCCCAACTAGCTTCTTGGTCATGATGCTTGTACAGGAATAGGAACCCTGACCGAGACAATGTCCATGATGTTTTTTAATCATACACAATCCCTACAGTCCTCTTATCTCCCTCCTACTCCATCTCTTTTCTGAAACATGAAACACTCTATTTTTTACATTCTACTTAATCTGTATGGGTGCTTTACCTTCGTGTATGGCTGTGTCCCATGTGTGCCTAGTGCCCAGGAAGCTAGGATTCTACAAGCAGTTGTTTGCTGCCGTGTAGGTGCTGGAAATTAAGCCCAGATCTTGAAGATGAGGCCAGTGTGCTCTTAGATGAGGTGTCTTTCCAGCCCCAATCTATACCTTTTGAAAATGATTATATAGGTCAAATTTTCTACACATGCATACATACATTTCATCACTACTTTAGCCTTAGTTCAGATTTTAAAAACAATTTAAATTATTCATTTTAGCAAGTATGTTTACCCTGCTAATTTTCTTTTGAATGCCAGTAATCCCATTTTGTGCGAGAGGCCTACTGGGGACCAAGTCCTCTGCCTTCAGAGCTTAGACATGAGTTTGTTCTCCTTCACGTGATCACTTTGTTTGACTCCTCAGAGCAGCTTCCAAATTTTGATGAAAATGCAGATAACAATCTTAAAAACAAAAATTCCACTGCTGTAGCCACCATTCAAATAAAGTCTTGGGGTGTACACAGATTGCAGTCTCAGTTTTTACTTATTTTTATTTTTGGTTTTTCAAGATAAAGGTTTCTCTGTAGCCCCAGCTGTCCTGGAACTCACTCTGTAGAGCAGGCTGGCCTCAAACTCCTAGATCCATCTGCCTCTGCCTTCCCAGTGCTGGGACTAAATGCATGTGTCAGTGTTTTAGCTTCTGGGTATGCCACAGAACGCATGCTGAGTCCCAGAGCACAGTGTCCAATTTCAGGAAACACAGAATTAAAACATCCTCTCCATTCCCTGATCTCACAAACAAAAGGAAAGAGGTTCATTGATACAGGACAGTGTTCTGGGTGTTGGTGAGTCACCTGCTAGTCACAACAGCAACCTTCTTCCCTGCTATGGCTCAAGCACATCCTCTGTGGAGGGCCAGGAAGCTTCCCCTTTCTGCATTCCGCCTGCAGCGTCTGGTGCACTCAAAGGGAGGACGGAATACTCATTTGGGATAGGTTGGCACACATAAGTATATAAGGGTACTTCGTAATGTAGACATTAGGACATAACAAGTTTTAAAATTCTGCTCATTAAAACTACATTGTATGTAAAAGTAACTTTTACCTGCCCGTATGAAATTGCCCCCAACGCTTACTGTCTGTCTGCTAACCTAGGCTTCATCCTGGAAGCGTCTGACTCTGTACCATGGCACCTAGACCTGCCATGCTCGGCCTCTGAGACCTACTGCTGAGCAACCTCGCCCTTCCTAGCTCTTTCTGAGCTCGTGCTGACTGCTTCAACTCACTGTTATGGCTCGTCTCCTCTCCAAGTTCACTGCTCAATCCGCTTCTCTCTCAGCCGCTGACCTTTTTGCTGTTTGTCCTCAAAGAACTCTGGCAATCTGTTCTAATTGTCTGGCTCCTTATTCTCTGGCCCGTTCGCCCGTGTCCAGTGTGTTCTCTGTCCAGCCTGTCTCTGTAACTCTCCCAGAAGAACTGCCTCCTACGTCCCCTCTCTCTGGGGACGTCCTACTACTCTCTAAGTCGCTTCCCTTTCCTCTCCTGTGAGGGTTGGGCTCTTCACAATCTGTCTCTGACTCTTCACTGTGTCTGCCCCTCAATTAGACGTCACTTTCAAACATGGCTGCTTCCTTCTACAAACTAACTTTACCTTTATCGTTTGGGATTAAAGGTGTGCACTGAGGTGTCTCTATATTCCAGCCAGAGAGATTAAAGGTGTGTGCTAAGGCTGAGCCGTACTACAACAAGAAGCAGGTTTTTTCCATATATAACACAATCTCAGGATTCACAGTGTGAGCAAATAACCTGCACCGTTTTTAGCCTCAGGCAGGAATAAAAAAAATCAAACACAAGTCAAGTGTTTTGTTGTAGTGGGAAGAATGCAGGCAAGAATAGGGGTTAGCAACCCAAAGACTTCTGTCTACTCCCCAGGGCCCGAAGGGTGGAGAGACCTCAAGTTGTGGTCCACACAGGCACTGTGGTAAGCAGGTGCCTACGTCAGTTCATGCCACATGCAATGCAAACATAACCACACTGCTAATGTCTTCCTAAGTCATTAGGAACCTTTCAGTCCAGAAGTAGACGGTAGTAATGATATTAAAATTGAAGGGTACGAAACCCAAAAAAAGTATTTCATAAGGCAAAATTATCCTCTTAAATTCTCTATTTCCATAGATGTTTAAAATGCAATTTAAATTTATTATTATTTTATTTGTGTGGTTGTTTTGCCTACATGTATGTCTGTGCACCACATACACGCCTGATTTAAAAGGAAGCCAAAAAAAAAAACAGGTTCAGATCGCCTGAATTGGAGTTATAGACAGTTGTGAGTTACCATGTGGGTGCTGGGAAATGAACCCTGGTCCTTTCAAAGAGCAGCCAGGGCTCTTAACTGCCGAGTCAAGAGCATCTCATTTAAATAAAGCTAATTCACACAACTCTAGAGGCTGCTGTGTCAGTCAAACCTGAAGTCCAATGAGTCTCCTAGGGAGCCAGCCCCTCGCTGGCTCATGGAGCCTGTGCTTAGGCTGCGCCCGTGAGAGGTCACTGCCAGCCCTGCTAGTGTCACCACGCTCTACCTCAGAGCGATGACAAACACTTACACCACGTATGCTAATAGTCATCAGACTGTTTCCAGTATGCATTGTTTGTTAGAGAATAGCCAAAATACTTTATCCCTCATGTACATGTCTAAAGAATCTAACTGGTGGGGCAGAGAGATGGCTCAGCGGTTAAGAGCACCGACCGCTCTTCCAGAGGTCCTGAGTTCAACTCCAAGCAACCACATGGTGGCTCACAACCATCTGTAATACATCTGATGCCCTCTTGTGGTGTGTCTGAGGACACCTACAGTGTACTCATATACATAAAATAAATGAATAAATTTAAAAAAGATACAGAAAATGTGGTACACTTACACAATGGAGTAATACTCAGCTATTAAAAACAATGATTTCATGAAATTCATTGGCAAATGGATGGAGCTAGAAAATATCCTCCTGAGTGAGGTAACCAGTCAGTCACAAAAGAACACACATGGTATACACTCACTGATCAGTGGATATTCGCCCAAAAGCTCAGATTACCCAAGATACAATCTATAGATCACATGAAACTCAATGAGAAGAAGGACGACCAAAGTGTGGATGCTTCAGTCCTTCTTAAAAGAGGGAACAAAAATATTCATAGAAGGAAATACAGAGACAAAGTTTGGAGCAGAGACTGAAGGAAAGGCCATTCAAAAACTGCCCCACCTAGGGATCTAGCCCATACACATACAGCCACCAAACCCAGACAATATTTTGGATGCCAAGAAGTGCATGCTGACAGGAGCCTGATATAGCTGTCTCCTGAGAGGCTCTGCCAGAGACAAATACAGAGGAGAATGCTCATAGCCAACCAATGAACTGAGAACAGGGTCCCCATTGGAGGAGTTAGAGAAAGGGTTGAAGGAGCTGAAGGGGGTTGCAACCCCGTAAGAACAACAATACCAACCAACCAGAGCTCCCAGGGACTAAACTACTATCCCAAGACTATACATGGACTGACCAGTGGCTCCAGCCGCATATGTAGCAGAGACTGGCCTTGTTGGGCATCAGTGGGAGGAGAGGCCCTTGATCCTGCCAAGGATTGATGCCCCAGGGTAGGGGAATGTCAGGGTGGGGAGGTGGGAAGGGGTAGATGGGTAGGTAGGGGCACACTCTCATAGAAGCAGGGGGAGAGGGGATGGGATAGGGGTTTATGGACGGGAAACCAGAAAAGGGGATAACATTTTGAATGTAAATAAAAAACATCCAATTAAAGAAATGAAATTGTAGAAAACAACCTAACAAGAGACACTAAATGGGCTCAGTAGGATGTATTTATTCATATACATGTAATAAAATAAAGCCGTGAATTCAGGAGGGAGTGGGGGGGCAGGACCAATGAGTTGAAGGGAGGGTGACTGATGCAATACAGAACACATAGATGCATTTTTTTTAATTTAAGAAAAACCAACCGTTTAACAGAAAGGTTAACATTATATGTAAAAATAACCTACAAAATCTCCAATTCTAAGATACCAGAGAGTCTTCATTAGAGTATACTGCTAACCAAACAATACGCTTCAAGTCTTAATAATATATATACATACATATATATATGTATATATATATATATTCAACTCGTTTACAAAGACACTCGTCTTAAGTTTGATGAATATATTTATCTAACCTATGAACCCAGGGATAGAAAATCTGGTAGGAAAAACAAAAGTACCTCTTCAGTAGTAAAATTACTTTCTCCCATTGTTTTAAAAAGAAATTTTTCTAGAGCAAACATTGAGGAAATTACTGGCAATTATTCCAACAGTGTAATGTATTGCGTGTGCATACAGGTTACCTGCTACAGAATATCCAACTAGCAGAGTGTGCTGTGGGCTACAGAATGGGCTGAGGGGAATACTGAGACTCAGAGGAGTGCATGTCATAAGCAGAGGAAACAATCACTACACATCACTCCACCTCCATCACAAAGGTATCAGAAGATGTACTCGACCTAAGAACTCTTGGGGAAAGTAGTAGCCTAGTGTTTTCTTACACCACTGACCGCTGGAACCCAATAACTGTCGTAAAACCACAAGTCTGGAAAGAATCAGATTGCTAGAATGCCATCTCTGCACCAGAATGATCACTGTCTAATACGCCTTGAAAATAGAGCCCAAGTTCCCTTCCAGCTCTGGGTAACATGGCGAAGACACTGAGGAAGACCAGCTACAAAGAACACTGTCTTGTCTTAACAGAGGCTGGCCTTTGGATCTTGAGTGTAAAATTGTGTAAATGGTTTCAAACTCCACATTCTCAAAATTTACTAGTGTTGTTCCAAAGTACCTGAAGTATATGTTTCCTGACTAACTTTACATTCCATTCCAAATTCTTTGACCATTTTGCAAAAAAATCAATTTCATCCTCAAGCATAAGTAAAGATATTCATTTGCTTCTAAACTGTATATCCACTGTCGCCTGGGACATAGCTGGGCAGTCATCTCTACATACTACTAATGGCTCTATTACTCTCTAATACTGTAGAGTTCATGTGCTACCTTAGCCCTTCAGTACTGTGGCGCTAATATCCTAGCTTACCTCTTACTACTGCAGCGAGAATGTCTAATACTATTCCACAGCACTGTCAATTTTCCATCCTTGCTGGTTCTCACACTTCACTGCTTTTTCTAAGTATTAGTGGTCGCATCCAAAAATGTTCAAACAAGGAATCAACTTATTAGGAAACAGGCCATTCTCTGGGAGTGGATGAAGTTCTGGTCATGTATATTGCTGTCATAAGCACAGCCATGTCAAGGGCCCCACTACCTCAGCCCATGGGAACAGTAAGGCCTTCCCGTGGTCCTAGTACAGATGGTGACTACACGTGTGCAGAGGACCAGCCACAACCTCTGCACTGGAAAGTCGTCTGGGCTGCCCCTAGAGAGACCCTACTGAGATTAGCTAACACTGTCCTTGACCCCATCCCCACCATCCCAGCTTTTCTCCTCCCTCTCTCTCCCCACCCGTGTGTGTGTGTGTGTGTGTGTGTGTGTGTGTGTGTGTGTGTGTGTGTGTTGTTTCTTCAGTCTCCATTCTCCTAGTCAAGTTGATCCCAAAGCTTTGCAGGAAGACACACTATTCAATGCAGAGACAAAAATGTTTGCACATACAGACTGAAGTGAGCAACCCATATGCAATGCACCCGCAGAAATAGACGTGCATGCTGTGGATGTTAAAACCTTTGTGGACTGTGCTGACAGGAGTATAAGGATTCCCTGAACTTTGGACCTGAGGAGGAGGCTGCAGTGAAGCAGCTATCATCTCATTAGCAATGACACTGGCGACTGTGAGGTGATTTTGCATTGATGTCTTTGGTGGCCTGCAACACCTTCAATCCCAATATTTGTGCATTTCTTGAGTTTGAGCCCAGCCTAGTCTACATAGACAGACCCCGTCTCACTAAACAAGGCAGGCTGGGATCGGGCTGCAATTAAATAGCCTTTTGGTTATAAACTCATATGTACGTTAGCACAAACATTATATATCAGTATGCTTCCTTAGCTAAGCCAAAATACCATACAGTGGCTAGAATAGATTTACAAAAAATTTCATTGTTACCATTACTGTCTCTTTCCTTTAAGAAATTGATATAACGGGTGTCTGTGTCTTCCAATGAGAGAAAACCTACGATGCAGAGAAAGTCTAAAGGCAAAGGTTACATGGCTCATCCGATCTGCACGGAGCCTCAGTGCCTTTTGTATCTTTTACTTCACCTATGAACAGCACATTCAGGGACTAAGATTATCTATGGATTTCTACATTATAAATATGAAGACTCAAGGAAAAGACAAGTCACTAACACTGTCAAGGTCATCAATGGTTTTCAACCTTAGAAAGTACTACCTCTCTAGCAACTTAGTCTGTGAAATTTGACAGTTCACCTTTCTATCAACTCTACCAAGTACAGAACTGTATATTAGTCCAAGTATATGTATTTTGAAGCCGGCTAATATTTGGAAAATATACAGCATTTCTGAGATTAAGATAATGAAAGGCCTTAGTTTACCACTATATTCTATGTATACATAGCATAATTCAGAACCCCTGGGCAGAAAGTTTAACAGTTCAATCAAGCGTTGTGAAAACATCTGCCTGGATGTCTTATTCCTATTTTTCATGCTGAAATAGTTTCCAGTTTGACGTCATGTCAGCCAAAAGATTTCAGAAGCACAATAACAGCTAATGCTGTCAGGCACCTACTAGATGCTAAGCCCTGTGAAAGCACTCTAGTGGATTTCTCCAGAGCGCAGGCTTTCCCTCAAGCCAGCTAAACAACAGTCCCACACTGTGCATGCAGCTCTAACTCAGCTGCGTGCTCCACCTACCACACACACAACAGCGACTCCACCTAATTCCGTTCTGATGTGTGATTAAGGATCCAAGCTCTATGCGATGCTTTTGACTCCTGAAAGATGAGTGAATCACAAACACAATACTTACTACTTACAACCATCACCCCAAAGTAAGCTTTAATCATTTGTTTGGTACTCTTTTAGTAAACACAAACAGAAACATTCTTATTCACATTTCAAAAAGAATACCCTGCCCCACCCCCCATCTCCCACCCTCACCCCCAAAATGAGAAAAAACCCCAAAAGCACCATGTAGTACATTGTGCAGTCTACAACTTAAATTTCAAAATTAGTCATATACAGTGGACATTTTCTAAGTCAGTGTGCGCAGTGAGCTCCTTCTTCAGTGCTTACAGCACATGGCTAATGACGGCGTTACCAACCCGGCTCTAACACACGTCTCTGTACAGACAACTTGGCCAGCTTGTTTTTAATATATATATATAAAATGTAAAGCAAATTCCTATAAATGCAATTGATGAAGCAGGTGTTAGGAGTATTTAACTAACTGATAAATACTTACAAACTGCCTTATGTGACAGTCAAATTTATAAAAACACATACATTAGAATTAAAGCTTCATTTTAACATCTGTTCTGGGTTATTTCACTTGTTCTTATTTTGGGCACATTGATTAAAACAATTGAATAGGAACAGCTCCTATAGGCTCATATATATGAATAGTTAGTCATCAGAGAGTGGCCCTACTTGAGAAGGATTAGGAGGTGTAACCTTGTTGGAATAGGTGTGGCCCTGTCGAGGAAAGTGTGTCACTGGGGGGGGAGGGGTGTGGTATTTGAGGTCTCAAAAGCCCAAGCTAGGCTCTCTCTCTCTTCCTGCTGTCTAAGGATCCAGATATAGAACTCTCATCTACTTGTCCAGCACCATGCCTGCCTGCTGGCTGCCTGCCTGCCTGCCTGTCTGCCTGCCTGCCTGCCTGCCTGCCTGCCTGCCTGCCTGCCTGCCTGCCTGCCTGCCTGCCTGCCTGCCTGCCCACCTGCCTGCCTGCCTGCCTGCCTGCCTGCCTGCCTGCCTGCCTGCCTGCCCCTGCCCGCCTGCCTCCTCCCTGCCTCCTGCCTCCTGCCTGCCTCCTGCCTGCTCCCTTCCTGCCTGCCTGCGCTGCCTCCTTCCTCACTACCTGCCGGCCTGCCTGCCTCCCTGAATGCCTCCCGTGCTGCCTGCCTGCCTGCCTTCCTGCCTGCCTGCCTGCCTGCCTGCCTGCCTGCCTGCCTGCCTGCCTGCCTGCCTGCCTGCCTGCCTGCCTGCCTCCTGCCTGCCTGCCTGCCTGCCTCCTGCCTGCCTGCTCCCCAGTGCTCCCTTGCAATAATGACAATGGACTAAACCTCTGAAACTACAGCCAGCCCCAATTAAAGCTTTATCAGATTTGTTATGGTCATGGTGTCTTTCCACAACAAAGGGACACTGACCAGGGCAAAAGTATAATACCAATTTTACTATTTTAACTTTATACATAAAAACAGTAGCGTATGAGAGCATGTATAGTCTACTAGAGTGTTTCTAGAAATACAAATATAAAATTTACTTAACACCTAAATGACCTTGTAGAATCCAGATAGACAAGTCTAAAAGTAATAACCGCATGCTAAAAAGTACAAAGCTACTTCATTACCATCTGTCACAAAAAGGAATGTATCTATTCTGTAAACAAGCAGAAACCAGAAAGTATATCAAGACCATTCTTTTTATTATTGAAATGTAAAGAGTGGGGGTTGGGGATTTAGCTCAGTGGTAGAGCGCTTGCCTAGCAAGCTCAAGACCCTGGGTTCGGTCCTCAGCTCCGGAAAAAAAAAAAAAGAAATGTAAAGAGTGTAGAATAATCACTATGGTAAATTGCTGGGGTTACTTTTCCTTCTTCTGCTATGATCTAAACGCTCTCAGCATCTGGTATATATTTATTATACATTTATTACAATCAAGTCACAAAGTCTATTTCAAAACTTCTTTTACAACAAATAAAATCACAAAGTTTTAAAAGAAGTGGGCTTATCTATATTTAAGATTTTGTTTTCCATTTTTAAAAAAGATTTTACTATTACTTTATGTGTGTGCATAATTTACCCGTACGTATGTACATACGTGTGAGTTTGTTCTGCACGTGTGTCTGCTCTCCTCAGAGGCTAGAACAGGGACTAGAAGCCCTGGACCTAGAGTCACAAGTGGTTGTGAGCCACCATATGCATGCTGGAAAGCAGCCAGAGTTCTGATCCTCATCTCCAGTGCTGTGCTTTCAATTTTTTTGAGACAAGGTCTTGCTGTATTGCCCAGGGCATCTTTGAACTCACGATCTTTCTGTTTTAGCCTCCCAAGGGCTTCGAGTAAAGATGTTTGCGACTACTGGTGGGAATAAGGAATTTCTTCATATAGCATCCACAGGAGCCCCAAAATTCCATGGACAGACTTCAGAAAATTCAATTTGAATTCTCTCAAAGAGAGGTTGGAAATTATCCATGAATTTTTCTGGGGAGTATCCATAGCTTTCATCAATTCTCAAAGGCCATCTGTGATCCCAAGAGTTTAAGAAGTCAGCTGGAGAGACTGAGCAAAGTTGGATGGTGTCCCCTGAAGGAGTGACCATGGTGTGCTGGGTCCTGACAGACATGTATACAATTACTACACAGCCAGGGAATAATGTGAAAGAGGAGGCAGAAAGAATGTAAAGACCACAGGATGGGAGATGTGTAGCAAGAAGAGTCTTCCAGCAGACACGAGATAGCTGTTGTACTCATGAACTCACCGTGTGGTAACATGCTCAGGACTGAATAGCATGAATAGGGGAGGGACCCTCTAGGACCCACTCTTCCCCAAAGGACTACATTAATTTGCAGTTAATAGTTGCTAAAGGGAGAGCTGTCATTTTCTTCCTGGTGTAGGCACTGATTAGTTGTCCCTGTTCTAGTACTCCCTGTCCCTACCCTTGTGCAGACAATTCTAAGTAGACTCAGTGGGTCACACTCAAAAGAAGACATAAAAGGAGGGAGACTTGGGAGGAAAGGTTTGATCTGGAGGGATGGTGGGAGAGGTGCATGGAGGGCACCTAATTACTAAATACATTATACATACAGGCATAAAACTCTTAAAGAACTTTGGTGGGGCAGGGGTATCAAGACTGGGTTTCTCTGTATAACAGAGTCCTGGCTGTCCTGGGCTCACTTTGTAGACCAGGTTGGCCTCAACTGCCTCTTGTCCCTGCCTCTGGAGTGCTGGGATCAAAGGTGTGCACCATCACGTCCAACTGCGAAAGAACTTTTAAATGCTCACCTGACAATCTCACACTAGTCTGGGCCTTCCAGATAGGCAGGATCAGGGCTAAGGAACTTGCTGCTGACCTGAGCACTTATTTGTGAGTACCTGCTTTTTGAAGTATGTAAAACAGCTGCTTGGGGTTGGGGATTTAGCTCAGTGGTAGAGCGCTTGCCTAGCAAGCGCAAGGCCCCGGGTTTGGTCCCCAGCTCCGGAAAAAAAAAAACCAAAAAAACAGCTGCAGGGTTCTCTTTGAGAACCACAACCTTATTTGCTAATGATCTTAAATGACAGATGCCACAACTGCAGGAACTGCCCACACTTAATGAAGGCACCTGTGGATATGCGCCATGCACCATGAATATCTTATACTAAAATACTCCAGCAGAAAATGCATCAGAACCACTAGCTTTAACTCCCTCCCTCCATGCTATAGACAAGAAAGATGGGCCTAGGGACAGACCTCATTTCTACAACTCAGTCGGGCTTAGTCTGGGCTGTGGCCATTAAGAAAGGAGGATTCTATGCAGCGTTAGGTGTCAGAGCTCCATGCTTGGTGCCGCTCTGCACTCACCTGGACAGCCATATTTGTCAGCCACAACCTCTACTACCATTTCTCCTGCCAAGGTCTGACACACCTGCACCTCTCGCTGCCTGCTTTAGTTCCTATGCCTGCCCCAGTGTCTTGACCCTTATGCTAAGCAGCCAAACTGTTACAGTTGTCCATGGAGTGGAGGTGGGAGGGCAGACAGGGAGGGAAGCGGGATGAGGATGGGGGAGAGGAGGACACGCCTGAATGTCTGCCCCAGTAGTCTTTCTCCATGCCTGAACCTCTTTAACTGCCCTTCCCCCTTCCACGTTCTTCTGACTTTACCCTGATTTTCCCTCTTAAGCTAGTTTTCCCTTACCCGTGCTTGATTTATTTCATGCCTTAATTCTTTCTCTCTGGACTACTACAGTGATCTTTTTACATTTTCCCTTAAACCTCTCCAGCTACTCTCAATACCACTGCCAAAATAAGATATTAAAAACACAAACCTGACCACATTACCCCACTTCCTATAAATCTTTCAATGCCTTCCCATCTCACATAGAATATAGTCCAAAGAACACAGCATATAAATGTTTCACTGACATAATCTTTGCTATAAATCTATTATCTGTTTTATATTATAATAGGACAGTGCATAGTTAAATATGGAATTAAGTAGTCTTTATATAGTAGGTGATAATCATAAAAATTTGCTGTTCAATTACACATAAATTAACAGATTCTACTAGATGGATGCTGTGTGATCCTGACACCATCCATTTGTTCACTGATGCTTCAAAGAAACTAACCCAGTAAATGACCTTTTTTTTTTTTTTTTTGACAAGTTTTACAACATCGAGCTGGAAGTGGAGGTGCACCTCTTTAATCCCAGGAAGCAGAGACAGACAGATTTGTGTGACTTCTAGGCTAGCCTGGTCTACACAGCAAGCTCCAAGCCAGCCAGAGATGCATACTAAGACAGACAGACAAACAAACAAGTTTATACAATCTGTCTTCACTAGGTTGGGAAGAAAACCACTTCACACTTCCCACTAAATACTCTATGTGTTCTCACCCACCTCACTCAGGGTAGCCATGTCTAACAAGCTTTTCTTAATGTGACAGAATGTGGCTATCTGTAGAGAAAATTAACTTCCCTACTGATTTACTGAAAGGCAGTATACGATCATGTTCCTCGCTTTTGTGACTAAATACTCAGCAAAGTGACTGCAGGGTGAAAGGGCGCCTCTGGGACCACCCGGAGATGTGGCATGTGGGAAAGGGGTGGCAACAGAGCATGAGCCAGCCGGTCCCTCGTGTCCACAGTGATGGAGCAGAGAAGATAACATGGTGTTCAGATCACTTTCCTATGTTACCTAAGATGATGCTGACCAGCATGGGTATCCCCTCCTAGAAACACCTTCATAGACACACTCAAGTATGTTTCCATGGTGATTCTGAGCCCCATCTGACTGACAGTGAAGATGAACCATCAGTGACAGCCATCAGGGTTTGAAGTCAGGAAGTTCTAAGGTGGCCCCAGTGTTCCACTCTCTCTAGTCATGGTCTGTGTAGTCTTTTCACACATCCCCATCAAGGACAGCACGTGGTGGAAGTGTGCAGTACTGGGTTAGAAGAGAAATCCCCGTGGATCCCATTCTTTCTGCATCCCTCCAGTTGCTCCAAGGAAAGACAGAAGCTGTGTCTTAATGACTCTTTGAGCGCAGAAGGAATGAAACCCGGACTTTGCTTTAACGACTTAAAAACAAAACAATCAACTAAAAATGGATTAAAGACTCTAAGAACGGAAACTATAAAACTACTATAAGAAAACATAAAAAAAAAAAACACTTTTTTTCTTTGTGGTAAACAGGAGGAGAAGGGGAAGACCCAAAAACCCAGGAGCAAAAGCAAAAATAAGCACACTAAAAGCTCTGGCACAAAAAGCAGTCATTTCCCAGCGTGGGGGTGAGGGGGTGAGAAACTTGTTATGTGATAGGACTTGAATAGGCAGAATCCATAAAGACAAATAATTTAGCATTAAAGGGAGGGGGTGTGTACCAGACCTAAAGAGACAGTTCTCAAGACACACACACACTCACACACACACACACACACTCACACACACACACAGGTTAGAGACTCAGATGGGAGTCGGTCTTAATGAAGTGTGGAGTGGAGTGATGGACACACTGAACAAATGAGACAGTGTGGACAATGACCACAATAACCACAGAGAGACCTAACATCTCCGTAAGAAAGGTCCCTGTCCTCAACACTCCACTGAGTGTCTGAGGGCTTAGCCCTCCGTGCTGCCTTGCAGTAAAACACAGTTGTTAGTTAGTCAGAAGTGTAAGCCAAAGCCAAACACACACTTTCCTAAGTACAATGAAAATAAGACCCCATCGTCTCAGTGTTTGTGTGGTGAATAATCTTTTCTGGTAGGAAGTCAGTTATAAACCACACGTCTCAAAAGCTGACGGTCTTTCTGTTTAACCTGCTTACTTTATACACTGGCTTACACTTAGTTTATCTATACTTCGGATTTTCTATTACTCACAAAATGACACAAGTTTCAACCCTGAAATGATTCAGGATCCAAATTTAGCTTAAATTAAAACCAACCGACCAACAAAAAACCTTCATATATCACTCTTAATTCATGGAAATTCATGGAAACCAGAATGCTTAAAATCTTTGATGTATATACTCAGGTTAGAGACTCCAAATCAAAAGCTTTGGTATGTATATGCAATTCAAACATCCTTTAGAGTCCATTGTCCAGAAAGAACCTCAAAACCCCCCTTAGTATAATTGATTGTAAAACAGTGTTTGGAACACTGAAGTCTTTACTTTTCCTTTTCAATTCAAAATAAAACAAGCAACACAGAGGGGGAAACCTGGAAAGGGGATGACATTTGAAATGTAAATAAATAAAATAACCAATAAAAAATAAAACAGTCGGGGTTGGGGATTTAGCTCAGTGGTAGAGTGCTTGCCTAGCAAGCGCAAAGCCCTGGGTTCGGTCCCCAGCTCCGAAAAGAAGAAGAAGAAAAAAAAAAAACAGTCTAGTTTAAAAAGCATTACCATGCCTTAATGTAATTGTTAAATTTCAAATAGCTATATTTTATCCTATGATATACATAATTTTGTGAAATAGTTTGTTAAGAAAATTACATATTACTCTTAAGCAAAAGGAAAACTATAATTATAAAAAGCATCAAAATACACTCAAATAAGGATATACATTACATACAATTATATGTATAATATATATAGTAATTCAAAGGCATTCTCTGTAGAATCTACATTTCACAGAAAATAAATTAATATTTGTATGTAAAATGGCCTTAGAAATACTGATATAACAGCTATATCTTTTATATGAATTTCCAAGGAAGAGTAATCACAAAAACAAATCCTGAAACCTGGAAACCTGGAAGTCGAACAGCCTGCTTCCCCAATACATGTTCCAAAAATAAGAGCTCCCTATAGAGACTGGTTTTTTTTGGAGACATTGGTTTTTATGCTGCAGCCACTGAAGAAGGCACTGCCTTTCGACAGACGGCCACCACAAGCACGCTTCTCAGCCCGCGCTACGCTAAGGTGCACTGTGAGCTTTCAAAGAAAGGGCAAGAAAGTAGTTTTCCTAACAGGCTTGGAACTAGTCTGCTGAGAAGTCTTTAAACTGCTGAGGTGCAGAACATGCGGTAGGAAATGATCCTCTGGGCTTAAAACGGAAAAGTGGCAGTGTACTCCTGGACCTCTGCAGGGCTCACCTCACGGTGTAGAAGCCCACAGCAGTGATATTCCAGTCTTCATCAGAGATCAGTTTCACCTGTACCAAGGGACATCAGGTGCATAACTACCTGCTTCTCTTAAAGAACATGACTACAACTTTCTCTACACAGGAAAGCACTCCTGGTACTACGTTCTAGGTTTAAGTGTCTGTACTGCAGCACCTGTCTTGTTCATAGAGATTCACAGAAGCCAGTGGTTATCCTAGGACTTCAAAGCAGAAATTAAAATCAACTAAGGGTAGCTCATGATTTATCCCCTGTGCTTTTCTGTAAGCTTCTAACAGTGAGAATACAGCATGAGCATGAAGTATTTCTGCTAGATATTTAATGTCTGTACTGTGTATCTTTTAATATAGCATTTGAGAATTTTTAAAATTATAAACCAACTAATTTTAAAGTAATTATTCTGCATGAACACTGCTTCCACTATGAATCCCATTCTCCAGAACCGAGCACATCTGACCAGCCAGCTGGATGGATCCAGCACTTGGCAAGATACCCCTTAGACACACAGCACTTTGCACGGAACACACACTGCAAATGCATGCCAAGACTGTCCTGCCTACTAAACAACTGCGTCCCGCAGAACTGCATTTGCACCACCTCTCAGTGTGTAGTCCAAGCTGGAAATGGTACTCCAATCCTGTGCACTGCGCCTTAACTCTGCGGACATCCATTCTGTTATTAGCCTGTTGGCATCTAGCACTGATTAGGAAGCCTGCCGTCTGGTAGTTATAGCAACCCTTCACTAACTTGGTGAGAAGCTAAAGATCAGGAGTCACCCAGAAATGCAAACCGAGATTTTTACTATGAATATACCCAAATCTTTTCTTCCAAAATAGTCATTCAACAGAGCTTCTCACTCAGAATAACACCATGCACGCAAACATTACATAATTGACCTATGAAAACAAATCAATTTTACAGGGGTTAAGGGGATGAGTGATTGAATTAGGTAAGTCATTAGGCTCAAACTCCCTCACCCACAAGGCAGCTACTGTCTCTTGTAAAGCCTAGGGATGCGAGCCAAATTAGTCCTAGTTAATTTGTCCGTCCGGTTTAACTCTCAGGTCTCTCAATCACAACAAGCATGTTCTTTGGTGCATATTCCTTTCCTCTGGATGGAATTTCAGGTAGATGGTACTTTGGATAAATAATGAACAATAAAAACAACAACACATGTAGCATACGAGCATGAACAACATGCATTTAACCTGCCATGATCTGAGTCATGAAGGGAAGGCAGAGTGGGGAGGACAACTGTGGAATCTGAGCATCTCAGATGCTACAACCCCTAAGGCTGCACAGCCTGTCCGACGTAGGAAAACGGAGTTCTCACTACCCTGTCAGACGTGCACTTTTATGCTTTGTACTTGCTCCAGTTTGGGCTTCCCGCCCCATCTCTCTTTTCAAACTCAATCTGAAACCCACACAGGCCATGAATCCTAAATCCTCCTGCCTCAGCTGCTATGTGCCGAGACTGCAGATGTCCAGCAGTCTGCCTGGCCATGCTCTCTGTTCTTCAAACGTGCTCCGATATCATCATTGCTCTCCCTTTCCAGTTTTGCTTTTTTAAATATTTCTGTTCTTCCTTTGTCTTTCCAAAGTCAGTAACAGATACTTGAACCTGAGAGAAGGTAGCAGTGGGTGAGCAAAGGTGGCATCCAGCCCTGCACAGCACTCAGACCCCAGTCACAGCCAGGCTAACTCAGCAGCTAACATGGCAGCACATTTCCGCTTGCTCATTCTCAGTGCAGCAGCGTCAAGGACACAGCCATTAAGACATGGCCTAGGATTACGCAAGGCTTATCCAGCTCAGTACACTTATTTTATCCCTTTGCCTTACTTCAACATTCTGTCTGTAAAAAGGCTCTTTCTTATATGCGTGGGCTCGGAAGCTTGGGATTTGATATTCCTGGCATTTAGAAGAGACTCTTCCAGCAACTTGTCCTGAGAGCTTCTGGAACTTTTGGTGGTGAGTTCCAACATGAGAAGGCCATTCTTTCACGAGCTTCTGATGTTCCACACTGCTCAAAAGGATGTCAGTAACCTGAAGTCTCTTGAAAACATCTGAGGAAGTAGACCATAGTGTTCTTACCACAAAAAGTAAGCATACAGCTGGGTGGTGGTGGTGGCACACGCCTTTAGTCCCAGCACTTGGGAGACAGAGGCAAAAGGATCGAGGAGTTCGAGGCCAGCCTGGTCTACAGAGCTAGTTCCAGGTCAGCCAGGGATATATAGTGAGACTCCATCTCAAGAAATAAAAAAAAAAAATAAAGAATAATTTTTAAAAAGGTGTGTCAACTCGGCAAGGCACATGTAAATAGCTAATTTAGCCGCTCTGCAATACTATTTTAGAATATGTTGTAATGGTAACATAAGTTTCTTCCGTTAAATTTTTAAAAGAAAACTTCACTGATGTTTGAGCTACTCACCAGTACCCGTGGGGTAGAGGGTAGCCTGGAGGAAAACAATACAAGGATCCAAAGTGGCAATCGGTCAGGATCTTTGAGCAAGAGACTCCTTTACATACTGCACTGTGCTTCATGCCAAAGCACATAGAACATTAAAACATAGTGTGCACAACACAATACTAGCTCAGCCAACACTAGGCGGAAGGTTTTATGTAATGTCTGCACATGACAGGTGCCCAGAGAACATTAGCTGTGCTGGGCAGTCTTACGTCAACTCAACACGAGCTAGAGTTATCTGAACGGAGGAACCTCAAAGAAAAGACCCCATAATGCCTGGCTGCAGGGCGTTTCCTAAGTACTGACTGATGGCAGAGGGCCCAGCCCATGTTGGGTGGTGCCATCCCTGGCTGCTGGTCCTGGGCTCTGTAAGAAAGCAACCCGAGCAAGCCATGGGAGCAAGCCAGTAAGCAGCACCCCTCCCTCCGTGGCCTCTGCGTCAGCTCCAGCCTCCAGGTTCCTGCCCTGCTTGAGTTCCTGTCCTGACTTCCTTCGATGATGAACAGGGATATGGACATGTGAACCAAAGAAACCCTTTCCTCCTCAACTTCTTTTTTGGTGATGGTGTTTGTTGTAGCAATAGGAACTAAGACAGTAGGAAAAAAATTATTTTTGCTACCTGTCTTCAAGAAGGCTGGTCAAGAGTCAGCAAGCACCCATTAGAATAGAACAACCACTTCCTGTTTCTAACTTTACCCTGGGAAGGCTACAGAACAGAGGCAGTAGCAGCAAGTCAAACTCCTCCAAACAGAAACAACACTTGTTACACAAGTCAGTAAACACGTACGAAGGCTAGAGTCCTTGCAACTGAGGAAGCTTTCCTTCCCCACCTGTAAGGAGCACAGCATGAACACTTTCCTTTATGGTAGCATTGTTCAACAGAAATACGATGTGAGACACAGAGGCATATATACACTTCTAAGTTTTCCAGTAGGAATATCAAAAGTAAACAGGAAGACCTGCGGTGCAAAGTGATGTGTGCTTATAACCCTGGCACTTGGGAGGTAGGAGTATCATAAGTTCAAGGCTAATCTGTGATATATAGATTTTTAAAAAAGCAAAAGCAATTGCTTAGTTTACATGAGGTTTGGGGTGCAATATGTGAGGTGTGTGCCTGCACAGTGAGGCATGTGGGGCCAGAGGTTAATATGAGGACGTCCTTCCTCAGTGGCTTCTCCACCTCACTTATGTAATTCTTTTTGGAGGCTCTCACTGAACCCAGAACTCACTGCTTTGCTTCGACTGGCTGGCTGAGACTCTGGGAACTGTCTGTCTGTCTCTACCATTGCTCTCCCTCCCCAGGACTGGGATTTCAAGCTCACAACCTAATTTTAATATATTTTGTTTAAGGAAACACTGAAAAGTTCACTTCAACATATAACCAATATTAAAAATTGAGGATTTTACATCCTTTTTCTGTAGTCTTTAAAATCTTCTGTACACTTAAACATTTCAGGTGGCAATGGTCTCATGTATGTGACTAGAGGATGCATTCTGAACAGTGGGGTGCTGGGATTTGGCAGCAAGCCTGGGCCTATTCCAAGAAATTTCTCCTACCTAGTAAGTTCTGGTTAGACCAGCTTCTAGCAATTTATAATCATTTCATAGTCCTCTTTATGTTATGAAAAGACTCTATTACCTTGAGTATGATAATGGAACAACAGTATATCAAAAAGCGACACAGTCACACACACAACACACACACACACACACACACAGAGAGAGAGAGAGAGAGAGAGAGAGAGAGAGAGAGAGAGAGAGAGAGAGAGAGAGCCAGAGCATTGACAACAGTTGCTGGAGCCTAAAAAATGAAGAGATATTGACCAATCACATCAATCAACCCCCTTCTTGATTGCTCACCAGTGGAACCCATTCCAATTGGGTTTACCCTAAATTCTACAAATCTAAAAGAACACTGAACAGCTTTGCATCAGTAAAGAAAACTCTGTCCATATGGCTTGCTTTTCTTAAAGAATATGTTCAAAGTGTGTAAAGTATAACCAGATGGTGTTGGCAAACAGCTGGATTTTCAAACATGACTGATCACCAGGAACAATACCAGAGATGAGGGAAGTTTTGAAGAGTTCACAGTTAATTCAACAATCATCTATGTGGAACTCTCCAAACTTACCCACATTTCACTATTTTGGATTTTTAAGTAAATTTCCCAAAGCACACAGCAAATCACAAGTACAAGCAGTCGAAGACGCCATCCTCACAGACCCAGAACACATCACACAGCTACGGTCATAAAAGCCAGCGACCTAGGGATACACTGATGTTAAAGTTGAATGAAGACAAAACACTGCATCTAGGTTAACTAAAGTTATCAAGTGGAGCTTCTCCTCCTCTTAGAGAAGCTCTCCTCTGTTCAAATTACTGCACGGATTTAAATCATCACAACAATCTAGTACTCTCTGAACTGTTTTGAAGAACACAATGCACCTGTATCCTAGCTAAGAAAAAAATGAAAAGTTTGGAAACAATTTCAGTATGAACAATTTCACATAACTTCTTTGTAAACTGCCCTTTTATAGTTCTGACTATAAGTGAGCCAGGTGCGGTGTACACACCTTTAAACCCAACACTTGAGACAGTGGCAGGCAAAGCTCTGCGAGTTCATATAGTAAATTCCAGGGAGCCAGAGCTACTCTTTGAGACCCTGTATCTATCAAACAAACAAAGTCACCTCAGTTAACCACAAGGCTTACTTTCTTCTTCTGGTCACTGATACCCAATCAGCTTGGGAATGGGCCAATCTTGGTAAATATAAATGCCCTACCCTCATTTCACACTTGCTGCCTCCTCCTTCCTTTCTCACCAGGGATCGTACATAGCAGGCAGGAAACATTTAGTCAATGCATATTTATCAATCAACTATGTACTAATACTCTACTTATGACATACGTTATTAATGTCATGTTATGTCCCCTTCAAAGCAAGGTGAGACATTTTCTTTATCCCAGTTCTCCATCTGAAGATGATGGGAAGGCTCACAGGTATCTTACCAAAGGCCAGCAGCAATGACATTAGATCTAGTGTCAACAGCTGTCCTTTAGCCAGACGTGACAGCTCACACCTGCATCCCAGCACCCAGGAAGCTCAAGGAGGCCCCTGCCTGCCTGAGCTGCACAGTGGGGCCCTGTCTGAAGGCACGGGTGCCAGCGTCTACTCCTAGGTGACCATGCCTACAGGGAAAGCACTTCACAGACTGAGCCATCTCCTAGTCTCAAAATAGATTTTAATAACTAAAATTATTTCTGATAAATAAGCTTAACTACAAAACTAGATTTTAAAACACTAACATTTCTAATGTGACAGATTTCTTTCTTTACTATGCCTTATGTAATAGCTCACTTAGCAGAAAATAATGGAAAATTGGGGTCAAAAGTTCTGTAATCTATTTCACTCAAACAAATGTTCTAAACCTTTCCTGTGCTTTGGAAAAGTGCAAGTGTTTCTCATTTAAATATGTTAAATATGAAAAAAAAGAGTCAAGGCAGCCAAGTCATCCAGTTTGAATTTTCAATATAATGTTCCTAAACATGTCAGAAACGTTTACCATATACATCCATGACTTGGTTCAGTGGTGAGCACACTAAATTGAAACAATACACAGAAGATCCGCATGGCTTTCTGCTAAGAAAACAACAAAGTTCATGACATGGTCCAGATTTGTTTAAAAAAGTCTCCAAAGAGAGAGAGAGAGAGGGAGGGAGGGAGGGAGGGAGAGGGAGAGAGGGAAGGTCGAGTGGAGTTCTAGAAGAATTCTCCTGCACAGAACTGCACTGAGGGACTCCCTGAGGTGGAGCAGAGTGCTGGATTCCAGCAGTGAGCTAGCACTGCAGCAGGCACACGGCCTCAAGTGTCCCTTCAGAATCTGGGCCTCTGTCAGAAACAGAGGACTCTAGACTCTCCTTTTCTTCTCCAACTTTGAAAGTTTCAATTCCTGCTCCTGTCACTATAAAACCCAAGTAAAAGGTAAAACACTGGCCACCAAGAAAGACCCTGGAGGCAGACATCAACCAGCCAGCACCTCTAAAGATTCCTTGTCCCTACCAAAGCATCTGCCAACTTGGGAGCAGGGCCCCCTCCAATTCTGAAGTCATGATTCCTCACTTTAAAATAATGGACAGAGGTCTGTGACCCTGTCTTAACTCCAGAAGCTTGAAGATTTAAACCTAATTATTGCTGCAAAACATAGACCTTACTCTTAAAAACACGTTTCTTGGAATCAATGAATATGGGTTAGTATTTAGAGTGAGTGCAAACCTCACCTCTGCCTTGACAGGAAGGGAAGGCAGGAGGGACAGAGAATGCCAACAGAGACAGGAGGGCTGGGGCACCACACTGAGACCGCCCCAGGCTGTTCTAGACTAAATTTAGCTTTACTTCTTATGTAGCAATATAGTGGACAGGTGTAGGCAGGAAAAGTCTTGTTTCAGAAACCCTAAAATAAACACATTCTAGAAAAATGTACAAGGGATATTTAAGCTATTTAATGATGAAATAATTTTCCATGTTAAACTCTGTGCCTTATAGACTTTGTCCTATTTCTTACTCAAAAACAATTTTAAATATTTCAAAGTGATATTTTACAAAAATTTGGTTAAAATACTAAGTCTAATATAAACTTAAATAAATCTTAGTTTTGAAATACTCGGGGTACCTTTTATACTTCTGGCTTATTTTCATTATATTTTATGCTCATAAAACATCTTATATTTTATGAAGAATGTTTTTTGGATAAACAAGTTATTTTTTTAGGTTTATTTTATATATGTGAGTATTTTGCCTGCAAGTAAATTTATGTACCACATGTGCCTATGGAGGCCAGAAGAAGGCATCAGACCCCTTGGAACTGGAGTAACAAACATGATTTGAGGGACATGTGGGTGACAGGAATTGAACTCAGGCCTCCTGCAAGTGCTCTTCCATTGAACCATCTGTTGAGCACCCCCTTCCCGAACATTATTTAATATTTAACTTTTAGCTGGGCTGGTGGTTCACACCTTTAATCCCAGCAGAGGCAGGCAGATCTCTGTGAGTTCTAGGCCAGCCTGGTCTACAGAGCAAATTCCAGGACAGCCAGGGCTACCCACAGAGAAACCATGTCTTGAGAAACCAAATACTTTCAAGCACTAAAGCAAGCTTTAAAAATAATGTACAAGTTAATTTTGTGAATTCGGTAGGTTTTTAAGAGTTGTAAAATCAGTGTCCTATGATACATGTTTTCTACACGTCTTATCATAACATGCATACCAATGCCCAATCACATCTTTAACAGAATTATCAGGAACATCAGACACACAGCCTATGCTAACTGTGTCACTTCACAGATTGTGAGGTTTGCTGGATTGGAGCCTCCACTCAATTTACAAAACAAGAGTGACCCGGCAGGTGATTATCGATGTCCCTACTTAGCCTCTTACACAATCTCTTACTTAGCTTCTCAAGTAACCCACATTTGGCTACTCTGAAGCTTCCATGAGGAACCACTAACTGTAGTCAAAGAGAATCTTACAAATGACACCATGACTTCGTACAGCTCAGACACGACAGACATGGTATTGTAACACCCTATGCCCTCAATGATTTCCTTCTTGTTATTTCACTTCACAAAAGTTTAAATAGTAGCACAAAAGCATAATGTGGAGATGCAATTTCCCTTGGGGGAAAAAAAAGATTAGTCCTTGGCCAAAATTCTGACTACTCACTTGTTTCTAAACACCCAAATGAAAACAGTCTCAAAGACTGTCAGTGAGAATAGCTGAGAAGTAGTCAAGTAGATTAATGAGTAGTCACGTTTCTGAAGTATGTCTTGGAGGGAAGACCATTGTGAAGACTTGCTAAGTCTTCTGAATTTCCAATAGGAGAGCTGGTATCGCGCGATAGTAGTAGAATACGGTCATTAACTTTCCATCCACAGGGATCTTCAGCAAGATGTTTATACACTTTTATTTCTCATACTTCTGGAGATTTTGAGAAATCTATACCTAGAAGTTGAAAGATTTGGTGTTTGGTAAGGGTCAGATGTTTTGTTCATAGCTGATTAACTGCTACATCCCAGGTAGGAGCGGTAAGGGAGTTCTCTGAGGTCCCCTTTGTAAGGTAGTAGTCACTCTTGTGGACCTCACCCAAAAGCCCATCAAAACAATACCATATTTAAGATACTGTCAATATGATTGGGGGAAGCCAGACAACTTAGCCCTCCCTTTCCTGTCCCAAAGCCAGGTCTTAGGTTCACTCACTTATCTCTAAAAGCCTCAACCCTGACCCTGCCAGCACTCACCCCTTTCTCTACCATGGCATTTTAATGCCAAGTCTCTGACACATCCGATTATGGCTTTCATCAACTAAAACAGGTACCACAGAATAAAATGTGAACGTCTTGAAATACCACCCAGGGTCACACAAAAGTGCCCTCACCCTTACTGTTCATACTTCTCCTCTCCTACCACACCCTCCCCAATGGCTTTGGGATTCCATTACCGTGGCTGAAAATTCACCTTCCTCCTTAGTAGCTAAAACCTAATGGAACTACTAGGTCCAAATCAAGTACCACATCCTCCCTGACTGACCAGGATAAACATCCCCTCTGCCTGCCACCCCCTGCCTTCTTTCCTTTACTTGGATATGACACTGCAACTCAGCTGGCCTGGAACTCACTACATAGCCAGATAGCCTGTAACTTGTAGCAGTCCCCCTGCCTCAGCATCCCAAGTACTGGAATGACAGGCGTAAGCCATCGTACTAGGATGCACTTTCTTCACACTTGGTGTGGAGTTGGAGTCACAGCCATCAAATCAATTATCCCTCTTTTCTAGAAAAGTTCATTCTAATAAAGATTTTTTCTAAAATAAATTTAGGGAGTTAATTTTATGCTACATAAATTATATCTTGGCAAAAAAAATAAAGAATGTTAGATGGCACATATCTGTACTCTTAGTATTATGGGGTGGGGGAGCACTGAGATTGTAATTCCATCAACACTGAATCCCCAGGTTCAGTCTGCAGCACCATATAGAACTGTGTGTGGTGGTGCACCCCTTTAATCTAGAGGGGGGATAAGAAATTCAACTAAATAATAAGTTGGGGGCCAACCTGGGCTCTGTGACATGCTAAAAGAACCAGAACTAGTAGTAGTCATTGCGGTAGTAATAGTATTACTACTGCTAAGGTGACGGTCCATGACAACTCAACTACAGTACCTTCCATGCCCTTCCTGAGCAGGTAAGCTCAGGTAATACACTTCAGTAGTTAACTATCATCCTGGCCCTGCCAAAAGAACTGTGAACTGAGTGCTGCAGACTCTTTACTTATAGGCTCACCTTTATTGACTTAAGACCTCACAAACTTATTCACAAGCTGGCTCTGCTCCCTGATAACCATACAGAGCCTTCTTCTGCTCATCTAGGCCGTCCTGGAGGACATTCAGTGGTCATGAGACTCACTCAGGACTTCCCAACACCACCTCTGGGTTACTGTCTGTAGGAGCTAAGCATCCTACCCTCTTCCATAGCTGCTTCTTATGGATAGATAAATGCACACAAGACATATTTTCCTGATGCCTTCTTATAAACTAAGGTATGACCCCTGTTGCATTAAGTTTATTCTTTCAAACATTTCAGTGGCATTGTAAATAGTCCCCACACCACTCCATACTTCCCAAACCTCCTCTTCACTCTGAAAGGAAACCTTCCCCTGAAGCCGCTTGCAGCCCTGCTCATCGCTCCCATCTCTCCACACCTGTCTGCTAAATCACCCTGTGAGTGAAGGGCAGCATGAATCCTTCCGCACCCGCTTCTTCAGTTGCACAGGTCTGTCTGTCTGTCTGTCTGTCTGAGCACTTCATTCCACCTTAAGACATACTCAGCTGCCACTTTTGGGCTATTACACACACTGCTTCTCTGAAGACTGCCGGACAGCGTCTCTCTCTGTGGAGGCATGCGGGACAGCGTCTCTGTGGAGGCATGCTTGTGTTCTCTTGAACACACAGCTGGCAGAGCCCTCAGGACGATGATAACTGCTAGCTACTATCTTTAACCATGTGAACTGAGAAACAGCCAGGCTACTCCATTTACAGTCTCCCGCATTCTTAAATGACAATAACGCTCATGTCTGTTTTTACATTTTAATTAAAAGTAAATTATTCTACAAAAAGGATTTCTTTGGATACTAAGTGTCACTGGAAGTTAAAATAAATGTCTGGTTTGAGTAAAATAAACGAAAAGCCTTGAAACCATTAGGGATGCACGCTACCATTTCAGGCCCTTACAGCACAAGTTCTCTTCTGGTCATTAAAGGGATTGAGTACGCCTTCCTTTAAACAGAGATGGGAGAGGAAAACCATGACAACCCTCAGGCTTATCCTAAGCCCTCGCCCCTCTCACAGCAGCTTCCAACCAACCGAACGAGCCTCAGATTAGTCATCTCCCTTTCCCTGACCTTGTGCAGACTTCTCCTTGGGACTGAAAATTTAGATCAAGCTTAGTTCTCTCAGTTATGTCCCACAAACCAGTTATAAAATCCTGTTGGCCCAGCATCCAACCCAGACTCACCTCTTGTAGCTGATGTATTTATTATTCCTCATCTAGGTCACTGAATGACCCTCTTAGGCACATTTGCCTGCTATGCGCTACTCTCAAAACACAGCCCAAAGCATCCTTAAGAAACACACGCCAGCGTATGCTACGGTTGTGTGGCTCCTGTTCTTATGGAATTCCTAACTGTGGGAGCAGAGGTCCATTTGACTCTTTTTGCCTGCCTTTGGGACCCTGTTCCTCCTACTGAGTTGCCTCACCCAGGCTTGATGTAAGAAGATGGGCCTGGTCTTACTGTCGTTTAATGTACTTGGCTGAAGACCCTGGAAGGCCTGTTCTTTTCTGGGGTGGGGGGTGGATCCAGGGGAAGAGGGGAAATAGTGAGAGAAGAGACTGGAAGGGAAGGGGAGGGAGAGGGAGAGAGGGGAAACTGCAATCCAAATAAAATATATATGAGAGAAGAATTAACAGAAAGGAAAGGAATACATGTCAGACTGCCACATCTCTGTCCAAACCACCCTGGGCTTCCTGTTTCCTCTTCCCCCATTCTGTTCCATCAGCATGGAGGGCTCTGGGCTTGTTTCCTGTGCCTGCAATGTTTTCCTCATATATTCACACAGAATCCTTCCCTGTCTCACCTCTCTGTTCACATGCCACCTGCTCAGTGAGGTCTTGTCCTGTGTTTCTATTTAAACTGATATCTAACCCCCAAAGTTGTGTTTATTTTCTCTCCTGTTCTATATTTCTGCATGACATGGCATGTAATATATTCATTTATTTCTATCTATTCTCTCAAACACCAACTCCATTGATCAGAAGGGTGTGTGTTCTGCTTATTAACTCCTCCGTAGTTACAACAGAGCCAGTGCACCACTAACTGCGTAATAAACGTTTGCTGAATGAATAAAGGAACAAAGGGAAGGAAGAAGCATCAAGCTGCTCAAAAGGAGGAAATCTAAACAGAGGCCATAGAAACACGTACGAGGAAACAGCAGTCCAAAGCACAATACGATCAGGATGAGAGCTGAACTCGCCATTTCTGGAAAAACACCCGACAATGTTTGTACAGTGTGCTTTAGGAAAGGTGCCCTGCTTATTGGAAAGGACCTGCTGCTGCCAAAGGCCCCGGCTTCAGAAGAATTCAAACTCCAGAGGTAACACGCCCCTAGAGTGATGAGATCTACCCTCTGAGCTGACACAGACATTCACGGACAAGGACGTGCATGGCATGTGCCTTCTATGAAGCCCATTCCCAGGATCTCCACACCACACCACCAGAGGTGTCTTGGCTACTCTGCAACCCAAACCACTAATCAGAGAGGTTCGTGTTCTTTGCACTGACAAGCATCTCGAGCCTCTTAAGAGGATGTACCACAACTCTTCATATTTTAACACACAAGGACACCAAATGTGCCTTCGACAGTCATATTCTTTTACAAGGAGTAAACTGTAAGCATGACCGAGTCCGAGTTCACAACTGAAACATTCTAGAACAAATAATGAAAAGAACAGCCTGTGAGCCACTCCCCAAAATAACCTCCATCATTTATAGAAAAACCACATCACGGACAGAAGTCTCTTCCGCACGTTCTTTTTTTTTTCTAAGGTTTTGTTTATTTATTTTGTGTATGTGAGTACACTGTAGCTGTCCTCAGACACACCAGAAGAAGGCATCGGATCCCATTACAGATGGTTGTGAGCCACTATGTGGTTGCTGGGATTTGTACTCAGGACCTCTGGGAGAGCAGTCAGTGTCCTTAACTGCTGAGCCATCTCTCCAACCCCCACACATTCTTTCTGTCCTTTCTAACTAGTAAAATCCTACCTTCCCTTTAGACCTACTCTTTTCCCTCTGTCTAAATACTCCATGCAGTATTCTTTTCTACGGAATCTGTATTCTGAGCCTGTCATCTGACATTCAACACATACTGGCAATTAATGTCTTTGTACTGCTGCTGCTGACCTTTCCTAGCTCTAAAGGCAGAGTGAGACCCCGAGGAACTATGCTCTTCATAATCTATGGGTTTCGGAGGGACTGGATGAGTGTCATCTCCTTACTATGAAAGCAAACGTTTGCTGGCTGTTGCTGAACTACAGGTCAGAAACTTTCAATTAGGAGCTGGACAAACGGCTCAGTGGTTCAAAGTATGTACTGATCTTGGAGAGGACCCGGGTTCAGTTCCCAGCGCCCACATAAGACAGCTCAAAACTGCCTATAATTTCAGCTCCAGAGGATCTGACATCCACAGGATCTGGCATCTGTAGGTGCTACATGGACATGCACAAATCCACACACAAACACATAAATAGAATTTTTTTTAAAAAGGAAGCTTTTAGTTATATCAAAACAATGACCTTTAGCTTTCTAATAAGGACATCTATTAAGGGTAAATTATATAACGTAAACAAGAACAGCACACAAGAGTAAGCAAGTCATTTGTCCACTTGTTTTGTTTTGTTTTGAAACAGGAGCCTATGTTGTAGCCAGTAACTACAGATGTAGACCAGGGTATTCTTGACCTGGTCACAATTCTCCTCTTTCAAAATCTCAACTACCCAAGTGCTGGTGTTCCAGGTGTGAGGCACCACACACACAATTATAAATCTCTTAATTGAATGGCTCCATGAATTCAATAAAGTACTGCTACAGATGTGCACGATACATCATGCTTCCTGGAGTGTAGAGCACACTTGGTGTGCACATGATGCTGAGGTTTCCCTCAGGATCTGAGGGGTACGTGGTTGGATTCTGTTGTGCTATGGACGTGGGCTATCGTATGGGCTATCAGGGCCCCACACAGCAAGTCCTACCATTTAAGACTACTTAGGTAAAACACAGAGCTGGAGAGACAGCTCAGCATCTAAGAGGACACGCTGTTGTTACAGAGGACCCCAACGCAACTTCCAGTGCTCCCATTGGGCAACCACTGCATCACACAGATGGATGGACAGATGCACACACACACACACACACACACACACACACACACACACACACACACACACCCTAACAATTAGAATGAATGATACATAAAAATAAAAACAACTAACAAACCTCTCTCTGTTCCCCATCATAACTGAGCCAGGAGAGACCTGTAAGGTTAACTCACCCACCTACCCAGGAACAATGGCTACAGCATGGGAAATAACTTACTTTATGGTACATAAACTCCTCATGCTGGCTTGAACTAATAGAAAACAAAAGGAACAAACAAACAATACAGAAAAAGCAAATATTGAATACTTTAAAAATCTGTCATGAATACTTCTTTAGTCTAGTGAAATTTCAATCCTGTTTACCCATCTGCTCACCCATCTAAAAGAAAATAATTTACAACGAAGATAAAAATATTCTAATCTTGGTTCAAACCTTCTGTGCAGTCATCAACAAGGAAATGCATAAACCTGTGAACATCCCAGCACAGTACTTAGAAACAACTTTGAATCATTAAAATAAACTCCTGACTGTGTGCTCATCTGAAAGTGTCACTAGACCAGACAAATGCAATACTTTAACATGATTTTGGCATTCTTATTAAGGGCTAATAAGAATGGCTACCTAATTAGTTATGTAACGAATGTAGGACAATCAAGGGCATTCTCAGAGTAACAATTAGTTATATAATGAATGTGGAACCGTCAAGGGGAGCCTTAGAGTAACAATTTTTCTTTTCAGTTCTTCCTGCCGAAGTTTCTTCTCATCTGGCTATGACAGGTTTGTTCCAGTGGCCTCTACTGACCTCTAACAGTTTTTACTAACTCCAGCTGTATCTACTCCTGCTTCTACAGTTTTAGGAAGACAGGAAAACAAAAACAAAACCTAGAAGATAGCTAGGATACATCAAAAACAAAAACAAGCCCACTATGAATCACTGTCCACTCAGTGAGACAAAGAGAAAAAGCACAAGGAGGGGAAAGTTCATTCCTGTTTGCTGGGGCCATCAATAACCAGACCTAGGGATAAAAATACCTCAAAAACAATTTTGTTTACCACCTAGTTTATTAATTTCATCATGGCCTGACTTTTTAATATCAATCCAACAACTTCTTAAGGTTTCTCCTTTGCCAGGCACTCCGACCGGTGCTGAACTGGCTCTTCAGGGCAGTCAGTCCGGCCTCCTGCTGGGAATCGTAATTAAAGTTGGGCAGGCAACAGCTCCACTCTACTAAGCGCCTTTCTGATCCTCTCAATGAGTCAAGGCCTGGTTCCTCAGAAACTGCCTGAGTCTCGAGGAAAACTTAGACACTGCTCCACCTGATGCTGGCCATTCAGTAGATGGCACTCTTCTCTTTGGGGCCCTAGGAAGTCCTGTTGTGACAGTCAGGTGTGACAGACGCAGAGCAGGGACTCCTTCTTCAAAGTACTCAACTGATAATCAAATTCCTCCAGGAATGCTTTCATCAAAGCAGATGGCTCAAACCAGAAACCTTAAAATAGCTCACGGGTACTTCCTACCCTCAGAAAAGCCTGGTGTTTGGGTCCCTGCCTGTGAAAGAGCCCAGAGAAGCTGAGATTATTACATACATCAAATGCAACATGTAACCAGTAACTCACTGACCACCGAGTAACCAGTAACTCACTGACCGCCATGTAACCAGTAACTCAACTGACTGCCAAGTAACCAGTTTCTCAGAGCCTTTACCCTGGCAAGCAAGAATAAGTTTCTTATTCAGGCATAAAATGCATTTCGTGATAACCATGACAATATTCACATGCTGCTGACTATGTCCTTGTCTGGGATGCATTAGGGAACAACTAATGGTTGCAGAGTGTTTGGAGAACTGTGATGTCATCCTCATCACCTTTCATCAGGACACACACACTAGTTTCAACACTAATTGGAAATAAGCTGGAGGGGCTGTGAGGACTGGAGAAAGATGACTCCTAAGAGCACTGGCTGCTCTTCCAGGGGACCTGGATTCAATTCTCAGCACCCACATGGCAACTCACAACTGTCTGTAACTGCACTCCCAGGGGATCCAACATCCTCCCACAGATACACATGCCGGCAAAACACCAATGCACAGAAAAGAAATAAACCATCTTTTTAAAAGAAAGAAAACAAGTTTCAGTATCTACTTAAATAGATCAAACACTCTGACACAAAACCACGGCAGATCTAGCTTTATAAAAATAATGTGTTTAAAGCAATGAGGACTTCTCATTCACTGCTGATATGTATGTTACTCTACTAAAGAATGGCTGGGGCCGGAGAGTTGGCTCAGTGGTTTAATTCCCAGCACCCACATGAGGGCTTACCACTTCCTAGGGTGCCAGATGTGGTGCACAGATGTGTCACTCGTATACATAAAATAGTAAGGACCATTAAAACAGAAGAATGACCCCTGGGCTAGGATGGCGCAGTAGGCAATGCTGCTACAGAGCAGAGGGTCTGAGCTCGATCCCCAGTACGCAGAGGAAAGGTACCCTGGGGGTGCAAACTTACACCCCAAGCCCCAGAAGATGGAGAGGAGATCCCTGGGGCCCACAGGCATGTGAACGTGCTGTGTACACACATGTGGGTGTGTGGTTTTCCCACCTCTGACTTCAGAGATCTTTCTGTGAGATTTAAAAAGCAAGTCAACTGTGGAAATGGGAGAAACTCCTTCCAGTATCTTCTCTTCCAAAAAGTGAATTTTCAGCAGTGACACAGGAATCAACCTGAGAAAAGAGCCAGCTTTCCCAGGAGAGAGAATGAATGTTATCCTGACAATAAAAGTTTGAAGCAAATGGCAAGATGGGGCAACACACTAGTCCAATGCTTAAGAAAAGGAAAGAGAGTGTGGCAGAAAAGCAGTGTGCTGACATCATGGCCAAGCTCCTTCCCTTTCCACCAGCATCTATCCCAGACCCATAAGCAGCAGCGAAGTCCCAGGTATCAAGGTCTAATGCCCAATCACAACTCCACTAATGTCTTCCAGCCACCTCCCCAGCTCTTACAAGACTGACCCTAGTGTCCTTTTCCACGTAGAAAGTGAAAGCAGAAGAGGTGTGCAGCTAACAGTTGGTGGGCTCATTTCCAGAGAATTGTAAGTAGTGTTTTCAAAGTTCTATAGTGTGGGGAGCCCTATGGCATATCAAGTAACTATGTTCCCCCGTCATTCCAACAGAACAAAAGATGAGAGTGCTGTGTGGGAGAGAAAGAAAGAAATGCTATCCTTGCACAGAACGAGTGGACCTACTGTGGGAGAATGCGACACTAATACTGGGGACAATGACAAATAAAAGACATAACCAAATCCCCAAGATCTCAGAAACGTAGTTTAAAGCTTACGTCAGCTGGAAAGCTTAATAGCAGGTGACCAGTCACTCTAAGTGCGAGCCTTGAGAGTTGAGCTCAAAGGGCTGACTCAGATCTCTGGGTCCCTTTCCACTTTCACCTAAGGACAGTTCTTAGTGAGAGACATATAATAAAATATCACAAACTAAATCTCGAGGGGATGGCTAAAACAATAAAATGAGTTTATGCATATTATGCAGAAGTAAGTTCTGTTGTGATTCAATGCTTGATAGCTACCTGCCTTAATGCATAATGTAATAATTATAATTATTATGTAGGGGCTAAGGAGATCACTGAGTAAAGTGTCTGCCATCAAGCATAAGAACCTGAGTTTGATCCTTAGCACCGCGTAAGAAGCCAGCGAGAGGACTCAGTGGGTAAGGGCACCTGCCTCCAAGCCTGGCAACGGGAGACTGATCCCTGGTGGGGACCCATGTGGTGGAAAGAGAAGGCTAACAACCTCGAGCTGCCCTCTGATCTCCACATCACACTCCATGACACAGTGTGCATGACTGCACCAGTGCATACAAGCAAATATGTGTGATTTTAAAAAGTAAACTGAAAAAGAAAAAGCCAAGAATGGAGCCATGTGCCTGGAATCACAGTGCTGGCACAGTGCTGAAAGATGGTGACCTGGGCTGGTGGCCAGCCAGCTTAACTAAAGGCGAGCAGCCTCAAGTCCCAGTCAGAGATGGTCACAGAACAAGATGAGGCCAGGTATGGCAGCACATACCTTTACAGTCAGCACTTAAGAGGCAAAGGACTGTCCGATCTCTGATCAGCCTAATCGACTTAGGAAGTTCTAGCCAGGGCTACACACTGAGGCTTGGCTCAAAACAAACACGAAAGAAAGAAAGAAAAAACAAACAAAACAAGGTGGATAGCTCCTGAGAAATGACATCCAAGGTTGCCCTCTGATCTCCACACGCATGTATGTGCACCCAAACCCTGAGTCAGAGCATGTGTGCACACTCGAACAAACACATGCACACAAAAGTAAAATAAGTTGTCAACACACACATATACATGCGCACACTTGAGACACTGGTTTTAATGACATTACGTTACTGCCTTACATTTCTCAACTATATTTTTACCTTCAGCTGGTTACGGGAAATATCAGGTATGTCCACTGTCCCTTCAAAAAAAAAAAAGCTTTATAACCTGATATTCAAGCCTTTTCCTTGCATGAGGAAGTATCCCTCTTAAATGTTAGCTGACGTGTTTCCTACACCAGTATCCTCACTACCAGTTCAGAGAATCTGAAACCCAGAATTCAAAGTCCATCTTCTATCAGTAAGTCTTCACACTTCCAGCTAAGCTTTAACCAAAGCCGACCTTGAAGAAGGTGCAAAAGTATAAGGTAATGGTGTGGGTCCTTTTGAATGGCTCGATCTAAACCTAGCCTCTATCTGAGGCTATATGCTGAGCCCAGTCATTTTTATTTTAGCACAGCTAAGACTAATCTATGTTACCTTTTTAAGATACAAACTTTCAAACACTTTTTAAAGTAAAAGATTAGGGCTAGCCATGTGCCTCACTTTGGGGAGTGCTTGCCTAATAATCACAGCCCTTGGGTATGAAAACCAGCACCACAAAACTGGGTGTGGTGGTGTGCACCTCTGATCCCAGCACTCCAGAGGTGGAGGCAGGAGAGTCTTATGTTCAAGAACGTCACCCTCAGCTACATAGTGGATTTAAGGCAAGCCAGGGCTTCATGAGACTGTGTCTCAAAAAGATTAAATTTTGTCCATTTTATACTTGTTGTTGATTATGGTTGTTTGGAATTCTCAGACCACTCTGAAAGCCAGAATCATTCTTCAAGACTTCTGGGTGTTCCTCTATAAGTGTGGTAAGAGATGTCCTAGAAGGATGAGAGGGCTTTCTCACTGAGATCGTCAATCAAAACAACTGAAGGAGACAAGACTCCCAGTCTCACACATGAAGTAAACAAAATAAACCCTTTTTGCTTAGTATTTTTAAATTTTTTGGACTCAGTAAACATTTAATCAATGAAAACCAGGCAAATACATTAATTTTACCTGAAAATAAAAGAACTCCATACAAACATAACATACACATACGAACACACACACCCCTATAATTCGCCATCTCTAAAAGAAATAATTACTAGGATCTTTCCTAGTCTAGAGGGATACATTTCAAGACTCCAGTAAAAGTCTGAAATCACTGTATATGTATTCTGTGGTTATTTTTTGATAATACTTTATAAATTAGGCACAGCAGGAATACAATGACTGAGAAAACATACAATATACCGGTATAAACTTACTTAAAACTCATGAATTGCTTATTTCTGGGATTTTTCCATTTAATTTTCTTAACTGTATCTGACCAATAGCCACTAAAATTCTGCAAAGCAGGACTGCAAATAACTGAGGACTACTCTCTATGCATCCAAGCTTTCTCCTGCCACACCACAGACAGAGTATTCTAACTTGTGTTCTTCAGAGATGATTCAACACAGGCAGCCATTACAGTAAATCTGAAACTGTCTTGGCTTTGAGCCAAGGGAATCAAACCAATGACAAAACCCCAAATATCTCCTAACAATTGCAGCTATAAAGATTTGGCATGGACCCCAAGTTCAGAGGAGAGCACATTAACACGAGAGACATGAAATAAAGTACTGAAGCGTTAACTTTGAATCTCAGTTACCTGGCTTGATCTGTGATTGTTCAGCAACTGTCAAACTGGACTTGAACAATTTCACATAAGCTTATGTTTAAAGGGAAAGATAGCACTGTCCATTAGACATGCTAAGTTTTTCTATTTTATTCTACGTGGCTAACTTCCAAAGGGACGTGAACTAGCTAGCACTAAATATTAATTATAGCAAAAATGTTTAAGGTGAGAAATAGCAACTAGTACATGTCTTCCAGACAGACCTCTTCCTTGACTTGATGTATCTGTTTTAGCATTTCTCCCTAACTTTACGCTGCACTCAGTTGTCAGAAAGGGGCACCCAGCTATCTATGACACTCAGAAGCACAGCTTTGAGGAGCTCCTAATTTATAACGACTTTTTGCTATCACGTAACTTGTTATCAACCATACTGGTGAAGCAGGTTATAAAAAGCACTGCACATCACTGAACAAAAACATTCAATCCAGAAAAACATAACTGTTAACGAGGTAAGCAAGAGTAAGGTGTACAGCATAACTTCTCAGCAGTCTTTTTTTTTTTTAAAGATTAATTTATTTATTACATATAAGTACACTGTAGCCATCTTTAGACACACCAGAAGAGGGCATCAGATCCCATTACAGATGGTTGTGAGCCACCATGTGGTTGCTGGGGTTTGAACTCAGGACCTTCGGAAGAGCAGTCAGTGCTCTTAACCACTGAGCCATCTCTCCAGCCCCACTTCTCAGCAGTCTTAACCACTGACTACATATTATATTCTGAACGTCAGGCAGAATATTCTCAGGGGTCATGTGATCATCTGTCATATGCCCAAACTATCACACACTTCCTGATATCCCATATGCAGAAATGCTTCTGTTTTATTAACATCTCTTAACCAAGTACCTAAAGAGCTCCTTAAACTATTAGGTTAGCATTAGGTAATAAATGCTGGGGTGTTTTTCCTTTAAAGCAAGTATTACCAACATGCTGACACTCCTGGGTCAATTAATTTTAAGTTAGCAAAGATTAAATTCTATCTTTAACGAGGTGGGAAAACTGTAGAAAAGTGTCCCACCACTACTCATCACTAAAGTTAATCAGATCAATTTTAGTAAAAAAGAAAAAGTTACCCTGCAAGTTAATACGAGGGGAAGGGGATTTAGCTATAACATCTTCCAGAGGTGCTCAAAAAGAAACAATTCTATCACTGAGTCAGCCTTGTACTTTAAATACACGGGTCATTCTATTGGCCAGGTAACTTCATTTTAAAAGGACACATTACACTATACTCTTACTAGAGATTTGCTAAAACCCAAGCAGTACATACATGTTCAGCACACTAAGGATGGAGTCCATTCTAAGAAAGGCAGTCATTTCATATTGCTAACTCTAAAATTTCTATAATTTTGTAGTAATTCACCGTGAAGAATTCACGCATGTTTATGTAGCTCATCCCCAGCCCCAGAGTCTTATCAATTCCTTCCCGAGCCTTGCTCCTAATCCTCACTCAAAGCCTCTGGGCTGAGCTAAATCCCACACCACTCTAGCAAAGTCAATTCCAAGAGCACATGTGCCAAGGATATTTAGTGGTTTTCCTTACACTCCCACTTTAAACGGGCATCTACTTACAATTAAATCTCTGCAACAAAAAAGTTCACCTGAGGCCATTCTTGTCATTTTAATAGAGGCCTGGCTTAATAGTGGCCTTGCCTCAGCTATTACATACCTCCAAAGAGGTTGGAAGTGTCCCAAACACCAGCAAACCAAACCTGCTGCCAACTGGGCTGTCACCCCGCAAAGAAGAATAAAGTAACAGGAATGCTTGAAGGGTATAGGTGGTGTGTGTGTGTGTGTGTGTGTGTGTGTGTGTGTGTGTGTGTGTGTGTGTGTGTGTGTGTGCGCGCTTTTTAGTGTGTGTGTGTGCTGGGGAGGGTCACACCTGATTAGATAAGTGAACAATTTCAACTTGTGACTGAAGTTTCTTAAGCCACGAAGGGGGACGCGGGGGGAGGGGGGAACAACAACAAATCAAGACGGTCTTCTTCCACCTTCTCCAAGCGCGGGAACCTCCTACGGTCCCGGCGCGCACCTTTGGGGTCAGCAAGGCTCCGGGCAGAACAGGATTTTGCAACCCCACTCCCTCGCGGGGGGAGCCGGGGACACCCCGGTGAGTCGCGGCCCACTCTGCGGCGCCCGATACCCGACCTCGCGCCGCCGCACCCGGACTCCTCGCCCCCAGGTCTGCTCTCCTCCGCCCCGTGGGGCTCGCGTTCCCGCCCCAGGCACGGTTCACCTGAGGCCGCGCGGCCAGCCAGTCAGAAGTCCCCTCGCGTGGGAAGCGCGGCGGGACCCCCGGCCCTCCGCTCCCGCAGGATTACCTCGCAGCGTAGCCGGCTTTGTGCCCCCCTCCTCGCCACCGCCGGGCTGCAGCGGCCGCCCGGTCCGTCGCAGCCGCCTCTTAACGTCCCTCGGCTCCGGGGGGAGAGGGCCGGGAAGGGAGGGTGCGTGGAGACGAGGGACCTGGACGCCGAGACCGCGGCAGCAGGAAGCGGCGACACCTAGTCTGCGACGCGTCTAGCTCTCGCTGCCTCAAAACATCATTTAAAGCCCTTTCCTCTCGCTGCAGCCCCGCGCCCGGACGACCGTTACCGGCGGGCGCCTCGCGCTCTGGCGGGACCAGCCGAACTACCCACGAACGTCCTCTACCCCGCCCCCTTGGGCCCCGCCTCCACAGGGCCCATGACTCCGCCCCTACAGGCTTAGTCCCTTTTAATACCCCGAAGGCCCCGCCCCACAGGCGGGAGAGCCTTAGCTCCGCCCACTATAGGCCACGCCTTGACTCCGCCCCCTGCAGGCTTGACCCTTCCAGCACCCCAGCTTCAGTGCTCCGCCCCACATGGCCCGAGAGCTCTGGCCCCGCCTCTTACAGGCCACGCTCCAGCGCCCTTCACTCCGCCCAGTACGGGCCGGGCCCTCGTAGCTCAAGAGCGTGCCCCTGGCTCCGCCCTTCGCGGGGCCAGCGTTCTTGCTTGTCCCAATAGGCCACGCCCCCAACAGGCTCTCACAGTCCAGGCCCCGCCTCTGCTGCCCCTTGCGATCTCTAGCCCCGCCCCTCGAGGCCCCCTTGGAGCTGCAAGCTCAGTATCTGTGCAGCTGCGGCAGTGGGGGCCTACGTGCTCCGCAGGCGGAGGGCCTGTTGCAGGCCGCCTGCCTGGCGCCTCTGCAAGGTCTTCCTCCCTCGGTGCAGCTCCGATCCGCTGCGGGAGAAGGAAACGGCCCTGAGAGAAACCCGACTGAAGGTGGGAGGTTGACGCCACGGAAACATCTGCCTCCCCAGTCCCAACGGTCTTCCCCCACCCAGTGAATCTGAGCTGAACCGCTGCTTTCAGATCGAGCTTCTGCGGCCCACTGAGGCTGCTGGGCTTTTTGGGGGAGAGGCCACAACAGTTGGACTTCGGCACGGCCCCCACAGGAGGGGCCTCGATTTTCTTCCCAGCTCATTTGCGTTTGGGGGAGCCTCCCGCCTTCACTCGCTACCACAGAGGGACGAGGCAAGGGCCTTTATATTCATTTGGACCAGCCCAAACTCTGCACTCCTACTTTGGCTAATTGCCTCTTAAACCTTCTGAGAGCTGACCTCTTGGGAGATGAAAAGTCTAGGCTCCGCCAGCAGCCTTCAAAATCAGTCTAAGGCCAGGCAAACTTTGCAGCACTCATTTGCAGAGTCGGGGATCCCTCCACAGGTGACACTGGGCTGCCCACCCCCGCCTCCCAGACGTGTTTCTCACCCCAACCTATTCTCGAAATAGACCTCCAGGCACACGCTGCTCTCCTCCGCCACCCACGACTTGCACACCGCTCCGGCACACATGCCCTCTCCACTGCACGAATTCACCCTCAAGCACACTCCTCCCAGCGCCATTCTAGTGATTCATGGTCCCTGGGGTTAACCCCACCCTAACACACACAGCAAACTTCATTCCCCACCCTTATCTCCCGTCCTTTCCAAGGCACTGGCGACAGGCCACTTCATTTCCTTCCTCATCTGCAGGCTCTCTTCCCCCTCAAATACTTCGCGCCAGCCCTCTCATCTTCATCCCCCTTTCCCTAAAAATGTGCTAATTAAAATGTAGTTTCCTCTTCCCACATATGAAGTGTGGCAAATGAATAGCGTTCTTGGCACACAGTGCAATTCATTTATCCTCCTCTCTCCACTGGACTAAAGCTACAGAAATTTTAGTCTACCACTATCGCCCATTTGCTCGAAAAAATAAAAGACCATGCCTTCTTATTTTTAAACACTCCTCAAGGATCGTGGGGGAAGTCTTGCTACGCCTTAAGGAGAAAACGATATCTAGGAAGCGCTCAGTCCGTCATTTTATTTGCCATTTAAAAATATCTGCAGTGTTTGAGAGCGAGATTGGGAGTGGCTGTGTTTTCTGCATTTAAAAAGAAAAAAAATGCTTCGCATGCATCAAGGTTAGCCTTTTTACGCAAAAAAAAAAAAAAAAAAAAAAAAAAGTACGCTAGGAGCACGTATCATATAATTGTCTCTCCTACCCAGGACGTGTATGTGTGCCAGACAGAACTGTAGACCCCAAGCCACCTCCAAAGGACGACAGATTCACATAACGTTTTAAGCATGGCTGATGAGGAGTGCATTCCGAGAGCATTGCCTTTCCCACGCGTTCTGAACAAAATGGGGAAGAGCTGTGCTTACCTGCAGGCGATCCAAAGCTGCTTTGCGTGCAGGGGAGCCGACGCGTGTCCGTCTTCCCGGCTAGGTGTGGATTCTGCAGTGCTGCACGGGAACCCCACTGCAGCCGCGGAGCAGCGGCAGCGGCGGCTGCTTCTCCCAATGCTGAGTTGTAAAGTGTGTGACTTAGAGACTCCACGGTTGCCGTGAGGCGCTGGCTTGGAAGAGAGGAGGCGGAATCTTTCTTAAAGGAATGGGTTTGGTTTTTCCTCTCCACTGTTGCTTCATCAGATGTAAAGGGGCGGGCGGGGGCTGGGGGGGGTGGAATCAGGAAATTTTTTTTAGACTGAGCAAAGCAGTTCAGCTGTGGGAGGTCAAGGTTAAAATTAACTGGGTGAAGGGAGCGAGTCAATGAGAAATGCTCGAAGCACCAATTTTAAAGAGCCCTCTCTACTAATATTGGGGTTAATTGCCAAAGTAAAACTGTGTGCCTCGAAACGGATCAACAACGTGTGCTAATCTTTAATTTCCAACCACTGTACTAAATAACCATAGAAAGAGAGGCTATTTAGTATTTACTAAAGGAAGTATGAAAGGAATAATTATATAAACCTCATGTGAGTGCTAACGCCTATAAATATAGCTGAAACTTCTAATATGTCTATATTTACATTTGTCTATTTACACACATATTTATATTGCATATTATATCTATAACATTATTATATTACATTAATTATATATAATCTGGGAGGTATTTGTATTTTTTGAGACAGGGTCTTGCCATGTAGCCTCGGCTGGCCTAGAAATAGCTATGTGGAGCAGGTTGGCCTCGAACGCAGAGAACTCTGCCTGCCTCTGCTTCCCAACTTCTATTAGTACAGGTGTGTACCGCTGTACCGGTTCTAATATATATTTTTTTCTTTTTTTCGGAGCTGGGGACCGAACCCAGGGCCTTGCGCTTGCTAGGCAAGCACTCTACCACTGAGCTAAATCCCCAACCCCCTAATATATTTTTTGACGTTGGCATTTAGAATCAGAAAATATATTATTGATAGATTTCAATGTTTGTATCTACGTTATAAAATCTATTATATCCAGATTAAAATGTATCTAAATTAATTTTAGAAAATTATAACAGGGTATACTAGTCTATTGAGTGAAAATTCACAAATTAGAAAACTTAGGAAATTCAAGTGGCTTTGTTTCAGTGTTTCTAAATCTAGTATTAAGATTATTAAAATGTGCTCTGCCCATCAGAAGTCTGCATGATAGCCTCATATTCTGTTTTTAATGTTCCTTCATTTAAGCACTGAGCTTCGATTACCTTTTCCATTACACAGAGTGTGGAGGCATGGTCTCCAAATAAGAGTAGACAAAAACACAGAAAATATTCTGCCACTGGTTTTTCTTCCCATGGCTTTAGTGGATGACCTATACGGTATTGAGCAAGTAGCCAGCTACATTTGGCCCTTAGGCCTCCATTTTGTAAAATGTGGGATCTGGGCTGAAATTTCCACGAAGAGAATGAACACTAAAAATGCCATTTCCAATTCCGGCCGAGTAAAGATGGCATTCCTGTGTTTCTGTCGTCTGGCGCACTGAGTTCCTTCAAGTGTGAGTTGAGCTAAAGCTTGAGAGGGGCTGATAGAGTGCTGGAATAACCAGCACAAAATCCTGAGCTCGATCCCCAGGCCGGGAGGGAGGGGTGGTAAGTTTTCATTTTCAATGCGATCGGAATTGATTTGCTAACCCGAAATTATTTTTGCTAGCCACGTAATTGCTCTGTAAAGTGAATAAGCAAGTGCAAATGAATTAGGATTGTACGCCCGCCGACGACCAATCGCCCACCGACGACCAATCGCCCAGACAACCAATCACCCACCGAGCCCACCCACGACCACAATTGCCCACCCACGACCAATCAACCACCGACGAACAATCGCCCACCCACAACCAATCGCCCACCGTCGATCAATTGTCCTGAAGCCCGGCCCTTCTGTTACAGGTCCTGATGATGGCGCACTGTCATACATGTTACAGCTGGTTCTTCTTGGTGCTCCTATGTGATCTCAATCACTATGAATAACTTCATCCCTGTGCTGAGCACTGACTTTAGGGGAGCATGCTCTCGCTGAAAGCACTACTCAACCCGGAGTCTTGCTAGATGGTCCTCCTGCCTCAGCATCGCTGGGAGCTGGGCTTATAGGTGAGTACCACTTCACTCTGCAGTCATGCTCTCTGTACCTGGCTTTTATTTAAAGGCTGGCGCATCATCTGGTGAGTTAGAACAGATTGTAGAGTGCACCTGTGGATTTCAGGCGTGGGAAGCGTGGAAATCCATATGGACAGAGCTGGAGTAAATGCCACATGCCCATTCTTCACCGGCAAGCAAGGGAGGTAAGGGATACACCTGAAATTGGTCAAGTTTCATATATCCACCTTGGGGGCTTAACAAGGCTTGTCAACAAAAACAAAGTAGCTACATTCAAAATCACCGTCTGTGCGCACCTAGGATACCCTAAAGAAATATACGAACTAGCACTTATAACATAAAACATAGTATCAACACAAATTTGGCCTTCAGGTTTGAACATGTTTGCACCAGAAAGAGAAAAAAGTTGTTAAGAGAAGTGTTAAAATATAAAAAAGTAAAAAAGTCAACAAGGGGGAAAACCCCAACCTCCCATTAGCAAACTCTTGTTTATCTTATAGAACCTTCCAGTAGCCGTCGTTTCCTTGGGTCCACTGGTGCCTTGGCTTTGGTTTGCATCCTCAAACATGCCTGCCACAAGGGAAAGATTTTTTTTTTAGGAGCCATGGAAATGAAAGCCTTATATAAATGTTTTCCTGGTTTTTGGAGAAGCTTTGGGAATACTGAAGGCCTTGGGCAGAAGACTAGTATATTTTCTCCAATCTTGAACCAGTATTCCCGGTGGAGAATCTGGCACCCATCTAAGCCCAGGCCCCTATGTTTCAAGGAAGCGTTAGTGATGTAATATACTTTGTTAGATGACACGGAGACTTTGGCCCTCTGTGTCCCTAGGAAAAGAGCTTCGATCACATTGATACAACAACAACAACAACAACATTCTCTTACCAGAACAGAATTGAAGGAAATTCATTTTCCCAGTCTCTCCCATCATCTGTTTTGGTTTATACTTATTTTCTGCCTGGAAGTCTTTTCATCTATGAGTTGGTAGTGAGCAATGAATACAACAGCGGTTATCTGCATAATTCAAAGCATACACAAAACCCCAGATTAAATACTTTCTCTTTGTATCTTCCCAGAATGCTGAGCACAGTATCTTATAGAAAGGTACTTAATAGATTCTTTTAAAAAAACAAACAAAACAAACAAACGAAAAAAAAAGGAATGCACAATTTAGTGAATGAATTGCCCCTCAAATGCCCTGGAACTGATCACAGAGTGGTTTTGTTTGTGTCTTAATTTGCATTGTCTGAAAGAACTGAGTCTGTTGTCTGTTCCCCTTTCCTGACACAGTCATGATCTAAGAGATGCAGCTTTCTTTCTGCAGAGTGCTTTAAGCATGCCTGATTTGTATTCTCCAATTAAATTGTAGCTGCAAACCTCCACACGAGCTCTGGGCAGATCAAGCTGTGACAGAGACACTCTCTGCCAAGACAACGTAGGCCTTCGTTTTCAAACCTTGGTGTTCTGGTTTTGTGACACCAACTGGTTATACGACCTCAAGCAAGTTTCTTGATACCCCGGGCCTCACGGGTGAGCCAAGTGGTGGAGGTGGCTTGAAGCGCTCGCACTAACTGCTTTATAGGCAAGTTCAAATGAAATATATAAAAGTGGAAATGCTTTGAACTTCCCAAAGCACTATAAAAATGTAAGGGGTTATTATAGGAGGATGCATTTTGCATCAACTATCTAGTTCAAGAGACTTTCCCTAAATGACCTGTTCTGATACTTACTGCTTCAGAAAGAAAATAGCACCCTCAAACACACACACGTGCAGACACATATGCCAACACATGCACGCATGCACACACACATGCACACATGAACATGCATGCGCATACACATATGCACACACTCACACACGAACGTACACACACGTATGCACCTACACACACACACACACACACACACGCACGCACGCACGCACGCACGCACATACCCCTGCTGTTTCCAATTTAACAATTTCTCAGCTTTGACGATGTTCCCCTGGGTTGGGAAATATGATCTGCAGTTGACTATGAAGTGCTAAACATGCATCGAGAGCTCTCTCCATAGCCCAGCCGTCCAAATTTACTTTTTTTTTTAAAGTACTCAGACAGAAAGGTAAACTTGAAGAAGCATAGCGACCTTCCCGTACTATGTGATGTCATGTGTGCAGTCGGAGGGGTGAAAGAGCCTTCGCTTGCAACTTGATCATTCTGTGTACATTCCGATCACCCCTTTATGCCAAACCCGTCTGGAGAGCAATTGAGGAACAAGGACCGGCAAGGAGTTCATGCTAATGAGTTTTCCATCCCCTAGGAGAGGTAATCAGGGCACTCAAGGATCCCTTGGAACATTTCATTAGCGCTGTGTGACCTATATGGTTGATTTCCAATGATCTACCTTAGCTAATATCTGACAGACAGCAGTCTAAGTAATCGGGCTTGATAAATCTCTGAGGTTTAGCTCACACTCTCAAGGTCCTCCTCTTCTTTTTAAAAAGTATTCATATTTACTATTCGGTGGGTTAAAAGCATTGCTGTCAACCAAGGAAGCAAGCAAACAACCGGTAAAAATAAGAGTCCCCTACTGAGAAGCCCACTTATGGGTAACACACACAAATTCACATGAACTCAATTTAAGAGTCATCCAGTCCAGCCCTGTGCCTGGCCGAGCCCTCTCCTCCTCCCTGGAAAATGCTAGAAAGGTGGGAAGCTCTGGGTGGGGACTGCTCTGGCCACCCACGGGCTCCTAAAGTCCTCTGGTGGTCAAGGGGAGGGGGGTGTGAAGGAAACATGAGGGGGACGTGATTCGATTGAAGGTGCCCAGGTTAGTGCTGTTAATGGTCTTAAATATATGTATTTAAAATAATTATATATCTGCGTTTACATGCCAGCTTCCCTGTTCATAAACTGATGCTTTTCATTTTCATGTTTACACACACACACACACACACACACACACACACACACACATACACACACATATACACACACATATACATACATATATATACCTTGCAGTAAACATTTTGAATAAACAACATCATGTTTTAAACAGTATCTCAGGGTTGGGGATTTAGCTCAGTGGTAGAGCGCTTGCCTAGCAAGCGCAAGGCCCTGGGTTCGGTCCCCAGCTCTGAAAAAAAAAAAGAGAAAATAAACAGTATCTTAGCCTATGAGGCAGACCTATGGGTCAAACGACCCTTTTATGGGGGTCCCATATCAAATATCAGATATTTGCATTATGATTCATTACAGAAGGAAAATTATAGTTATGGAATAGCAACAAAATAATTTTATGGTTATGGGGTCACTGCAACATGAACTCTATTAAAGGGTCATAGTGTTAGGAAGATTGAGAACCATAGGTTTAAAAAGAAAGAGACATCAGACATTCTCATGAGAGTGGCATCATCTTTAAATCTTGTGTGACAATCCCTGGTACACTCACCACTGTGATGCCCGGGGAAGATGGGGTGACTTGGAAACCCCAGGACTTCCACATGATCATCAATCTTCTGAGGATTATTAAAAAACATTTCTTTGTGAGTTCAGACAATGTAGGCCCCCAAGTAAATACAACAGACCTGCGTGTCCCCTGGAAGGGAGACTGTGGTGTTGATGGGCAAGAACACAGTGACATTCAAGGCCATTCCAGGGCATCTGGGATGCGAGCTGACTCTGGAGAAGCCATTGCCACATATGCAGGGCATGTGGTCTTCACCAAGGAGGACCTCGCCGAGATCAAAAGCTTGCTGCTGGCCGATCAGGTGCATCTGGGGTTAAGGCCTCTCATGACGTCACTGTGCCAACCCAGTACACTGGACTGGAACCCAAGAAGACCTCCTTCTTCCAGGCTTTGAGCCTCGACACTGAACTCCTCAGAGGAGTGTCCAACATTCTGATGGTGTGCAGAGGACTGTGGATAGAGGGGATCAGCACAACCTCACCATGAAAGACGTGGAACGGCGTGCCCCCTGCTTTTTTGGGGGGTGATCATTCCTCAGGTGTTTGACAACAGAGGGCTTGACGTCATAGTGAAAACTGCAGTTCCTTTGGTGTGTGTGTGTGTGTGTGTGTGTGTGTGTGTGTGTGTGTGTGTGTCCAACCACAATGTTACTCATGTTTTACCTACAGACGTTTGTCTAAATGTCACATTCCACACCACGTCATCAAAGGGTACAGCTGGGTCCTGGCTTTGCCCGTGGAGTCTGAGTCTACCTTCCCATGTACTGAAAAGCTCAAAGATGTCCACCGGCATTTGTGACTGCCACCACTGTAGCAAGTGGCGTCACTGCTGTCTTTGCTGCTACTGCTGCAGTCCCTGCTAAGGTTGAAGCCAAAGAAAAGACAGAGGAATCAGATGAGGATTTAGATTTGGTATCTGCCCGAGTCCTTGGAACAACCCACTCTGCCATTTTATTTTTATTGTTTAGGAAACACGTGAAGACCTCACTTCCGTTTAAGAAAAAGAAAGGAAGAATGAAAAAGCCACCAGCTCATGTTCAGAGAAGCTGGCGAGTGAATGCAAGGGAGGCGGCTGTTGTGTAAAACCTAAAGTCCATCCGTTGGGCAGACGTCCCATCGTATGTACGGTCTTAGCGTGTCAGCCGTCGATCTTCAGCACGTCTGTGGAAGTGAGCCGTCTTGACAGCCCTGTCCTTCGTTGACTTTGGCTGGTTTTTGGGTATGAGTGCACACTTGACGCCCTATGCACGTGGATGTCAGGGGACAATTTTCAGGAGTGGCTTCTCTCCTTTTTTAAACTAACTAATTAATTAATTTTTACACTCCAGATTTTATTCCCCTCCCGGCACACCACCCACCCACAGTTCCACATCCCATACCACCTCCCCTCCCCCTGTCTCCACAAGGATGTCCCCACCACACCCACCCCACCAGACCTCTAAACTCCTGGGGCCTCCAGTCTCTTGAGGGTTAAGTGCATCGTCTCTGACTGGCCTGGGGTCCCCAGGCTCATCAAATGGGACCTTTATCATCTGAGATCGCTTGACAGCCCATGACTGTTGGTGTAGGATGGGAATCACACACCACCAGTGTTTCCTAAAATACTGGTCCCTAGGCTCTACCTCAAGTATCCTGAATTAGAATTTTTAACCTTTGTGCTGTAGATCAAATCACCCCAAAGGAGTCTCCCACTTATCGGACCCCAGTTTGAGCACGGCAGCCCCTGCGGAATCTATGCTGTGTGTATGGTGTCTCAGAGGCATGACTAAGTTAAAACTCACACCCACGAGGCTGCCCAGCTCTTTCTCCGTTAGGTGAAAAGGATCCAGATAGCCTTTATAATGATATTATTACTAACTTGTCCAAGATTCTGCCCCTCTCTGGGCCTTGGTACCTTCTGCCTTAAGATTCAATTCACCTGCCTTGGTACCTACCCGATTGGCAGGTGAATTGAATTAACTCTATTCATTAGTTGAATTTAATGATTCAATTTATGGAGAGCCTCTATTCCGATGTCTGACACACACTGTAACTGGGGCGTGTGTCTGTTCCCTCCTCCATGCCCAGAGGAAGAGTGTTGTGTTTGCAGTCTCTTTGTTCCCTGCCCTTGTTGTTTGTATGTTGTAAACATAAGCTGGCAATGGAAGGATAGCTGACATTTTGAGCTTCTTTTTAAGATTTATTTTATGTATACGGGTATCTGGGCTGCATGTATGCCTGCGAACCACATGCGTCCCTGGTGTCTGCAGAAGCCAGAAGAGGGTACCAGGTCTTCTTGGAACTGGAGCCAGACAGGTGTTAGCAGCCATGCGAAAAGCTGGGCACCAAACCTGGTTCTCTGGAGACGCTCTAAGTAGTCGAACCGTCTCTCTAGCTTGTATTTTTGAGTTTTCAAACCACGCCAATCCCAGCTAGGGCAGCTGCTTAGCATGCACCAGGCCCCGAGGTTCAGTCTCCCTCTCTTAACAAAATAAAGCGTGCCAGTACCGAGTGTTTTCTATGCTCAATTTCATGCTCCAAATAAGCATTAAAGCTCGGTACTAGTGGTTTTGTTTGTAGCTGAAGAAACTGAGGTAAGAGCCTCGGTGTGACCTCTGCAACGATCCCTGGGCCTCAAAGTGAATAGTTAACGGAGCTGGGATTCAGACCTAGGTTTTCTGACTCCAGGACCTACTGTCCATTGAGCTGCATGTTCTGTGTGCCCTTTAAGCACTTAGAGTCCAACAAAGAAGCCCATCTCCTGGGAGAAGGAAACAGCAAAAGTATTGTTTATAAACATGCCAGAAATGCTGACAAGTTAATGCCATAATTCCCTTCTTTATTCGTCTGATTTGAGAGGGGAAAGCAGAAAAACTGTACCCTGGGCCTCACACACGCTAAGCACATGTTTTACCACTGGCTTTGCCTTCGGACCCTTGCATTTCCTAATGTTTGAAGATCACACTAGTTACCTGTAACAGAGCTTAATGCACATGCGTGTTTTGAATGAGTGGAAGGCCGGGCTTGAACCAGCACACTACCTCGGCATCAAGTATAACCAAACCCATGTTTTTAAACAAAACTTGCAGACCAAGTGATCTGTTTTTTTTTTTTTTTTCAAATCAGCTTGTGCTCTGACATAATTCAAATCTCTAAATCTCAGAGCCTTTACACATAATTACAAATAGTTCGTGCGTCCTTGTTATGAGCAATATATTCGACTGGCACACACAGCCTGTCTGGTTGGGAAACACAACACGAATGTATGAAGTAACTAGATTGCAAAATCACCCCCTCTGAGATAATAAAAGTGAACCTTCTAGCAAGTGATAAACATGAGGTAAAGCGCTGTCAAGTTACGGGAAATATTTCCTATTAATAATTGCTGCAATCCAGCTATAGTTTTATTAACAACAGGAAAAGCAATAACTTCTGTAGCTACCACATAATGAGTGAATCTGAGGTGAACATTGGGCTGGGAGTTCTGTGAATGTCTAGTCATGACAGCAATTCTGCTAAGTCTGTGTCATGAATCCTCTTGTTTGCATGAGAAAACTGAGGCAAGAGGTCGACAAGTTCAAGGCCATCCTGAGGTACAGTGTGAGTTCAAGGCCGTCCTGCACAACATTGGGAGATTCTGTCCCCAGATAAAACACCTTCCAGGGGGTAAATAAAATAATCCAGCAGTTGAGTACTTGCTTGCATTCACAGGCCCTAAGGTCAACCCCCGAGGGTCTGCAGAGAAGGACTATCAATTGTGCTAGAGAAAACAGGAAGGGGTCTCCGTGTAGGAAGAGTAGCCAGGGTGATATGAACATCTGCAGTCTACAGTAAGAGAGAACGTTTTCGAAACAAGTCCTTCCTGGGAGCAGTAACACCCTGACCTAAATTTTCACTAAGATGTAAACGTCTGTTTCAGTAATGGTCTTTCCATGGTGGAGAAAATAGATCACAGGGGTGAGTGTACTCTGTAGGTCAGGTCCCCCCAGAATTATGCCCAGGAACGTATGCGTGGGGAACGCACGAGTCAGGTCTCTGCTCCCAGGAGAAGAGAGGGGAAGGAGGTAGGTTTGTCGAACAGCTAGGCATCTGTCTGGAGTGTAGACTTAGTGCTGAGTGAAGTGGGAATTTACATATCCTATAACCCATAACCCTGCCCTTGATCTTAGCCAAAAGGCCCAGAAGCATTAACCATGGAATCCCAAAGAGGCTTCCTTTGCTGCAGCCTAAGCTGCCCATCTCCTGTACGTTTTGTCAATCTGTCTCAGTATCTCCACTCCCCAAGGTGACCGTATCGGTTGACCTGCTGTGACGTGCCAGCTCTTTTTCTGGTCCTAGGGACAGAGCAGTGAACAAGATAACGGTCTCTTCACTGGCTGTACCATCCGGGCGGTGTTCAGAAAGCACAGATGTTAGAGTGGCAGTAACACTAAAAGGGAGGAGCCCTACGGACACAGACGGGATGGGATGAGACGCACTTCTGGATGGCGAATGGGCTGGGCGGGCTCTCTTACTCTTGCTAGTTCGAGATGAGACCCAAATGGTCTGTGGTCAGGAAGCTGGAGGGACAAGTTAGTTCAGAGTTCATCAAGCTGGATCGGCTTGGTGAGCTGGAGGAAGAAGGGAGGGAGGGTGGGGTGGCTGAGTGCTGTGGGGGAGGCGGCTGCCATGAGGCGGCTGCCATGAGGCTGCTCAGGGGCTGGATCACGTAAACTGGGTAGATCCCATGAGAGACATGTTTGACCCCAGAAGGCTTCAGGCCAAGGAAGAGTCTCGTTTCTACTCGAAATCTCAATCTGGCTGCTGTACAGAGAATGAAGGCTGCATAGATGTGGCTGGACATTGTAAAGCCAGTCAGGAAGCTATTAAAGTCACAAGCACAAGATGAACTGGGGTCTGGTGGTACGGAATAGCTGTGATTAAGAGCAGAGGTAGACGGGGCCGGCATTGCTGTGCTCACGTGACTTGCTGATGTCATGTACGGGGGTTGGGAAGTGGGATGAGAGATTGAGGGTCCAGGACTTTGGCCTGAGTACCTTCAAGATATGGTGGCACCAATATCTGATATGGAGAAGACTTGCGAGGTAACGGTTTGACAAGCCAAAGTGAACATTCTCTTAGGAGTGAGATTTCCTTTTCTCTCTTCCTGAGAACCTTACTCCATCCTATAATTATCTCGTTGCTTTTAAAACACTATTTATAAGTCACTTCCTCCCCTTAAGTCAGAGAAGGCGCTTAGTTTATCTTGTGTCTTGTTGTGGCCTTTGAGTCCACACCCACTGAAGCGAGCTCAGTAAACACTTGGAAATTCCTTTTTAATCTGGGTCAGTAGTTCTCAAAGCTAAGGGACATCAAAATCTGGTCAGCTTACTTAATGCTTCAAAACAGCCCTTACCTTAACCCATCCCTACAAAACTCTGCTTTTATGAGTCTGGGGCTGCACTTAGTAAATTGTAGGACCAGCGCTTTATGTGACTGTGAACTGCAAGCTAGCCCAGGAGTTGAGCTATTTCGATGTTCGAAAAATGTTCACCTCAGAAACCACATTTCAGTGGCATCCCAAAAGTACTTGAATTCTTGGTGATACCTGGAACCCTAATTCTGAAGGCCCCTTAGGTGGAAAGATCATGAGTTCAAGACCAACCTAATTTGTGTGTGTGTGTGTGTGTGTGTGTGTGTGTGTGTGTGTGTGTGTGTGCAGTTATATTGATTAAAGCTCTTGAGAAGGAAAAAAAAAGAGGTGAAAGAATCCTGAAGTCTATTCTATTTCACTTGACTTATATGAGACCTTGGAGACAAGAATAGGGTCATTTCGAAGGGGCTGACACATGAAGTACTACGGTTGCCTAGCTGCTGGAGCATCTAAAATGACCTTGTATATACGGGCCTGTGAAATTCCCTTGGTAGTTGCAGCCAGTGTATTTTTGTTTGCACAGCATCCATTCCTGTTCTGGGAAGAGTGCCCCGAGATCCTTCAAGGAACCCCTTTGTACCCCGTTGCTATGGGGCTGGCATCCTGTCCTTTTCTGTGATGGCTCCTGAGCTGGACCAACCAGATGTTCCCTCTGCAGCATGTGAAACTGGAGGAGAGTGATAAGAAGATTTAAGATCAGAGCCCTGCTCAAGGGAGGTCCCTGTAGAGAATGGGATTAGATAAGACTTCAAAGATCTCCCAGAACTCACTTGGCACTCTGTCCTTCCCAGGCCAGATTATACAGTGTTTTCCTCAGGATAGGCAGCCAGTCTTACTCTTGCAGTAAACTCTGGCCCTACTTATGTTAAAGTGGTCTCACTTGCTTGTCCTCTAAGCTCTGACCCAGTGATGTAAATCTTGGAATTTGCAGTTAGAGACAGAGATTTCACAAGTCCTTCCTAGGAGCCGACACACCTCAAGTTTCACCCAAGTGTAAAGGTTCGAGAGTCAGGCAGAGACTGACAGCCCTGTGGACTGACATCCCGTAGCCCTATGGGCTGACAAAGTCACACCGCTAAAGGAGGAAGGAAAAGAAGGGCTGTGGTTTAGTCCTTGGATCCCATTTCACAATTGCCCTGTGTTTACACATCAGATAGAAACCTCCCTGGAAACTCTCAACACTTACGGTTTCTGTGCTGCTGTCTGAACTCCAGAGTCTCTACCTTTGGGTTATATGTTCAAGGTTACATGTTACAGGTTCATCCAAAGCAGGGCGTAACCTAAGACATCAACTTGTGAGCATGAGAACTCGTAATGTCAAATTTAGTTCTCGTTTCCTTCAGTGGCCCCCAAGGGAAAATAGAACATCCTGCTCTTTTAATCATTTGGTTAAAGCCTCGTCGTTCGATGACCTCCTCCCCATATCTTTTAAGGACCTGTAACTTGGAGACTTTAAGAAATTAATAACTGTTAAGGAGTGGGTAACAGGAGAACAAGGCAACTTTCTCACCATCTCACTCACCGTGCTGACTGAAATGGGATGCGGAGCAAAGCCAGCAACATTGTGAGTGTAAACCACACCCAGGGAGAGATAACAAGCATGTTACAGTTTAACAGGAGTAATAAAACCGAGGGCTAATCACTCGCAGATCGCTTGCAACCCCCCCCCCATTTGCAGAGATCGGCTGTTAAAGCCACTCTAATGAACTTTTTATTTTATGCTTTTTTTTAAAGGAGTGATCGCTGTTTGTGAAGACCAAACACAACAATAACACCCAGATATGAAACTCGATATGAAATGGATCCTGTAGGGCCTGTTGTCTCATTTCAGAGGCGGGCAGAGGGAGGTGATCATACTTCACCGTGAAAGTGTGGAGGCTGTCACTAACCTCTGCGGAGGACTTGCTTTGCATGGGGCTATTGTGAGCTTCTTATTTTATTACTCATTTAACCCTTACCTCTCCATCAGACATTACCCTGTTATATACCTACTCGGAAACAACGGAGCGGGATGGGGGATGGGGTGAGGGTGGGAATGAGCAGCTCGCCTGAGATCAAAGAGCCAGGGGTAGCAGATGTTGGCTTTTGAATCCCTGCGACGCAGTGGCCCCAGAACCCTGAACCTCAACCCCTTTTTATTCCACCTTTTAGCCCAGCTTGGCAGTTGAGTGAGTCAGAGCCTAGCCTTCCCATGTACCTATCCTCGAGGTTCTCTCTGACTATTTAAAGCTACATTAAAAAAAAAAAAAAAACAACGTCCCTGAACTAGGTAGTCGACTAAGTGGACTTTCTGGGGTTCGGAGTGCTCGGATGTTAATGGTTAACTGAACTGCAGGGCTTTAACCACAGCCTTTATAGCAGCGTGCTCACCCGCCCGGGTTTCACACTAAGTTACATAGTGAGAATGTAAGTGTCTGATCTAAGGCAAGCCTCCAGACTCAAGAACAGGGCCCTCAGTTTCCAAATTCAATTTATCTCTTGTCACAGGGATTTTGGGATAAGGAGATGGATGCATCCCCCCCCCAATGGTGGGCTCTTTTTTTTTTTTCCTGAGGGGTGGTTTAATTTCTCTTTCAGGAAGGTAATTCTGAGACCGGAGGGGCCCTCATAACGGAGCGTTTCTGGGATGGAATAAAGGGTGGTGCCCACAGTAAGTAGCCTGCTTTCGAATACACAGGGCCACTTCAGGAGAAAGATGGCTCTTCTGGGCCAGTTCCCTAGAAGTCTGCCCATAGCATAACATGCTGCAACCCCGTGGTGATTTCTTTACTCTCTCTCTCTTCTCTCTCTTCCTCTCCCCGCCTCCCTCTCTCTCTCTCTCTTTATCTGGTATTTCAAGACAGGTTTTTTGTGTAGCGCTGGCTGCCCTAGAACTTGTTCTGTAGACCAGGCTGGCCTTGAACTCAGAGATCTGCCTGCCTCTGTCTCCTGAGTGCTGGGATTAAAGGCATAGGCTGACCCTGTCCATTCTGCCCCCACCCGTCTAACCAGAGCGTCAGGTTTCCTTAAAGACCTTTCTTAGTCTTGTCTCCTTCTCCAAGGGACTCGTGCAATTGTTCCGTCCAAGAGTGCTTCTCGGGAGACCAGCAGAATTCTTACAGGGTGTGCGTTGGTTGGGCTTGGCTTTTGTATTTCCTGGAAATTCTCCAGCTCTCCTCATTCCCTATGCTGCAGCCTTAAGCTATCAAGACTTGTGTTATTGTGATGGAGTGAAATCCAGAACACTGAAAAAGCAGGACGATACAAGATGGTCTTGTCTTAGATCCTTTCTTGTGCTCTTACTTCTGTGAAAGACAGAAGCAGAAGAAACGTATGCAGCCCAGGACAGTCAGTTATAAATAAATGAATGAAAGAACCAGCATTTTTATAGTTATATATAAATATATGTATGTATATATATGGGTGGGTTTGCATGTGTGTGTGTGTGTGTGTGTGTGTGTGTGTGTGTGTGTGTGTGTGTGTGTGTGTATTAAAAACTGTGCCTATAAATTTGGAGGCCTGGGTCTGCTAGTGGATAGGTAAGACCGAGAGTCACCACAGTTCTGTGCCAGTCAGCTGCAGGCTTGAAAAAAATCTCTTCATTATTTTATATGTTTCTTTCTTTCTGTATAAAATGGAACAGGGGGTTGGGGATTTGGCTCAGTGGTAGAGCGCTTGCCTAGCAAGCTCAAGGCCCTGGGTTCGGTCCCCAGCTCCAAAAAAAAGAAAAGAAAAAAAAAATGGAACAGAAGGAAGAGGGTCTGAAAGTTTGTTGATCCAGGGTCAGCTGCAGAATTTCACCTATAATATTCATTTTTTTAAACTTGCCCTGCTTTTAGTTCTTTGATAGTTTGTTTTTGGCCCCACCCCCCCAATAAGATCTCATGAAAGCCAGCTTGGTATTGAACCCCAAGTTAGTTGGGGATGACCTTGAACTTCTGATCCACTTCCCAAGCTCTGGGATTACATGTACCACCATATCTAGTTTTATGATGTGCTGGGAATAGAACCCAGGCCTTTCTGCATGCCAGGCAAGGGGTCTACCAACCGTGCTATGTCCTTAGCACCTCGTTTACAATGTGCTTTGACAGGTGACCTGTTAACCACTTTCCCACAGGAAAAAAAAAATCACTTATCTCAGTACCTCCCTGTGACTGAGCCAAACTCTGCGTCTCTCAGCACGTCTGTCTCTCAGCACGTCTGTCTCTCAGCACGACCGTTTGCACGAAGGTCTCAGTCAATTATTTGGGTGGTAAAACAGACAATTCAGTTACAGGAAAGAAAATCAGGTGAACTTGAATCAACTCAAGCCCTTTGTTGGCTGCAAAACCTTGAGTGAATTGCCTGACATTTCTGAGCCTATCTGCTTGTCTGTCCAATAGAGGTATTGCAAACTATCTAGAAATTTTGTTGGGAAGATTAGAAGTAGTTTCTACAAAAATGTCTTGACATAAGGGTGCCTGATAAACTTATGAAGAAGATTCTTTTTCTTAGCATTCCACAAAATCAATGTTTGTGAAGGTTGAAATGGATGGCACGGTCTCAGATATTTTGTTTGTTTTGTTTTGCTTTATTAAGACAGGGTCTCACTGTGTAGCTCTGGCTGTCCTGGAACTCACGATTATATAGACCAGGCTGGCGTTGAACTCATAGAGATTTGCCTGTCTCTGCTTCTACAGAGCTGGGATTTAAGGTTTGCACCACCACATGGATGTTTCAGGTTCTTGCTTCAGTGGTTTCTTCTGCAATTCAGCAACTCTTCCCTTGTACCAGTCTTAAACAAATAATCACTTCCTATACATTTCCTAGTGTTCCCTTCCCTTTCAATCCACAGGGCACTTTTGTTTGTACAGTTGAGAATGGTCTGACAGGAACTTGGACTTGAGCTCAGTGAAGTTATATGCGTGTGTGCCTTGGCCAAGGACAAAACGTGTGCAGTGGAGGTGCTGGCTTATTTTTTCTAGGAGGGCATTAGTGGATTTTCAAGTTTTCCTGCAAATAAATAACACCCTTCTGAAATAAGGGATGGTTTGAGCAGAAGCTAAAATATCCCCTGAAGGAGAAAGGTGTCAAATTTTCTGGAGAGGGATTTTGTGAGTGTGGGGAGTGTGATAATTCAGAACTGTGAATCTCAGCCAAAATTTCCTCAGGAAAAAAGCTTCAAAATGGCTGCTCTGGAATCTGTCCATAACTCCTGACCATGTAAACATGGCTTTTTGACCTGGTAAATCCATGTAAAAGGAGCTATGATACAGAAATCCAAACATGCGCATCTTAGTCCAGGTTTCCGTCGCTGTGAAGAGACACCATGACCACGGCAACTCTTAAAAAAGAAAACATTTAATTTGGGTCTGGCTTACAGTTTCTGAGGTTCAGTCCGTTATTGTCAGGACAGGAAGCTTGGCATCAGGGTGTAGGCAGACAAAGCACTGAAGGGGCTGAGAGTTCCACGTCTTGATCCGAAGGCATCAGAAGAAGACTGTGCCACACTGGGCATAGCTTGAGCATAGAAGACCTCAAGCCCAGCTGCCCAGTGATGCATTTCCTCCAACAAGGCCACAGCCGCTCCCACAAAGCCATACCTAATAGTGCCACTCCCCGTGGGCCAAGCGTTCAGACACTCGAGTCTATGGGGGCCATACCTATTCAAACCACCCACAGTGACCATTTTCACAAGACAGTCACCAGGCTGTTTGCTGCCTAGTGGTGTCCAAGAGCAAACTAACGAAACCGGATGAAGCTTTTAGTCAGAGAATAGTGGAAAGCAACCAGAATGGACTCTCCAGAGGGAACTCGTAGACTATATGGTATAGATCAGTGTGGTATCCATGACAACTCCCAAGGAAAAACGGAAACGGTTTGGGAAGATCCTGCACCTGCCTGTCTGACTGACTCTGCTTCTATGGGCTTACACGCACAAATGGATTCAGTTATATGGTGGACGGATTCACAAAAGCTTTGGAAACTAAAAAAATCTGGAGAGTGATGTGACGGTAATGGTAATTTTCTTCCGTTTTTAATTTTTTTGTTTTGTTTTTGTTGGTTTTGTTTGACAGGATCTTGCTACCTAATCCTGGTTGTCCTGGAGCTTGCTGTGGAGACCAGGTTGGCCTCAAACTCACAGAAATCCACCTGCCTCTGTTTCCCAAGTGCTGGGATTGAAAGCAAGTGCCACCATGCCTCGCTTCCCTTTTCCAGCCCTACTTTAAATACTGATATATTTAAATAAATGTGAATAGTCTTTGCATATTTTTTAAATGATGAGATGAGAATAACTAAATTCAGAAATACGTCGAAACGTTTGGTTGTTTCATCCTCTCTTAGCTTAATTTCTCCCCCCACATTTATTTGATTAATTAACCGAGGGGTGCGTTCTCGTGCTGCAACCTGAGCCCCGTGGAGTTCAGAGAACAACTTGGGAGAGTTGGGACTCTCTCTCCACCTCGGATTCCAGAGAAGACGAACTCGGGTCACCTAGCTTCACAAAGGCAATGGCTCATCCCCATCCCCGCTGAGCCGTCTTGCTGGCCTGAGAAAACCTTTTTAAAGGGAGCAGACTTAGTCTATTTCCTTTGAATAAGAAGAATCTCAGATCTGAAAAACAGTCTGGTTTAGCCCTCTGTAAAAACAAACCACTATCCAAGCCTGCAGGAGAAGAGATTTATCTGGAATTCCTGAGCCCCGAGGCTCCTCCCTACCTTTGCGCTGCTTCCTCTGCATCACGAATAAAATAAAATGTCAGGACTGGAGTATGACTCCTATGAGTGTCGTCCTTGAGGGAGGTAAGATTGGGCAGCAGATAGTTCCCCACAAACAGCCTGTACGCACCTGAGGCTAAGCACTGCCTCCTCTGTGGCCCAGGAGTCACCCATTTCATCCTGGCACCGTGGACGCACGCCATCTATCATATGCTAGATACTTGGTCAGCCGGTTAAAGAGCAGTAGATAATGAGTACCTGGGTGTAGCCTTTTTCAAAGGGGGAAACTGCCTTATATGAAGAAACATCCTTCAGTGACCACCCTGGGTCACGAACTCCAGTCAACTACGTCTTGAAATTTGTTTTGTTGGTGGTAGAATACAGTTTTCTAAACTCACTCATTCGTTCCTTCATGTCTACATTAATCATTTCATTCAACTGTCAGCCGTAAAGCATGGAAGTTAGTAGTCTGTGGAAGGTTAAGGCATCAGAAATGTGTGTGTTTGAATTTCTACCCAAACATTTACTGTCTCCAAGATCTCGACAAGTTGTATAACCTACCCAAGTCTCTGATTCCTCACCAATAAACTGCTGACAGTGATAAACAATTTGCAAAGAAGATTTTAAGACATTGTCATTCGCTATTTAAAGTAGTTAGGTTACCTTTTCCTAGCTCTTGGGAGATAGAGGCAGGCAGACATTTATGAGTTCAAGGCGACCAGAGGCAGTGAGATCCTGTCTAATGGTTTAGAGCAAGCAAACAAACTTGCTTGCCTTTAACTCAGCACTTGGGAGGTGGAGGCAAGAGAAATATGAGTTCCATGTCAGCTTGGTTTACATAGAGAGTTCCAGGAAAGCCAGAACCACATAGATCCTGTCATAAAACCAACCAACAAACAAACAAGCAATAAAAACCCAAGAGAAAAAAAAAGCAAAACTTTTAAAACAGCACGGTACTTGGCACATATGACAAGCTCAATAAAACTATTGCCACTTAATGAGTTTATCATTCAAAAATATTTATTTAGTGAGTGAGGTTCAGTCACTGAAGCACTTGCTGCACGGGGACCTGGGTTCGAGCCCCAGCACCTAAGTAAAAACGCCAGGCATGGTACCAATGCAAGCTTGTATGTAACTCAGGGCTAGATGCCCAGACAGGAGGATTCCTGAGGCCAGCCTGTAAAGGCTGGATGGCACCCCTGGAAGAACATGCAAGGCTGTGTTTTGGACTCCATGTGTGTGCATATTTATGCACATGTGCATCTGTGTACACAGGGATAAGTGTGCCCGAATGAACACACACAAAGTTTTTTGAGCATATGCATATGAATTGTTGCACAAAGTCGGGGATGGTATATCAAATTTTATGTCGAATTCTGAATTGTAGTATTATGATGGTTCGAATAAGAATGGCCCTCGTGGGGTTGGGGATTTAGCTCAGTGGTAGAGCGCTTGCCTAGCAGGCGAAGGCCCTGGGTTCGGTCCCCAGCTCCGAAAAAAAAGAAAGAAAGAAAGAAAGAAAAAAGAATGGCCCTCATAGGCTCCCATACTTGAAAACTTGGTCCCCAGTTGGTGGAACCATTTGGGAAGGATTAGAAGGCGTGGCCTGTTGGAGGGGGTAGTATCAGAAGACTCCTGTGATTCCCAGCCCTTCCTTCCTCTTGCCGCATGGTTGTGGATCAACAGCTCTCAGCTGTTCTTTCATTCCTGTGTCATGGACTCTAACCATCTGAAACAGTAAGCTAAATTAAGCAGTTTTTCTTTTATGAGTTGCCCCGGTCATAACATTTTATCATAGCAACAGAGAAATAGGTAAGATAAATTGTTTAGACTAGATTCTCTGCTTTTAAGGAGCTTAAATGTAGATCAAATTTCTCAATGTAATAGAATTATGGGACTTCTTGAACTTGGATGAAGGAGGGAGGAAATGATTATTTTTCAGTAACCTCTGTCTAGGAAGGAATATGCCTAGAAACCTAGCACTCTGAAGGCTACGGATGGATGGAGAAGGATGAGCTGAGGCTACCTGTGTTATATAGCAAGAGCCTAAACAAAATTGGGGGGTGGGGTGAGGCCTCTGAATGTAATCCTAGCCTTCAAGAGGACCAAGGAAGGTCTCTTGACCTTGGTGAGTTTGAGGCAATTCCTAGCTACATAGTGAAGAAGGCCTGTCTCAAAAACCAGAATTATCAAAACCACAGTGAAGCGAACAAAGAAAGCAACAAGATAAAATCCTCTGTAATTACAATGTAACCTTCCATCAATTATGATTGTATTTAATACATCACAAAAGTGTTCCAGTGTATATGACTCCATAACTAATTGAAATCATAAATACTTTCATAGCAAGTTGTAGCTTGACTGGAATTTTGACATTTCACTTATGCACATTATTATTTTGAAATACATATTTATTTTTAGACCCACCACTATATCTAGGAATTTGATTAATAGAGAATCTCAGACACAGCTATATCTCAAATCTTGCCTTTTATTTGAAGACTAAATTTGAGACTTTGGTGATACACTTATATTACTTTAGACATCCGAAATCCTCTGGAATATGTTTGGACATGTGCTACATGCATGTGGATGTTCATAACAGCCCTATTCAACAGAGCAGACGCAGAAAACAAGGAGAATGAAGAGATCAGCAGAGCTGGGTTGATACAATGAGACATCGCTCAGAGATGAGACTGAATAGACAATCGTTACATTCAGAAACATGGGTGAATCTCAACCGTAAGATTGAACAAAGAAACTAGACACAAGGGAACACACTACAGAACCCAACTGATAACACGTTTAAGAGCAGACTTTTAAAAGTAAGTTTCTGGGGTTAGAAACCAAGGTGCTTTATTTTTCAAGACAGATTTATTTAATTTTAGGAAGAATGTTTTGCCTGAATGTATGAGAGTGTGCCATGTATGTGCCTAGTGCCTGGAGAGGTCTAAAGAGGGGTTCAGGTCCCCTAGAACTGGAACTAGAGAGGTTATGAGCCACCAAGTGGGCCAGATTCTCTGCACAGATTAGGCACTGTGTTATACAATTATTTGGTTTTGCAGGGTTTTGTGTTTCATTTAATATCTAATCTTTTTAAATTAATTTACTTATTTTTGGTAGGCATCTTCTCTCACTTGCGTAAGCAAACAGAGCATGATTTGTTGTGTTTACTTATGGGTTGTTGTCGTTTAAGTCGGAAGAGGGCGAGGGGCATGTCCAAACTGCTTGTTAGAAAAGCCAATCTCAGCTTTAAGGAGTGCGGAGTGGAAAGAGAGACTTGTGAAGGGAGGTAGGGAAATCATCTTCGTGGAAGAACACGAGGGCCTGGATACGTAAGAAGTGGACAAGTCAGCTCTAGAGAAGCAACTCAAAACATATGTTCGGTCTTCAACATCTTTCTAACACAAAGAGCTGTGTGAATTCCTAGACTCTAGGCTGCGTGATTGACCAGAGCGTTAGTTTGAGCGCTTTTCAAGATTTAAACGAAACAAAGTTACAAACCTCCAAGAGTTTATTGTCTGAGACAGTGGAAACAGGCCAAGAAGCCAGTACAATGTGGACAAATGAAGTTTTCCCTCTGGGACTGTGGCCGCCTTAAATGTTATTATAAGGGTTTTGCAGTTATTTTCTCTAAGAATGTCTTGAGTAGTAGAGTTTCAATATGAAATTTAGGGTAGCTAAGACAAAACTGGGATGGAGAAGACAGTAGGGGTTAGGAAGAATTTCAGCAGAAAGAAAGGAGGAGGAAGTGAGCTGGGCGTGTAACACGCCCAGATGAAAGCAGAAGTGAGAGTTCACCAGAATCAAGTTTAATCTCATTTCTCAGATGACAATATTAACATCTCTGAAACTGCTCCAGAAGAAAGGACAGCCATGGGACTAAACGTGGTACATCTGGGCACATCTGTGTTCCCCTGGGAGCAGGGAGAGAGATGCCGTTTATCTGAAAGCTATCGATATGGGCGGGAGTAGAATGCCAACTGTGTGAGAAGCGTCAAGAGCAAACACAAGACTTCAGCTCATTTCCAGCCGCACGCTTTGGTCTTCTGCTCCAGCGTCTCCCTTCCACTAGGGCAAAGGAGAGGCATGGAATGAATTCTCTCCTCACTTCCACGCTGCTGGACCACCTCGCTGCTCTTTTGAGACTGCGTGCTGCTACTGTCTCAACACCACATCCTTGGGACCACCTTAGACTAGAATCCGGAGAGTCCTCTCCTGTTCAATACTAAAAACTCTGAAACAGAAAATGTGTACCTTCAAAAAACAAAAAAACAGAGAAACAGAGTCCCTTCAGCTATTGTTAAACCCTGCAGACTAGAGCTCTATAAATATTCATTGACATGGAACAGTATCTCTGCCAAATCTTTGCAAAATCTAAAATAGAAGTTAGGGAACCGGATATGAATGAGAGAGAGAGAGAGAGAGAGAGAGAGAGAGAGAGAGAGAGAGAGAGAGAGAGAGTGTGTGTGAACTGTTGTTTTGTTGATCTATGGACAACTCTGACACAAACTAGATTATACCCATTTTATAGCTGAGGAAACTGAGGTTGTCACTTTTGTGTGTGGGTGTGCTAGATTCTCACCAGAAGGTTTCTCTCTGAAGCCCTTCTTGGCCTGGAACTAGACCAGGCTGGTTTCAAACTCAGAGATCGGTCTGCCTCTGCCTCCTAAGTGCTGGGATCGTGCCTGGCCATCATGCCTGGCCTCCAGATAACTTTTTTTGAAGCAACAAGACTAGTAATTGTCAGAGTACAGTTGCAGCGCCATCCTCGTGAGCCACGAAGGTCCATGGAGAATATCTGAGGATAGTGGCTTGCTTAGAGCTTCAGAGGTTTTGCCCATTATCATCATGGCAGAAATTATGGTGACTCTAGGCTTGGCATAGGCTTTTGAAACCTCAAAACCCACTTCCTCTTATACATTTCTTCCAACAAGGCCATTTCTCCTAAATCCTTCTAATCCTTTCAGATAGTGCTTCTTCCCTGTGACTAAACATTCAAATACAAGAGTCTATGGGGTTCATTTTTCATGTGATTGTAGGTCAGGTGCTCTCCCCTTCCCTGCCCCCACCCCATGCTTGTGGTTCAGGTATAAGTCTTAGCTACTGCTCCACTACCATGCCTGCTTGTTTCTACCATGCTCCCTGCCATAGAGGTCATGGACTGTACAATCTCTGAAACTGTAAGCAAGACTTCTTTCTTTTCTAAGTCGCATTGGTCATGGCATGTCTCCACAGCCATAGAAAAGTAACTAAGACAAGGAGGCTGAGACAGAATGGAATATCATAAGTTCAAAACTAGCCTGGACTATTCTAGGCCAGCCTGGGCTACAGAATGGGATACTATCTCAAAAACAAAACAAAAATACAAACACACACACACACACACACACACACACACACTCACAATTCATCTACTTTTAGACAATTCATAAAGTAAGTGAAAAGAAAGAAAGAAAGAAAGAAAGAAAGAAAGAAAGAAAGAAAGAAAGAAAGAAAGAATTTTTTCTTACCCTCTGAATCAGATGTGTCTCCCCAGGACTGAGCTGGTAAAGTGGAGTCTAATCCAGAAGTTTCATTGTTATTGATATCTGGAACATGCTAGCAGGTCTTTATACTTGAGGGTAACCATCTTTTCCTTCCGATTATGTGTCCCAAATTCTGGGTTGCAGATGTGTACTGCCATGCCTGGTTTATTCACATACATGTGCACGTATGTGTTTGCAGGTATACATGCCTATGCACAGGAGTTTTCCTCTAAGGGGTTTTCCTCTTCTCTCTCTTCTCTCTTCTTCTTCTTTCTTCTTCTTCTTCTTCTTCTTCTTCTTCTTCTTCTTCTTCTTCTTCTTCTTCTTCTCCTTCTCCTCTCTATTTCTCCTTCTCCTCTCCCTTCCCTCCCCTTCCCTCCCCTCCTCCTCCTCCTCTCTCTCTCCTCTTCTCCTTCCCCTCCCCTCCTCTCTCTCCCCCCTCCCCCCTCCCCCCACACACACACACACACACACACACACACACACACACACACACGGTCTCTCACTGATTGGCTAGATACTGGCTGATTTGAGAGCCCCATGAGACGCCTCCTGTCTCTGCTTCTGAAGGTCCCGGCTACAGGTGGACTTCGCAAAGTCCAACCTCTCTGCACAGGTGCTGGGCAGCCGACCTCAGGTACTCGTGCTTGTACAGAAAGTGCTTTCTCCCACCGAGCCACCTCCACAGCCCCCCACCAAAATACATTTTAAAATAATAGATACGTATTACTTTGTAACAAAAGCAAACATATTGATTTAATTACGTAAAATAAAGTCCAGGCGTATCATGATACGTTGTGGCACACTTGATGAGAGCCGCAAGGGACAGGGAAAGTTTGAAGCAAAGAAATGGGGTAGGGGGGTGGGGAGAGCAAGAGCCAGTCATTGTGGCGTCCTGCCTGTAGTCTCAGCACTTAGGTGGTGGAGGCAGGAGGGTCAGAAGTTCAAGTCCATCCTCAGTTCCATGTTTCTCCACCACACATACTCAAGCTAGGGCAAGAGGCAAGAGGACCAAGAGAAGCATGAACTGTGATGTGAATGAAAACCTTGGGCTTTGCTTGGTTTGGGGCTGGGACAATAGAAATGTACTGGTCTTGTGATTCTGAGGACTTCGATTCCAAGATGTCAGCAGGCCTGGTTTTCTTCTCCAGGCTGTGAGAAGAGTATGTTCTGTTCTTCTCCCACCGACTGCTGAGACCTTTGGGTAAATCTTTGGTGTTCCTTGCTCTGTAGATCTCTGACTTCGGGTCACAAGATATCCTTCTTATGTAGTTAAATCCAAACACCACCTTTTATAAGGACATGAGTCAGACTGAATGGGAGACGGTTACCATCTGACCTCCTTTTAATTAATTATATTTGGGCAGCATCTCCTGTTTCCAAGAGGTTACCATTCTAAAACGGGGGTCAGAATTTCTACATAGAAATCTCACATAAATAATCTCATTAATTTTGTTTTGTGAACTATGTCCCAAGAATTTTGTTTGGTTCTTTTTTAGACAATTAAAAAAATTGTAAATTCAATAGACTAATTTCTGGGCCTTGGTTAAACTCATAACTTATAAAAAAAAGGAATTCTAGTAATATTTTAAAATACTTATATAAATTATATAAATATGTAATGTTTATATAAAACTAATAATATTTAAAGGACTCATACAGCCATCCTTTACATTTTTCCCTTTATTTTATGTGTATGGGTGTTCTGCCCACACATGTCTGTGTTCCATGTGTCAGATCCCCTGGGACTGGAGTTACAGATGGTTGTCAGAATCAGACCTGGGTCCTCTGGAAGAACAGCACGTGCCGTTACTCGCTGAACTGTCTCTCCAGCTTCTAGAACAGCTCTCTTTATCTGATGGCAGAGGTCAATGTGGCCCCAGAAGAAACCGGAGGAGCTGGGCTTGGCTGTTCTTTCGTTCACTGTCATTGTTTATTTTTTTAATCGTTGTTTTTACCTTTTGTTTGCTTGTTTTGTTGAGACAGGGTTTCTCTGTGTATCTCCGCTGTCTGGGAACTCATTCTGTAGACCAGGTTGGCCTCGAACTCACAGAGATCCACCTGTCTCTCCCTACCAAGTGCTGGGCTTGTCACCACCACTCCTGCCGCGGCTGCCTCTGCCACCTCAGACACTGCCTGGCTTACTTATGTGACTTTAAGCTCACGCTTACAGCAGACTTCACGCCCAGAGGGGTCTACGGTGAAACTTTGCGACTATGGCTAGTAATGAGACTAAGAGGACATGCTAATCGAAGGAGAGCAAAGTGCAGAACAGTGTCTTCTTAGATTACATATAAATTACTTAAAAGAGCCGTACAGGCTGGGCCATAGTTCTGTGGTAGAGTGTTTGCCTGGTGGGTACGAGGCCCTGGGTTAAATTCTTAGTGCGGCAAAACTAATAAATTACTTACTCGCACATATGCTTGTAAAAACCATATAGGACTTAATGTCTATGTATCTCTATGTCTCCATCTTTAGTGTTTATTTCTTAAAAATTGAATAATAATCACCACTGGGCATAGTGGCACATACCTTTAATCTCAGCACTTGGGAGGCAGAGGCAGGCAGATCTCTGTGAGCCTGAGGTTAACCTGGTCTATATAGTGAGTGAGACAGGACAGCCAGTGCTAATGGCGAGATGCTGTCTTGACAACGACGATGATGATTCAAGTCCCAGGCACCACACGACAAGCTGGGCCTTCTCAAATGCCTGTTACTCCAGCCATGACAGATCTGACACCCTTTACTGGCCTCTGTGTGCACACAGGCACATGCGAACACACACATACACATGCACACACACAGAGACGGGCACGCACACATAAACGAAACAAATTTTTTCTAAAAGTTACCTATGGCCATATATACACAGTACAAAATCTATCCCTCTAGGTGTTACTAGTTATATTCGTGCTTTTCTTCTCATGAAACCCAAACTTTACACATTTTTAAACAACCCCCCAGTTCCACCTCCCCCATCCCTTGCTGACGTTCATTCTGCCTTCTTCTGTTTCTGTGAATGTGACTGCCTGGGTTCTCTCATTAAGTGGAGTTACCCAGCATCTGTCTTTTTGTTCGAGACGTGGTTTACTTAGCTTAACGTCCTCAAGGTTCATTCTACCGGAGAACCTATGCCTCATTCTCTATATTTTTCTTTCTGTATTTGCTACGTTAACATTCGTTGCTTTCCTTTGACGTGCACGAGTGTACGCCTGCGCGCGCATGGATATGCACCACCTGCGTGCCTAGTGCGGGCAGAAGCCAGACGATGGGGTCCGGTTCCCGGGAGCCGGAGTTACTGAGGACTGAGAGCTGACACGTGGTGCTGGAAGTCAGGTTCTCTGCGAGTGTTGTCGGGTGCTGGGCCATCTCTCTAGACCCCATCTGCTATATTTTTATTAACATTCATTCAATTAAACAGTATTAGGTTTCTTCTACCTCTTGGCTGTTGCAAATAGTTCTGTTAATGAGCATGCGCATGCCAATAGACAATCCTGCTTCCCACCCATCGAGGTGAGTCCCCAGAAGGGGAACTGCTGAATCACAGGGTAGTTTTTGTATGGTTTTTGTATGGTTTCGACTTTTTGGAAGTGCCACTGAACTCTTCCAGGGCCTCTCAATCATGCTATTACGTTCAGTTAGAAAAATGGAAGGCAAGAAGGTGGCTGATATCCAGTGCGTAAATCTCACACACCCCAAGGAAGTAGTAACCTTGCTGTGGGTGTAATCAAGGGGCTTAACGAACTTAAGGAAAGCAAATGCAAGGAGCGGGCCTCAGGCGGCTTTCCTGAACAGATTACTGACTACGCTACCTACGAAGGAACTAAGTATTTTCTACTGGGAAATATTTATCTGTTTAGAGTTGCCAGTTGTGGGGAGTGTCCTCGTTTGAGAGCGGCTGCTGGCTCCAGGAGATCTTGGGAGAATCGCCATGGTGATGGGGAGTGACCCATTTTTAAAGTGTGAGGCCTATTGTGAGTGGAACTTTAAAAGATTCTTCTAGAAGTGCTCTGCTTTCATTTTTGTCTTGGGCATCAGATATGAAATAAAACGGCATTGTTATTATATCTGCCCTCCTCCCTAAGAAGCCTCATGTACCAGGGAGGACCCCACACTGCCTTTAGAGTCCACTCTTGCTTGGCTCGCTGCCTTCCTAGCTGTGTGACTGAAGAGGCACTTAACCCCTTCGGGCCCAGAGGCGACTCAGAGTCCCCAAGCCTTCTTCATTTGCAGATGACTTTTCTGTGATTATTTTGGCCACTTTTTGCTTAGTGTTCGTTTTCTCTGAAACTTAGCGATCCAGCAAGCTCACCTGATAGGACCCGGTGGAGAACGGACCAAAAGATGCCAACGGGCAAACACATTAGCAAGGTCATGGGCCCTCTCCTCCACTGCTTAGCTTAGACTTACAAGGCAAGGCAGTGGGCCAACCCCACTCTCTGTCTGAGCATCTGTCTGTCATTGCCAGATTGATGTCTCTCTCTGTTTAGTTTTACTTCATTTTTTTCTTCCTTTGCCCCTCCCCCAATCCCATTTCCACTGGTTCCACTCGTTGGTACAAGCAATCCGCCTGATTTTATTCTAATGAAAGCCCAACGAGTGGGATAATTTGAATCTCCATTTGACACACAGGCAAACTAGGCTTAGAAACCCAATTACAGACAGAATCCACACTCTGAAGCAGGAAACCCACATTAAGAAAATTTATCAGTGAGGCCTTGGTCACACTGACCTGCAATCCTCAATGTTCAGGGGGTTGAGGCAGGAGGATCGCAAGTTCCAGGTTGGTCTGGGAAACTTAGTGAGGCATTGTCTCAAAACAAAAAGTAAGGAGAGGGTTAACAGGCTCAATGGGCAAGAGCACTGGCTGCTCTTCCAGAGGTTCTGAGTTCAATTCCCAGCAACCACTTGGTGGCTCACATCCATCTATAAAGGGATCTGATGTCCTCTTCTGGCTTGTAGGTATACACGCAGACAGACCAGTCCTGTATTAACTAGAACTCAATAGTGTGTGTGTGTGTGTGTGTGTGTGTGTGTGTGTGTGTGTGTGGTGTGTAGTTTGCTTAGCATGAGAAGGGTCCTGGGTTTGATCCCTGATACTGCAAAAAGAAAGTTTTTAAAGATACAACTGGTCTGTAAGATCTGATTATCTATAAAGCACCTCCCTTTATTATCCAAAGAAATGTTAACACATCTAGTTCTGAGGCACTTCCCTTCGTCTGTTTATCCTTTGCAGGACTTGAATCAATTTTGAAAAACTGGGATTTTGGGGTTTTCCTGTCCTCTGCTACACTTCTCCTGCCAAACAGAACTGTAATTGTCAGCTTTTGCCTCGACTTGGTGACATCGTTAAGATGATATTAAACAGACAGGGCACCTTTCTGTTCACACTTGTTCTTTCCCTCCCTTTTACCGGCAGAAGGCTGTCAATGGACAGAGCATGCTCCCGACATCTCATTTCTTCCCTGGATGGACGACTTGTGCAGGGATTCAGAACGCAATAGTGTGGGCCTGGGTTAAGGCAAATCCATAGGAATCGACAGCTGGCTAACGACTGCTGCTCCTGGTGTCTCAGCACAGCTCTAATGGGAAGGGGAGGACATTGTCCTTAGTGCTGGCTGTGTGTTTTCTGTGAATTCTGGTGGGAGGGGAGAGTAATCCTTAAGCAAGATGCAGATGGAAAAGGATAAGAGCTGGGTCATCTAACAGGCTCCTTCCAGAGGTCCTGAGGATGACATAATCACCATGAGGGTGACATAATCAATCACCATGGCGGTTGTTAATTGTCATTTTGATCCTTCTCATTATTACGCTAATGCTAATAATGCGAAGAATGTCAGTCGGGTGGGAAGATGATTCAACTGGTAATTGCTGTGCAAGCATGAGGTGTGAGTTCAAATCCCCAGGGCCTACATTAAAAGCCAGGTGTGGCTGAGCTCCTATAACCAGAATCTCTGGAGCTTGCTGTCTGCTAGCCTCGGTCTAGGTTTGGTGAGAAACTCTATCCCAAGGGAATAGAGTGGAGAATGATAAGACAGGACACCTGATGTGTTCCTGTGGCCTCCATGCAGAGGCTCACACCCCACATACATACATTGACATATGCCCCACACATACACCATACCGAAGCCTGTGCATGTACATATAAAAATAATGTTGGTCTGCACTGAGGGCTTATCCACGCATTAGAGCCTTAATTATTTTATATGTGTTATCTTATTTAATCTCAACAACTTCAGATAAGTAGTATTATGGTACTGTTTCTATGTTATCATTGACATTTGGACAGTTTCCATCAATGGATTACAATAATCTATAACTATAGATAATAACTTAATCAAGATTTTTCATTGACGGTTCACACTGAAGGGGAATTGAGACCGAGACGTTAAGGAACTTACTTGTATATACATAAGCAGCAATGATTCGTTATATGTGATTAATTAATCTTTTGTTATGCTGGGAATTGAACTTGGGGTCTTAGGTATGAAAGGCAACCGTCTACCGCTGAGCTACATTCCTAACTACGGCGTATGCTTTTAACACAACATCATTGTGCTCTGAGCCCGAGGAAGAAGGCTCAGTGGGAAAAATGCGTTTGAAGGAGTGTGGAGAGTGAAGGTCCCTCCCAACTCTTGTGTAATGGTTCAGATCTTAAGCCAAGCAAACAAAGAAAAGAGAACATACTAGGATGGTCCCTATGGGCAAAGCCCAGCATAGAAGATAGGAGTAAAATGGCCCAAAAAGTCATATGATGGTCACACCCTGTCCTTGGCGTCTCCTCACGATCTCCCTAATTTTAAGACAGTGATATTGCACAATTTGCATATAACAGCCAGAGATAAATTTCTGCTTAAAACAATTAGTCATATTTTAGATTGGGTCCTTTTGGCAGAGTCTTCTCTCAAGTGAGCAGTTTCTTCTGTTAGTGCAAAGACTCCCTTGCTTGTAATGGATCAAATGCTTTTCCAAAGATAGGGGGGACCCCTAGCCCCACCTGGTCTTGCTCCAAAATCACGCACCCTCACCACAGAGTTCACTCCCAGCTCCGCTGCTCTGTGCCAGTGCAATTTTTATGAAGTGTCTTTTATGTTGTGCTTTGTTACTCTGTTATAAATGAGTCATTGATTCTCAAAAAAAATTTTAAACGCATCCAGAACATTTTTCTTTTCTTTTTGTTATTTGCTTTGAACAGCCACTCAAAAGCCAAAAAAGCCAGTGAGAGCTAAGCTCTTACTTAACCTTTCTCTGCTAAGATCCCTGTGGTTCCTTCGAAGGGCCTGAGCTGCTGAAACAGCCAAGGTGCCGACCCACCAGCAAGGCAGTTACCAGTCTTCCTGAAACACTGCCCGGCAATTATTTTTGAAGACATTCTGGGAAGACTTGAGAATGGTAATGACAGAGGAACTTTAGGGACAATCCCAGTTCTCTTTGTAATTTATGAGACGCGTTGGGGACCTCTCCATGTGAATTAAGCAAGGAAACCGACTGGAGCCTGCGTAAAACCCTGGTTGGGTCCACTACCCCCTGCCCCCAACCTCCTCTTCCCACCCCCTCCCCCGACGTCTAGTTAAACACAGGGTGGGTCACTGACGCCAAACTGTTTCCTGACATCCAGGAGTGGCCAAAGAGACCAAGGGTAAGAGCTGTGAGAATTCATCAGGATTTTCATAGAAGCATTTCAATAAACTAAGAAAAACAAAAAACAAACAACCTGTGTAAGAACAGGAATTAAAAATGGGGTGGAGGTGGGGTGGGCTTGTAGCGCTGGTTGGTTAGAGCGCCCCCATGTGTTTCAACACCTTCACATCAGGAGTCCACCAGCAAAGATCACTTCCTTTTTCTGGATGGCAATCCAATACTATCCGGGAGCCTGCTCCACCTCGTTCACGTTTGATTTTAGAAGCATACACGAAGCTCTTTTATTTAAAAAAAATTATCTATCTATCTATCTATCTATCTATCTATCTATCTATCTATCTATCTATCTATCTATCTATCTGTTTATCGTGTATGTATAAGTGTGTGTACCCGTGGAGTCGTCAGAATAAGCTTGTAGGAGTTGGTTCTCTCATTCCATCCTATGGGTCCCAGGGACTGAACTTCAGGCTTGGCCACAAATGCCTTCTCTCTCTGAACCATCTTGTCAGTCCAAGTACCATCTTCCTTTGTTGGCTATTAGTTTGAATTCCAGGAGCGATCATATTTTATAAGAAGCTGAAACATAAACTATTTTTTCATCTTCTAGAGTCTCTTGGTAGGCAGGCTCAATGAATGCTCGCTTACTGAAATTTCAGCGTCTTGCCCAAATTGGAAAAAGCTCAAATGCCAGCTACCAATCAATGAATTAATAAACAGATCATTGCCGGCCAAGGGCTCAGGGCCAAAGGGAACAGGACTGACTACATTGGAAGTTTTCCAAGGGCCTGCAAGAGTTCTGTATCTTACCCAATGCCCAGCACCTGACTATGCATAGTACTCAGAACTCATAAAACCAGTAAGACAATAAGTAAAACGGCCTTCGGAAACTCACGGAGGGGCTAGAGAGGCAGCTCAGTAGCTACGAGCATTGGCTGCTTTTGCTGAGGACAGGGTTTTATTCCTACCTGACAGTTGACAACGGTGCATGACTCTAGTTTAATGGGACCCAACCCCTTCTTATAGCCCTCCCTGAACACCAGGAGTACATGTGATACAAGACAGGCATACAAGCAAAATATTCATACACATATAATAGAAACAAATCATTTAAAAATTATGGAATTGTATCTTTTTAAAAGGTGAGGCTTGCTGTATAAACCAACCTACATCCCCATAAGCTTTGTAAGACATTTTCAAACTCGTGAAGACATAGCCCATTCAGGTTACCTTCTTGGCCTCCTTTTCAACTCCCATCTGAAACAGACACCCGGTGAACTCTGGGAGAGTCTGCAAGATCAGCTCAGTCAAGGCCCCAGGGGAAGGGGAGGGTAGGAAGGTGGGGGATGGGGATGGGGTGGGGGGGGGGGGGGGGGAGTAGCCTACTGCATTCCAAACAGCCTGCTCTGCCTCTGCCCTTCTGGGACAGGGACACAGAGCCTCTGTGGTATTTGGACGGTGAAAAAGAACAGCATCAAAGTTCCAGGCCAGTACTAGCCCTTCCTCTTGTCAGCATGAGCGCTGCCCTCGAGTTGGGCAATGGGATCTGGACCCTGCAAAGTCATGCCGTCTGTGTGCGAGAGAGCAGCCCTCCTGAGTAGAGCCTGTACTTTGTACAGCTGGCCCAGTTAGGGACTTATGGGCTGATTCTCTGCCCCTGGGCCTGAACCTGAGGATGGATTCTGCCGAACAACTTTAGCTCCCACACAGCTCTTAACACCATCAGAACTCTCAGTGCTAGTGACCTACAAACAACGATCCAGGCCAGTGGTTCTTAAACCCAAGTCACCTGATGAGTGCATTTCTAAACGTCTTTCCCCGGTGCCCACTTGTTCCTTGGGATTCTAGTGGGAGTGGTCTGGGTACACTCCAGGCATACATGTTAAGAAATGATGACATGGACTCGGAAGGTACCTTAGTGAATTTCTTGTCACGCAAACATAGAGACTGGAGTTCGGATTCCTAGCACCGATGTAAGAAGCCAGCGATATGTGTATATTATCTGGGATGAGCACGTGGTATTGGATAACCCATCGGTGTGATCTCTGGAAGACTATTTCTCTACTCAGCACTTCTCGGTGGCCTGCAGTTCTTTGCGTAGATGAGTCCTCCAGAGCTGCCCGCATCGCAGTTAGCATGTCTGCTGGTGTTGTTCAGCTCATGTTTAGGTAGTCAGAGCAGGTTGTACATATGTAGTTAGGAAAATACAGGGACACACACACACACACACACACACACACACACACACACACAGAGCACTGCCACCAATCAATGAATAAAGACGCTATGAGTTTGAGAGAGCAAAGAGGGTTATATGCGAGGGTTTGGATTGGAGGGAGTAAAGGGAAGGAGAAAATAATGTAATTATAGTCTCAAAAACGGAAGAAATTATTTTTAAAAAGAGGTATCATGGAGTGTAGTCGTATCACCATTTGGAGGCAGAGGCAGAGGCAGGAGGATCTCTGTGAGTTCGTGGCCAACCTGGTCCACATAGTAAGTTCCAGTGAACCCCTGTCTGTCTTAAGCAAACAGACACCAGGTACAGCATCAGCCCCTGGAATCCTGGTTTGGGGAGATGGAGCTAGGACTCTGGGGACTTGCTGGCCAGCCATTCTAGCAGAATTAGTGAAGTTCAGTGAGACATCCTGTCTCAGACAATAAGACAGAAAAAATGGTTGAGGAAGACCCCGGCATCAAACTCTGGCCCCCACGAGTGTGTATACAAATCGCGAATAGAATAAACAAACTAAGGACAAGAGATTGCCTGTCTATTCACTGGGAGCACCCAACTCACCAAGCGGTTGAGTGACACCAGTAACTAAGAGTGGAGCTCGCAGGTTCAAAGCTCACCTCCACCTCTTCTCCTGGAGTCTTAGACAGTTCATGTAACCGCTCCACAGTGCATTTATTCCAGGAAGTAAGATCAAATGAACTAACCCTTATAGAGCTCTTACAGTAAGTGCCCGTGAGCATTAGATAAATGTCATTATCCTTCTGTCCAGATCAATAAAGACTGAAGGGAATATTGCAAACCACGAACTTCAAAGAGCTTTTCATTTAAAGCTCGGATATCTCTAAAGATGTGAAATGTTGAGGGGGGGGAATGTAACCGCTTTATGCAATGCCAGCCTCTCTACATTCCAAGGAGCTTTGTCCTATTCACATGTTAAGATAAAACTGAAAAAATTATATATAATGGGCTTAACTGTACCCCATTTTGATTGATTAGTGAGCCAATGACAACTCACATATATAAGCCAGATCATCTTTATAAGTTATCCTTAATCTCCGGTGATTCTTAAACAAAACTGCAAACCGGAATCACATGTACAGCCTTTGGAAAGCATACCGCTGGCTTGGTAAGAGATTAGGGAGGCCAGAGGATCTGTTTGAAGTTCCCTTCGTGTTTTGGCTGTACACTGTAGGAAGAGAAATGGGGCCTTCAGATAAAAGCTACTATTGCCAACCTGTTCCAAAGATGTGTAAAACCAGTTGGGCACAGTGCGTGTTTGTAGTCCCAGCTATTTAGGGGGCTGAGGCAGAAAAGTTAATTTAGTGCAGTAAGTAGTTTTGAGACCAGCCTGTGAAACATTGAAACCGTGTCTTCAAAACAAAACAACCCCACCACCACCACACACAAAACTCTTAAGAATCAGGGACCAATCATGTCAAATAACTTGGCCAAATTCATTTAGCAAATCACTTGCAGAGGAAGGAGTTGGAATTTGACTTGGTACACTTAGAAAAACAAAACAACCCCCCCCAAAAAAAACCAAAAACAACCAAATTGGTTTCTGCACAGAACACACACAGATTTCTTGTCACCATTCCTTAAAGGATGCAGTATACTCAATTGATTGTGTTGTATTACCTATGATAGGCCATCCAAAGATGATGTAAAATGAATGGAAGATGTGTGTATTTCATATGCAAATATTACACAATCGTCTGCACAGGGCTTGAGTACCTGTGGACCTTGGAACCGGAGGGCATCCCTTGCCGATAGCCAGGGACAACTGTGACTACAAGGGTAATAGTCTTTCCATTACAGTTTATAGAGTGCAAATTATTTGTACAGGCCAAGATAAATATTGTGGATTTCTTCCTCCGTATTGTTTATGAAATAATAGTGTGGCTGAATAGCAAGGAGCGTTAGATCGGAACTACTGGCTGGGGATTCTGAATTCTTCTCAGAGTCTACCCGCTATCCTTCTGTCCATGTATCGCTCTTGACTGAGTATTGCTATCAAGTCCTGGGAAGTATAGGGGGTTTCTTCCAGAGCCCGGATCAGACCCCTATGGGGTCATGTATTTGAAGACATGTCATCCATTCTGAGAGCAAAAGAACCTTTAAGGACCATAGTTTCATCGTGAGTAACATCAAGATAAACTGGCATATGCAACTGGGAAATGGAGGCTCCCATTGGACCACGAATCTATGGCTATTATCCTGTAACACAAAGCACCGAGGCATGAGTCAGATGAATGTCCGAAGGCCACTTAGATGTTCTCAGGCATTCAGATCACCTGTGGGTTTTAATCCTAAAATATGTGTAACCTATAAAGTCCCTTAGGACCCATTTTCCTGAGTGTATTATCGGAGAAGAAGACCTGTCAAAGTAAAGTCCACCGTGGACTGATGGGGTGGCACAGTGCCTAGGGCTCTCGAGATTATTCTGTTGAACTTGAGCCATGCAGTCAAATGAGGGCAGTGTCCTGTCACAGTCACAAAGGCCTGGCAGACTGGAATTCCTGCCTGAGGGACCTCACACACCACCGGCCTTCTGCTCATGAAGCAGACCCCGTTATTCAGTAGCTGAGTGGCACCACTGGCTGCTTCCCTTTCAGATTCCCTGCTGGTCATGTCCCCAATATCTCACCTTTGCATTCTCCTCTGGGTTCTGCAAAAGTACTGTTTCTCTTCCTTTTGAAAGCTCTCTTCTAATCAGATAGCTCCTGCTGGCATGAGATGGCTGAGGCATCCCTTTCAGCGGATCCAGGCCTATGCTGTATTACCTTGGCAACAAGATTTAGAGGCAGAGCCCTGGCCTTGAGCTTGTCAAAGTCTCCAACCAGGAGGGCTCAGCACATCTCGCTCACCAGCACACCAAGTTGTCATGCCAACCATTAGCAATGAAAACCCATCTCTCTCTTCTAGGGTTTTAATTTAATAACTTTCCAAATTGGCTCCTTCTGTAATTCAATTGGCTTGGAAATGTAATATATGGAGTGTATGTGCACACGTGTGTGTTTTCAACCAGTTGTTAATGGCCTTGCACTAAATGACGGAACATTGGGAAAGCAGTTTGGGTCAAAAGTTCATCAAAAAGTAAAAAAAAAATTTTTAAATTAAAATCAATAAAATAAGACTCAGCAACAAAATGAGCCTGAAATTTTGGAAATCTTGGTCAACTCGAAACCAAACAAACACCGTAAAGGTGACCTTTGCCCTCAGCTCTAGGAGCACGACGTCTGTTGGCACAGCTGCCTCGAGGGCTTGATCCTGGAGTCGCTGGGTTCCTCTGCATATTTAGAAAACCTTTAGCAGTTTTGAATATGCAACCAGCTTCAAGTTTTTAAAGGCACTCCTATGTTCAAATTTACATTTCATTTCCTTCATCATCAGAAAGCTGTGTAAGCGATTCACCGTCTTAGAGACTCTCTTGACCTCAGTGACATTCAAACAGGGATCGCGTGGGATCCGGGAGCTAGAGGAACCAAGGCTTAGAACTCTCAGATGTACTTGGTGTCTGTGTCCTTATGGGTTGCTCAAGGGTTTGCTTATGTCGCTTCTTCTGTAGCAACTGATTTCAGCTTATATCGTGTCTGACGCTCTGCCCTTCAGAATCCTCAGCCACTGAGACGTGTTTTTAGCAACCAGTATACGAGGGCTAGTGACGTACAACCAACCGGTCAGTGGCCATCAGAAACACTTGAGTACCTCAGCGACTACTGGAGGCAAGTCGCTATTTTTATTATCTCAGTTTCTCTGAGGAACAGGCAGCAGGCACTAGGACTGACGGATTAGAGACTGTCTGTAATGATTTCTGTGGTGTGTGTGTGTGTGTGTGTGTGTGTGTGTGTGTGTGTGTGTGTGGTGTGTGTGTGTACACATGCGCATGCGCGCATGCGTGTGTCTCTAAGACAGTCTCCTGGACCCCAGACTGGATGATGTTGGACTTCTGATCCTCCCGTCCCCACCTTCCAAGTGCTGGAGTTACAGGTGTGCATCACCACATCTGGTTTTATGCGACACTGGGCATTGAACCCAGGGCTTTGTGCATTCTAGGCAAGCATTTTACCAACTGAGCTGTGGTTTCTGCCTCCCCCCACCCCCAGTTCTTTAGTCCTAATAAGCTATGTTTTCCACGGGAGCGCTTTCAGCAACAGTGGTCTAGTAGATAGTTTATGGCTGTTACGTAATATGTGCTCTGAGGAGAATAAATGGTTACCTAATGACTTACTGTGGTGCCGAGTTCAGTACGGGAAGAGAAGGCCATATCTGTGCTATGATAAGTTAGCCCCGAGGCCCATCAGGGCTGATGGAGATCTACATGGTCACGCCAGGAAGCTCTTGGTAAGCTAGAACTTCCTACCAGTCTCCTTCTGGTGGGCACAGCGGCCCTGGTGACTCTCATCATCTGTGTTTAATACGTTTTTTTTTTTTTTTATTAAAAACAAGAACTGCTGTAGCTCCCCAGAAACTGAATTTGTGCACACGGATATTTCTTTTTTCTTCAGAGAGGAGAGTAAAACATTTATTTTCAACATCGCAATCAATCTCCCTCTCGGGGATGAGCCTTGCTGCATGAAAGACAGCGGTGAGATGAGTGGCTTGCCGAACGGGAAATCTTATTTGCTCGGATTCCGTCTAGTCTTGTACAAACAGGCTCTATGTGTGGAGGCAAAGGTAAGCTCTAAAGAGAGGTCGTTTTCAAAACAAGGCCGACTCCGTGGGAACGGCCGCTGCGCGTGAGCAGATCAAGCCGGGAGGGGACACGAATGCACTAGCACGCTCGACTGTGCAATGCACACTTTGCACATATCTACTCTGTGTCAGACACTGTGCCACCTTGGAGGAGAAGATTATGCAAAGTCAAACCGCATTACCTTCATTTTTTAAATTACCGTATTTGTTACTTTTCTGTTGCTGGGATAAAATATCACGAGCAAAAGCAGCTGAAGAAAGAAAAACTCCATTTTAGCTTATGGCTCCAGAGGGAGAGGATTTTCATGGTGGGGAGGGCATGGCATGGTAGCAGGAGCAGGAAGGAGGGAGGAGGAGGAAAGAGAGAGAGAGAGAGAGAGAGAGAGAGAGAGAGAGAGAGAGAGAGAGAGAGAGAGAGATGCAGTTCTAAGCCTGACCTCGGTGCTACAATTCCTCCAGCAAGGCTCACATCTTAAAGGTTCCATTACCTTCCCAAACAGCACTAGTTGGAGGCCAAGTGATCAAATATATAAGCCAATGGGAGAACATTTATCATTCAAACTATCATAATTACATCTATCCATCTATCTATCCATCCATCTATCCATCAATCATCTATCTATCTATCTATCTATCTATCTATCATCCATCTATCATCTATCTATCCATCTATCCATCATCTATCCATCCATCCATCTATCCATCATCTATTCATCCATCCATCTATCCATCTATCATCTATCTATCCATCCATCCATCTATCTATTATCTATCTATCTATCTATCTATTCATCCATCATCTATTCATCCATCCATCTATCATCTATCTATCTATCTATCTATCTATCTATCTATCTATCTATCTACCATCTAGTGTGTGTGTGTGTGTGTGTGTGTGTGTGTGTGTGTGTGTGTGCACTTGTGTGTAGCACTCAGAGGAAGACTTGTGGGAGTTGCTTCTCTCCTTCCACCCTGTGGGACTTGGGGTTAGCACTCCAGAGTGAGAGCAAGTGCTTTAACCTGCTAAGGCATTTTTGCTGGGCCAAATCTGAATAAATTAATGCCGTGATAATTCAAGCAGATGGTGACTGGTATCAATTTCATTAGCTGTGAAAGAAGGATTTGTTGTGCCAATTAAGAGACCAGCACTTTTTTTTCTTTCATTTAATTTTTTGTTTTTGTGGCCCATGGAGGTCAGAAGAGGGCATAAGATTCCCTGGAACTTGAGTTAAGGATGGTTGTGACTCACCATGTGGACACTGGGAACTGTAAGAGCAGCAGGAGCTCTAACTGGTGAGCCATCTCTCTAGCCCTGTGTGTGTGTGTGTGTGTGTGTGTGTGCGTGTGTGTATGTAAGTGTGTGTGTATGTAAGTGTGTGTGTGTGTGTAAGTGTGTATGTATGGGTGTGTATGTATGGGTGTGTATGTATGTGTGTGTGTATGTATGTAAGTGTGTGTGTGTATGTGTATGTAAGTGTGTGTGTGTCTGTGTGTGTGTGTGTGCGTGTGTGTAATTTTTTAAAAGCTGCTTGAGAGAATAAATGGTTTTCAGGAACTCTCAAGTACTTCTGAAAGGTATATGAGGATCTTATCAACAAGAACACTAATGGATTAATGACGCTGTTTGTTGAGTTAACTCAAAAATTCTTTCGTATGAAATGTGATAATTAGATTGCATCCTGAATAAAATGAGTTTAGTCAATGATAGTACCAAGGTTGGCTTTCTGTCATGACAGAAAAACCATGTTAGTGTTAAGATGTCAACATTAAAAAAAAAAAAAAAAAAAAAAAGGTGGTCATATGGGGAACTCTATGTTACCTTTGTAACTTTCTGTAGATTAAAATCATTCTAAAATGAAAATTAAAAAGGCTTATTGAAATAATTCTCACACCTTTCTAAGGTCAAGTTCTCTCAGAACCCCGAGTGACAATAGAAGCTCTTTATTGCCCGAGACTCCTGTTGGCACAATTGCCCTACACGTGTGTCACAATAGTTTAGAAAGTAGGCATGGCTATTATCTTCATAACCATTATCTTCGCAGTTCTCACCGTGGCTCAACGCAACTAAGCAACTCGTCCACAGATGCGCTGAGGCGAGCTGCCAGAGTCAGGACTTGACAGGGACTGTCTCACCTCAGAGCCTGGGCGCTCAGGGCTCCCCCAGTCACTGTCTGCCTTGCCTCTCTGAGCCTGCATTTCTCTTGGTGGGGAGCTTCACTCGCTCAGATCGACACCCGACTTTCAGCGGAATCGATGAGCCGTGTGAACTGGACTGTTTGCGTGGGCTGGAGAGAGGGCTCAGTGGTTGGGAGCACTGGCTGCTCTTGTAGAGACCTGAGTTGGATTCCCAGCGCTTGTGTCTTAACTCCAGCACCAGAGGATCTGAATTCTTGCCTCCATAGGCTCCTGAACTCATGTGTACACGTCCAACATAACACATAACTCAAACTAAAGATGAACCTTGACGAGGAAGAGGAGAAAGAGACAGAAGGGCAGAGAGAGCTCTCCCTTCCGAAGAGAGTGATGCACTTCAAGCTCTCAGCCACAGGCCATTCTCCTGGGCGCCTGTCCTCTTCACCCATCATGTGCTAACTGCTCAGCTTGGGTGTTAGGTCTGATGACCAATCTTGCTCAGCACCATCCAGCGGGCTTTCCCCTGAAGAGCTTACTTAGAAACGAGTAGCGCACTGCATCATGGGGCAAGCATGGGACATTGGCTCAGAATCCAGAGAGCCACCTCCATCTGCAGATGGAATTGTACGGCAGTTATGGGACTTCTGTATCAGGGCACTTGGGGAATTTGAAGACAAACTAAGTGATAGTGATAATGTTTAGATAATTTTTAATAACCTGAAGAGTGTGGACACATGCACACACACACACACACACACACACACACACACACACAATCACACGATCACACAAATACACACATATTGGGTAGCTGCAAACCAGAACGCTGAAAGGGATTTAATTTTTTTCCAGTCTATGAAATCTGAATAATACATTCCTCTAATACTAATAATCAGCAGTAATTTAATTAGTATACATTAAATAATAATACATGTTATATAATAAGCAATATATTCTATATATTATACAATACATTATACAATAAATAAAAGCATGGGGTATTCATTCTGGGTTTGAATCCTAGTTCCATTACGAGGTAAGATACTGCTTTCTCTGAGACAGTTCCCCTCGGCTAATGTGTGTGAGGGTGGAGCAGGAACAGGCGCCTCACGCATGTTAAACAAGTACTCTCACCACCCACCTACATACAGACCTTGAAGCTTTCTTGAAACTAGGTACTGTGTGCTCCAATACCAAAGCAAGCAGAGATTCTTAGTGACAAAACCTGTTGGGCAAGCAAAAGAGGAGGAGGAGGAAGAGGAGGAAGTAAAGGAGGAAGAAGTGGGGGAGGAGGAAGACGAAGAGGAGGAAGAGATCTTCTGGAGCTAAAGCAATGGCTCAGCCGTTAAGAGCATTGGCTGCTCTTGCAAGGACCCGAGTTCAATTCCTAACACCTACGTGGCAGCTCAGCTCACAACCACCTGTAACTCCAGTTTCAGGGAACCTGACACCCTCTTCTGACCAACACAGGGCTACACATGCATACACGCAGGCAAAACACTCACAAAAGAAAAGTAAATCTTCTCCTTCTTATCCTTCCTTTACAAAAAAGTCTTAAAAGGTGGAAGCATCATTCAGGCTGTAAAACTCAGCACTCGACAGCACTGCCTGTCAAAACTAAAACAAAGGCCTAATCCATCAAGGCCCATAGTCACGGGAAAGACTCTGAATGTACTAACCTTGCCTATTGGCTTCTGCAGTTCTGCTCTGGCTAACTGTTCTTGTTAACTGAATTATGTCAAATCAGGGGCAGTATACAGGCATTCAACCGGCTTGCCCTCAAGGACCTAGCAATTGCTTAAGACATGACCTGTGAGTACTGCATATAAAAGGACCTGCCTGCTACTCAGCAGCGTGTCTCTCTCTCTCTCTCTCTCTCTCTCTCTCTCTCTCTCTCTCTCTCTCTCTCTCTCCTGCCCGACCCTTCCTGTTGTCCTCACTGCCCCCCCACTCCTCTTTCTTTCTGCTCCCCTCATCCCCTCATGCCTCCGCCCCCTTCTGTCTGTCTGTCTGACTACATGCCCACTTGTTTGCATCTATCCCTCCCCAGGTCCTTGCTCCTCTCCCTTCCCCCCAGTAACCCCAATATCACACCAGATCTGTTGCATGGTATAATTCCTCAGTTGCATATCTTGTCCTGGGCCCACTAAGGACACCGTCCTGGCCACACTATGTTTCATAACAATGGTTTTTGTGCTTAAAAGCTCACCCTAGAAAGGGTCAGTGTTACACCGGGATACCAAACACTCAGGGCAGTTGCCGGCCGGCTAATACAGACTTTCAATTGGCTTAAACCCATGCTTAAGAAGTCTTCTCTAGTGAATGCCCCAAACGAAAGTTGTGTGAAAGATTCTTTTGAATCCTCTCTGTGTAATTTCTGAACACTATATATAAAGAGCTCGGCTATATTCTCTTAAGCTCTATTTCTTTCTCATAAACAGTAGTAGTCCAAGACTTGTAGTAGATGTCTGAAGAAAGGGAGCTACTGGGCCCCGTAGACATTGTTTCCCCACACATGCAAACCAACGGTAATGTTGCCATCATTTAGAACGCACAAGAGAGTTTCAATAAAACTAACAATAGCAGATGGGTTGTACTGTAATTGTGTGATCGCTCTCTCACATACTCTCTTTCCCTCTCTCCATGATATGACACACCATGCAATATGGATCATGCTGGACAAATGAGTGGTTCCCTTCCTGGGCAGGGGAAGACAGAGTGGGGTCGCTTAAGACTCTGCCCTAATCTTCAGAATGGCAATTTAAAACTTATTCTATGCTCGAGATGCTGCTCCTGTGATTCTCACTGAAGCTCCTCCTCCAGTATCTTCAAAACACTCTTTCTTAAAGCTGTCTTTGTTAGGGTTTTATTGCAGTGAACAGACACCATGACCAAGGCAACTCTTTTATTTTATTGGACATTTTTTTATTTACATTTCAATATGTTTATTTATATTCAAATTTATTTATATTCACTTTCCTGGTTTCCCATCCAAAAGGCCCCTATCCCATTCCCCTCCCCTTCCCCAAGGCAACTCTTATAAAGGACAACATTTAATTAGGGCTGGCTTACAGGTTCAGAGGTTCAGTCCAGTAGGCGGGAGCATGGCAGCATCCAGGCAGGCATGGTGCAGGAGGGGGTGAGAGTTCTACATCTTCATCTGAAGGAAGCCAGGAACAGACTGGGCGTCCTCAGGCAGCTTGGAGGAGGGTCTCCAAGCCCATCCCCTCGGTGACACATTTCCCCAACAAGCCACACCTACTCATAGCACCACTCCCTTGACTGAGCAAATGCAAACGATCACGCAAGCCAGTACACCCTCCCTTCCTTACTGCTCCTTGATTCTGTCTCAAGTAAACCCTGCTTGGTGGCACACATCTTTAATGTCTGCATTCTGAGGGTAGAAGCAGGAGAATGTCTGTGAGTTCCAGGCCAGCCTGGTCTACACAGGGAGTTCAAGTAGGGATCTTGTAGTGTAGTGCTTCTTTTGGTCTCTTCCTGAATGAATGAATGAATGAATGAATGAATGAATGAAGAAGACTGCAGCCAGGCCTCAGAGACCCAAGCAGGTGCCATAAGGATATTCCTGAGCAAAGCTGTAAGAGCTATGAACAGAGACGTTGGCTGATAAAGATTGCACTGTTTGTAATGTGAATTGGCCCATCACGCACACCTTCTAGCCAAACAGGCAAAAATAAAATGTTCTAAAGTGAAATGCTACCTCCCACATAAAGAGTGGATTTTTTTTTTAATTTATCTGCCTGTACACTCCTAGAGGTTTGACTAAAGACTGAGATATCAGTAACAGAACATGGGGACAAGAACTGTTGGTTACGTGGGAGAGACTTTCCGCATGGTCGATGAGGGAGTTAATGTATGTCTTGAATTTTGTACAGGGAATATTACATATTAAAATTCTAAAGTAAATACATTGAGCAATACATCTCTAACAGACAACACATGATACCTTTAGAAAGATGTAACAGGGGCTGGAGAGATGGCTCAGCGGTTAAGAGCACTGACTGCTCCTCCAGAGATCCTGAGTTCAATTCCCAGCAACCACATGGTGGCTCACAACCATCTGTAATGAGATCTGATGCCCTCTTCTGGTGTGCCTGAAGACCATAACAGTGTACTTACAAAAAATAAATAAGTTAAAAAAAAAAAAAAAGATGTAACGGTGCCAAATGTGGTGGCATGTGACTTTAATCCCAGCTCTTGGGAGGCAGAGGCAGGCTGACAGTTGGAGGACAGCCTGGTCTACAGAGTGGTTTCAAGGGCAGCCTGGGTTACACAGAGAAACCCTGTCTTGAAAACCAGGGGTGCGGGGGAGAAGAAGAAGGAAGGAAAGAGAGGGGGGAGGGAGGGAGGAAGGAAGGAATGAAGGAAGGAAGAAGGAAGGAAGAAAAAAAGAGAAAGAAAAAGAAAACGAAAACATTTCTGCAGCAGTAGACCACAAACAGGGAAGCCCGGCCTGCCTGGGACTGGTAGAAAAAGGAGACCTGGGGGCTGGGCAGTCCTCACCCTGATGGATGCTCTCTGGCTTGGCTGCAGTTCAGAATTATCTGGGTAGTTCATCAGGCTAGCATCTTTTGAGGGCTGTGCCAAAATCGGAGTCTTGAACAAATGTCCCGGGGGTTCTGTTGCACCAGGAACTACTCTTTGAGAAACATGAATAGCTTGCCCAGCGTGCTCTTCCAGAATGAGGATGATGACTAAGTTTTAAGGATCTTGCGAGCCTTTCCTGAAAAAAGAAGAAAAAGGGCCTCAGATCAGTGACAGTCAAGTCAAACAGAGCAGTCCCCTCCCCGGACACACCAGGGGTCAAACAGGATGTGTCTCCGATGGAGTCTGCTAATGCAAACAAGATCTGGGGAGAAATAGCAATTTTTCCTTTTCATTCTGAACCTCAGTCAGCCGAGTTCCGGAAACAGTCCTGATTAGAGCATAATTGATTTGGGCCCAGAAAGCAGAGCAGCCGGGCCCACACCCCGCCTCCCCGCTCTGAGCAAGCTGTACCGCATCATCGGACTCTCCAGGCTTTAAAAACAACGCGACATCACACGTGCTAACCTAAGGGCGGTTGTGCAGTGATGATCGGATCGTGACAACTGCACAGTAGAGGGATGGTCGGGCATTTCTACCCAGCCCCCAACGAGAGCAAACACACACCAGGCTTTTTGTTGTTGTTATATAAACACTGGCTTTGGTCACACGGGCTCTGGGGTCTCTTGCCGGTCAGAAAATGTTGACTGTGTATTACTTTCAAAGTTGAATCACTTATTCTAGTTTAAACAAGGATTTTTAAACACTTTGCACACACCAAAGAGCGGCTTTAATTCAGATTTATCAGGGATCGAGAAGACAAACCAAATAAACAAGAAAACCCGAATCTTCCGAGAAAGCGGAGAGGAAGTGGATGAAGCCAGTGAGGACTGGCTGCAGAGAGGCTTCTGGGACAGCGTGCTGGACGCTTTACTACTGTTGCGTTGGCTGAGTCGACACCGCGCTGACTAGCAAGAGGGGTCATCAGCCAACCGGCACGAACTGGTTTGCTGAAAACAGCTTTTAGCTTCACACCATCAGCTCTTCTCCCGAACCTAACGTTTGCTCAGCGCAGTCCTCACAATCTCGCTCTCCAGAGCAGCGAGAGTACCGAACCAGCTGGGTCACCCACATCAATGGCTTTTGAGTTTCCAGGAAAACACTGATGTCTTGTCACGAAATACTCAGCCGTGGAAGAAGTTATTGCTTGGCTCCAACTGGTTTTGTCTTGCGTGTGTTTTCTGTCTCGGTGTTCTTGGCAGACCCGGAACTGGTATCTCTCACGCCTTAAAAAATAACTGAGGGGTTGGTGAGATGACTCAGCGGGTAGAAATGGCGCTGCCGGACAAGGCCGCTGTTCAGTTCCTGTGTGCTAGCTTTGTATCGGCCTGACCCAAGCTAGGGCCGTTTCTCGGTTGAGAAAATGCCCTGTGAGCAAACTTCTGAGACAGGGGGAGAGAGAGTCTCGTAATGTAGTCTTGGCTAGATTAGAACTCGCTGTGAAGACCTAGCTGCACTGAACTCGTAGGATCCACATGCTTGTGCCTCGCAAGAGCTGGGATTAAAGGTGTGTGCCCCCATGCCCGGTGCATGGTGCGTTTTCTTGATTGACACGGATGTGGATGGGTCCATCCCACAGTGGATGGTGACACCTCTGGGTAGGCGATCCTGGATGGAATAAGAAGTCAGGCTGAGCAAGCCAGGAGGAACACACCAGTAAGCCTGCCTCCAGGCTCCTGCCCTGCTAGAGTTCTTGCTGGGCTCCCCTGGAAGATGGACTGTGTTGTGGAAGCATGAGAGAGAGTCTTTCTTCTCCCAGTTCTTATGGTCATGGTGTTTATCACAGCAATGGAAAATCCAAAACAGAAATTGGTACCAGAAGTTGGGGTGTTGCTGTGACAGACCCACTGTGTTTAGGGAAGACTGTGGCATGTTTGGGGAGGACAGTTGCATGGGGGAGGACTGTGGCATGTTTGGGGAGGACTGTGGCATGTTTGGGGAGGACTGTGGCATGTTTGGGGAGGACTGTGGCATGTTTGGGGAGGACTGTGGCATGTTTGGGGAGGACTATGGAAGAACTTTGGACTGGGAAAGCCATTGAGTTTTCAGAGCTTAATGGAGTAAGAAAGTATTTAACTTGTTTTTTGTTGTTGTTGTTGTTGTTGTTGTTTGTTTTGTTTGTTTGTTTGTTTTGGTTTTTTTTTTTTTATTTTTACAAGAACATACAGTTGAGACCTTGGGTGTTTTGGAGAGACTTTGGATTTTGTTTCTGTTTTCGTATTTTTGAGACAGGGTCTAACTATACAATGTTTGCTATGTAGACCTGACTGTCCTCAAGCTAATAGAGATCCACCTGCCCCTGCCTCCTTAGCCAGGATAAAGGGGTGCCCCTGCGTAGCTGGCAGTACTCTGGGATTTCAGCCACCTATTTTGGACATACTGGTAAAGCTTAGATCACCGGGAATGGGCATCGTAATTACTAACCATCCTCACACCCTGCTCACTATCGTGAGGCTTAGCTTTATCTATGTAGATTCCATTCTAGGAGCCGAGATATGGGTCAGAGCAATTAGGCGTATCTGCTACTCTCCTAGAGGACCTGAGCCTGGATCCCAGCACACATGTCAGGTGGCTTAGAGGAGCCTATGGCTCCACTCCCAGAGGATCTGATATCCCCACACCCTCACCTCACAGCTCTAACACAAGTGGGTTTTAAAAACCATAAACACCCGACTACTATCGCACGTACAGTTAAAATTACTTTTTCAGCGTAAGCCGGCTTGCAGCCATTTGTGGAATTTTAATCTTACAGAGGGCTCTGACGGCCAAACCCAACCTTCTCTGTGGTGTTACACGAGAGCCGTACGCCCCTCTTCCCTCCTGGGCTTCCTTCAAAGGTGGGGGGCGGGGGGGCTCAGAACCAGATCCGCACAAGTCCTTTCAAGCGCTTGGGGCTGAACTCATGTGTCAAAACCTCCTGGTTTTGGAGATGGGGTTGGCTCCTCCATCTCTGTTGACTTTGGTCTGGGTGTTTACCCCTGTGTTTGTCAGACCTCCAGTCGATTGTTTATCTTGGCCATCCTAGTCCAGCCTGGGACTTCCCACACCCTGCCATCTGGCACCCTCTCTGGTTTCATTCCCACAGTCATAGCTCTGGGCAGAAACCTCAGCAGAAACTCAGATGCGGCTAAAAGCCCCCAAGGACCATGTCCCTGGTTCAGTGCCCTTGCCCTTGGGGGGGCAGGAGGGGGCGGGGAGGAAGTGGGAGGGACTTTTGGAGAGGGTCCTCGAGGTTTTAATACCAACATTTTATTTGATGGATAGACCGATTCTCAGTATCTCAGTGTCCTGGTAAACGCATCTTGTGGTGAGTTTGAAATTAATCCGCAGCCACAGATAACAAATGCCAGACTATATCCAGTATCTCCCTTTTGTTCCTTCTTTTTGTCTGTCAGCTCGGTCGCTGAAATTTCAGTTTGTGTCTTGAGACCTGAAATTGCTTTAGTCAAGATTGCAACAACAAAATCAAGCAAACAAACAAACAAACACCCCAAAAGAAATCTCTGAGAACTGAAGGTTTTATTTGAATTTTGATGGTGAAGATTTTGAGTTAATCCAGTACAAATAGAAGCCACAAACTATAGTATACTACTCACCATACCTGCAGAACGCACGCTGCTTTCTTCTGTCCTAGCAATCTCCCGTGTGCTTGCACGTTCAATGTCCCCCGCAGGCTCATGTTTGAACAGCTGGTGCCTGCCCCACTGGTGGCACTCTTCTGGAAGCTTGTGTAGCCTTTAGGAAGTAGAGCTCCTCTGGAGAAAGAGGGTCACCATGGAAGGCATGAAGGTTTTATGGCCTGGCTGTGTTTCCTGTCTACTCTCTGCTTGCCGATCGATGGTGGAGACAATCTCACCAGCTGCCTTGAATCTGCCGCCACACCTCCCCTGCTGTGATGGACTGTATCCTGCAAAGTGTAAGACAAAATTAACGTTTCCCTCCTGGTATTACTTCTTATCAGGTGTTCGGTCATAGCGACCAGAGAATTAGCTAAGACATCCCCTGACTGACAAGCTCGTCAGCCTTTATTGGCTGTACTAACTACTCAGCCAAAGAGGCTGTCTCGGTTCTCATAAGGGCATCTGTACTGTTAACACCACCATCACTACCATTGCCCGAGGACTTAGTGTGTGCTGAACACCATGACAGGCCCTGAATACGCTCCCACATTTAATCTTTACCCATAATTCCAGGAGGAAAGAGCTATTACGGCTGTCATTTTATAAATTAGGAGAGATCATGTGAAACCCAATGTCCGGGCTGGAGAGATGGCTCAGTGGTTAAGAGTATATGCTACCTTCCGGAGGGTCTGAGTTCACTTCCTAATACCCATATCCGATGTCTCACAGTTGTCTGTAACTCCAGTTCCATGGGAATCCAGTGTCTCTGCTTACACTCACGTGTACATAGCTACAAACAGACACCAAAGCCAAAACCAACCAACCAAACAACCCTCCCCCACCAAATCAAAAAACCAGCCGAACAAAACCCCACGGTCATAGGGATAGTCAGTGACATTGCTGGACCATATGCCCCAAAGCGCCTCACTCTGACCTTAAACTATATTACTTCAAAAAAATGAAAGAACTGTATTCTGGTCTTGGAGAGATTTCCCAGGGATTAGGAACACTTGCTCTTCAGAGGACCCCAGTTCTGTTCCTAGCACCCACAACAGCTGGATCAAAACCACCTGTAACTCTATTTCCAGGGACCCAGCACCCTCTTCTGGCCTCCCTGGGCACCTGCATACTTTTAAGATATACTCACATTAGAGAAACACACATACACACAGATAAAAAAATAAAACAAATCTTTTAAAAGTGGACTTGTCCTGTCTTGCGTTGCCTGAGGCATGGCCGTGATACCTTTACCTGCTACAACTTTGACCTAATTGGTGTGAAGTGTTTATCCTGGTAGCTGCTTTGGGCATCTCAGTTGTTATTGCTGTTGCTGTGGTCAGATTTCATGGATGGTATCGTCCAGAACTGACTTCACCTGCGTGCTGGGTATCTCAGGTGCAGAAGCCTGGGTGGGAGTCTGGCTGTCGTGCTGCAGATGTATCAAAATCAACATGAGATGCGACTCTTGAGACACAGGCCTCGGTTTTTGGTTGTTTGTCCAAGATTCCAATTTGACAGGTCACCCTGTGCTCTATCCATAGCCTTAGTCTAAGTAGAGACTTAGCAAACAGGAGAGCAAGGGCAGCTAAGTCCCCTGTGAAGCCTTAGGGTGGCCATTGTCAGCATAGCCGCAGTTCTGAGCAGGGAGGACACAGGGAACTGGGCAATCAGAGTTTCAAAGAGGCTAGGAGACAGCTCTGGCGCAGATGTACAAGGATGAGTGGTCCTTCTAAAGGTGTCTCGGCACCTGCAAGACAGAGACAGAGCCAATGAAGTCTACAGGGTCCTTAGAATAGAAACAATGTCACAAGACAGAGCTGAGACAAAGGAATGAAACCTCTTTAAGTCTGTTGCAGAAGGATAGTAAACCCGTGTGAACGGTTCCTAGCGTTAGCCTGCATTGGCTTAAGTAGCCCAATTCCTGAAAGGATTCTGTACTCTCTGTCTCCACGTAGGACACAAGCAGCTGTAACTTCCAGAGAAGTGGATAAGCTGTGCTGATGAGGTGCGCAGAGAAATTAGAAATGTTTGAGTGTTTGTTGTAGGGAAGAAAACAAGTCTATAGTGGGTCTCGAGAGAGGCTGCCTCAGGACGAGGGCGCTGCTTTTCCACTCTGCTCTGCCACTGTCCTGGCACCGAGCAGAGCATCTCTCCGTGCCTCTAGGTTTTAAGCACTGAGTGTACCTGCTGTATCTTAATTCTCAGTGTTCGTATTTTGCATGGCAATTCTAGTCATCTAAGAGAAAACAGCGTCTACTTCGGTCACTCACAGTAGGTTACCCAGCTGGCAAGCTGGAGGCCGGGTCTGTGAGATTTCAAGTCTCACTCCATCTTTCTTCTGCTCTGCCCGCCATGTTTTGTTTAGATTTTGAAACAGAGTTTCCATAGAGCTCTGACTAACCAGAGACTCTGTATGTAGACCAGGCAGTCCTCAGCTTACAGTGATTCTCCTGCCTCTGCCTTCCCAGTGCTGGGATTAAAGACATGTGCCAGCATGCTTGGTTCTGCTAGATGACATTTTTTAAAAGGAGATTTGTCATCATCTGTTCGAGAGCTAGTGATGATCACCGGCTCTCTCTACTAGCGGATTTCTTGTGGCTACTAGGCCTTCCTTCCAGTAGGGGCGGGGTGGGGGGGTCATGCTGGGACATGCGGTTGAGCATTTATATTTCCCCACACCACTCTAAGTTCCTTGGGAAGGCACCCCTCCCCCACTCTCCAAGTATCTTTCCTTCAAAAACCTTATAGGACCACCACACAAGTCTCTAAAACAATCTGCTCTGTTCAGAACCTTATAGCACCACCACACAAGCCTCTAAGAAGCTCTGCTCTGTTGGGTCTGGGCTAGTGGCCTTTGAGGATCCATCTCTCCCCGGCAACTGGTGTCTCTATCAAAGAAGGGTGTGTGTGTGTGAGAGAGAAAAATGCATATAATTAAAAGAACTTTCCAGGTGCAGAGAACAAAATCCAGATGAACTACTCTCTGGGGCCCCTGGCATCTGCAGAAGCTGGAAGGAGTGGGAAGAGGGAACTGAACCACCAAGAGCTAAAGAGTGAAGTCAAAGGGCTGGAAAAACAAGCCATTTAATTTATTGGGCTGTGTTTTTCCAGCAGCCTTGGGATGGAGCTGCGATTGCCTCCTGCAGGGATTTGTGACCTCATTCTTCCTCCCTCTCCCCTCCCAGCACCAACTACAGGGTTTTCCCCTTATGGCTCACATATGGTTTGCGGCAGGAAGTGCGAAATCCCGGAATGAGTAGGGGTTCAGGTTTCAGACTCTGGGGAGACTCAGGTGAGCTACAAGGAATGGCCTTTGTTGCCCATAAAAATAGAGTTGAAAACACAGAGTGCAGTGACCGCTTGGTTTGGAAGGAAGTGATTAGTTCTCCAGAAACTCCCATCAGTTTCCCGGGCAACAAAATCAATGTGCTGTTGATAGAAAAACCAGGAATAAGAAATTGGCTAAAATTGCACATTTTCTCTCTTTTTTTTTTCAAAGTAGAGTTCCTTACCAACCCCAATATGAAACAAAACAATTCTAAACAACACACACATTAAAACTGATTCTCCTTCTCCGGCCTCTGACTTGCCCTGGCTTTACATTTACTGCTGTGTAAACATTGTTACTCTTGAGAAGATTAAAGAAGGGTGAGTCATCCCTGGGGAAAGTGGGTGTGACACACACACACATGCACACACACACACACACACACAAACACACACATATACACATACACACACACACATACACATACACACACACATACACATACACACACATATACACACATACACACATACACATACACACACATACATACACACACATGCCCACATACACACACGCATACACACATACACACACATACACACACACATACACACATACACACACATATATACATACACACACACACATACATACACACACACACACACACACACACACACACTACATTCACACACACACAGAAGGCTAGTGCTCAAAGGATGGAGGTCATTCTGGACCACTGAGGTGAGTTCAAGGCCAGCCTGACCTATATTGCAAGACTGGTCAGCAATAAACAAACAAAATAAATAAGTAAGGAAGCCCCTTTCCTAGCTGTACACAGTGTAGGAAAATTTGGGGCAGTTTTGGGCTGATAGTCTTCTCCTGAGTAGGGATAAGTAGGGTAGCACATATAAGTAGTGGACCTGGAACTAGCATGAAATCTTTGTTTACGCAAAGCAGTTAGGGTTAAAGAGTAAAAGGCTCAGAAACTGCCCTAGGCTGTCTTGGCTCTACTGAGTTTCCGCACTGGCTGAACACAGTGTTTGTTTTTACCTTATTGGACTTTGGGATTCAAGCATGTACGTGCCAAGCCAGAGGAGGATGGCCAGTATCCTCAGTGCTGCCTCAGTCTCTTGATCAGAGTCTGCAACCTGAAGCTAGGCTGGCAGCTAGAAAACTCCAGTAATCCTCCTGCCTCTGTCTACCACCGTGCTGGGGTTACAGGTGATCACATAGCCACACCTGGCTTTTTATGTGGGTTCTGGGGATTTGAACTTAGGTCCTTATGCTTGTTTGTCAAATGCCCATATCCCCTGAGCTGTCTATTAGGCTTAATAATGATTAATTGTAGAGAGAGAGAAGTTGTGAGGACGTCTTAAAAGTCCTATGTGGTGTGCTTTCTAATCTCTAAAATCAAAGCCTCTATTCCCAACATTTCTCGCCAGGGCAGGTGGGAATTCCCTTGCAGGCGCCTGAGAATACAAAGCTCAGAGCCAGAATTTCTGGTCCCCTCCTTATCATATATCAGGTCTCAAGCATAAGAGACCATTGGCTGTAAGGTGCATCATTGCTTCAGCATCAATAAGGAAGACATAAAGATTCATGGTCAAGGATGACATAATGGTAGTATACCATCAACTGTAGGGCACATCCCAATTTCAAAGACATTAAAATCTGCTGGGCACGGTGGCCCTAGCCTTTAGTTTCAGCAGAGGCAGGCAGATCTCTGAGATCAAGGCCAGCCTGATCTACAAAGTGAGTTCCAGGACAGCCAGGGATACACAGAGAAACCCTGTCTCGAAAAACAACGACGGCAAAAAGATGTCAAGACGGGATGGTAAAGATTCGTCTTCACTTGTAGAGACTATGGCATTTGCGTGGGAACTGAATTTCTAGCTTAACCTCCCTTCATCCTCCATTTAAAAACTGATAATAATCGTAGAGCCGTCGTGATGATTCAGTGAGTTCGTTCATGCAAAACACCCTAAACGTTCTGCACGCAGCACGTAAGTATTCGGTCAGCTACTCACTGCACCCCAGTCAACTCCACAGACGCCTGCTCAACTGAGGGTAGAGGTTTCCCTGGTTGTTGTTCTGTCAGTGGTGAGAACCGTGCAGTAACAACTACACACAGCAAAGCGTGGTTTTTAGAGCAGTAAGCAAAGTGGGGGCTGGGGGACAGCATCCATTGTCTCTTTGCACCTTAGTCTCTGGTGATCTCTTCAACTACACCCTGGCTTCCACTGAAAGGCACTAGACTGGCAGTTGTTCTCTTGTGGAAAGAGTGTTTGCATTGATAATGCTCTTATGAATTAATAATAATAATAATTATTATTATTATTATTATTATTATTATCATTATTATTGTTTTGCCAAATTTTGTGTTCCTCTAAGCCTATCCTGGAACCACCCCAGCCACAGGGGAATTCTGACTTCAGAGAGATGCTGGGAGTTGAGGGTAGGGTGGAGACAAACAATGAATGCTGTGCACGGCCAGATGGCTCTGCAGGGCAAACACTGTTATTTCATTCACAGAAAATCAGAAATAAGCTGAGTCCACGATTTGGGGCCCAAGGAACGGAAAAGTGACCATCCCTGTCTTGATACACAACTCTGCCTTGGTGCCACCTAGTTTTTTGAGTAGATGAACAGAAACACAAATGAGAATTCCCAAAGCAATTGCTGGGTGGATGTAGCTGGTTCAGAAATAACACAACGGGGCAAGGCTCTGGATCCACATCTGCTTCCCAGTCGGCTGGAAGCCTTTGAGTTTTGTTGTTGCGTTTAGCCCTCTGCTATCCCTAATGTCCTCATGAGGCCATTGAAGAAATAAATATCGGAATGATGAGAATGTCATCTAGCTGGTACTCCTTTAAAGGCAGGCGGAGAAACCTCCTGGGAGTTGGCAATTGGAGCTCTGTCTCTGGACCTACTGTTACTTCTTGCCATTGTTCAGTGTTAAATTTCCCATCTGCAGAGTACTTCTAGCTCCAAGTCTCTGTAAATCAGTAACTTAGTAATCATTTAAATGCCACCCAGCAGATACTTAGTTTTCCCATCAGTCATCTGGACTGGGCTGAGTTGTGGTCATACTTGTTTAAATCCTGCTGTCGAAGGCGCTTTGTAGATATGGTTCATTGACTTTAAATTTAGATTCATTGACTTTAAATAAAGCAGTTTGCTTTTGTTGGTGATCTTTTAAATTTTAATTTAATTTGATCTATTATTATTATTATTATTATTATTATTATTATTATTTTCACCCACTTAGCTGAAGTCCTTTAGAGCAAAGGACTGAGATTTCCTGGAAAGGAAGAAATTCTGTTTTACCACTTGAGAAGCTGCCGGAGTTAAAACCTGATTGGCTAGTTAACTCCATCAGTTTTATACTGAAGCCAGAAATGCCAGCTCTTACTTTTTTACTCTTACTTACTTACAAGTTTGCAGCTTGCTGGCCTGCCCTGAGTATTCCAGATCTGCCAGGCCTATAGCTACAAACAAGAAGAACGACTCTCTCCCAGAAGCATTTGCTTCATTTACCCCATACTTGAACATTCCGCCTGCCTGACCTTCTCGGAGTTTGACTTGTTTTCCTAAACTTGCCTCACCTCTCAGCTCAATTCAGCCTTGTGTTTTTGTCATAGAGGATTATAATTATAATTTGCCTCTAGATGCTATTTATTTTCCCAAATAAAACTTCCTCTGTTGTGCCTCTAACCTGAGGCCCCATGGGTTGACCCAGAGGGGCTTTGATGGGTCCGATGAGCTTCCTGCAAGCGTCGTCGACACAGACATCCACTCACTCGAGCCTCTGCGCTTCTGGGCTTCGATCTCTTAGAGCATTCTTGCCCTACATACCTTAGTGCAGAAACTACATTCTTCACACAGTGTTCTCATGCTTGTACAAAGGGTTAAAAACCAGCTGAATTCATAGCTATCTCCTGGGTTTTGAATCTCTTATTCATGCCTCAGGGGACATTTAATTACAGGTGGATATGTTTGTTAATTAAAAGGGAGTGTGTGTGATCTCCCTTTGCTTATTCAGGGGGCAATCTTTAAATCTTTAAATATAAGCACAGACTCTCTCTCTCTCTGTATGTCTGTCTCTCTCTGTCTGTCTCTCTGTCTCTGTCTGTCTCTATCTCTCTGTCTCTCTCCATCTCTGTCTCTGTCTCTCTCTCTCTCTCTCTGAGGGTGTGTGTGTGTGTGTGTGTGTGTACAGGGTAGGGGTGAAGTTCTTTCACAGAAAATGTTTGCTAAGCTCTTAGAGATTCATGAAAGGAAGTTACTTGGCTAATGCCAGGAATTATTAGAAACGCAGACATCACTATTGTTGGCCCTACTCTAAAAGGATCTTATCATGGAAGAGTGTTTGCCTTTCTAAGGAGCACCTCATAGAGTGCCTAGAGCACACAAGGACTTCAATGCGCTGTCTGTTGAAATCTAAAGGGTTCTATATATGGTCTCCCAGTCTGCGGTATGTTTAAGCTATTTGGGTATTTTCCTCTCTCTTGTTCACTCTAGTGGAATCAGGCTGAGCTTCTGTTATATAACACCACCAGCTCCTGCAGTAATGAGCAACTTCTAAGGAGGAGGCACCAGGGGAACAAAGCCATCTGGCCCCTGCCAGCCGCCATACCCTGCCAGTACACCTGCAGAGAGCTCCCAGGGCTTGGCCTAGAAGAGAGACTGCTTATTAGGTTTCATTGCGTGAGGTGACAGAGCCTTTCCAGGACAGGCTGGACTAAAAAATCTCCTCCTTTGTTTCCTGGCCAAGTTTTATCCCGGGGCTCCGGGATCACCAAGCAGCTGCCTCTCTGAACCTGTGTCTCTTACTCTCGCCTCACCTGCTTTGGGAAATCTGATTGACTCAGACAGAGACGTGAAATATTTAGAGGTGGCTCTCTGCCATCCATGTCTCGAAAAGCTTGCAGGGTTAACCCAGGCAGGTGTCACGTGTTGGTCGCCTGTCTCTGTAGTCTTGGCCATGGTTCATGCCAGACCCATTTCAGTATTAAATCGGGCTGGTTTCATCTCTGTGTCTTAATCATAAGGAGACTCTGTTTCTTACATCCCCTGCTGTTGCTAGAGAGAGGGGTTATCATGTAGAGAGCCCTTTGTGACAAGACAGGAAACCCCAGTTTAAATGGAGAAAAAAGACATATTGTATCAACTAAATGAGAAGCTTGAGGCTAGCTGGCTTCAGGTTCAAATGAGGTCACCAGGCTTCTCTTCAATTTTTCTCTTTGCCTTCTGTGAGGTTGGCTTTATTTTTGGTGTCCAGGTGGTGGGCCCTAGCATGGTATGGGACTGTCGCAGGAGTTTCAGACTTCATAGGGAAGAGAACGTATGGTGGGCAGCTTTCTGTGAGGGCAACTTGTGACAAGTCAATTTTAAGGAGGAAAGGGCGCTTTTGGCTCATGGCTATAGCGATTTCAATCCCTGGTCTCTTGATCTCCATGGGGGACCGATGTAGCACAAGTACAGGCGGTGGGGACTCATGATGGGTGGAGACTCATGATGGGTGGGGACTCATGATGGGCGGGGACTCATGATGGGTGGGGACTCATGATGGGCGGGGACTCATGATGGGCGGGGACCCATGATGGGTGGGGACTCATGATGGGTGGGGACTCATGATGGGTGGAGACTCATGATGGAAGAGCTGCCTATTTCACCCCTGCTAGGAAGTGAAGGGAAAGGTAAGGCTCTCAATATCTCCTTCGAGCCTCCCAGCGTAGCTTCGTTATACTAGGCTCCATCTCTTAAGAGCGTCACTACCTCCCAAGAGTACCAGAAACCGGTTCCTGTAACACACAGGCCTTTGGAGGACAGTCAAGATCCAAACTACAGCCAAGAGGTGGACAATGTTTGTTTTGGCGTTAAGGTGCCAAATAGGAAATAGTTTAGTATTTGAGGATCATACGGCTTCTGTTGCAACTTCTCAGTTCCACTGTAATAGCGTAAAAGCAACCATAGATCATGCGTAAATGAACGAGCATGGCTATGTCTCAAGACATTTTTATTTACAAAAAACAGGCAGCGGGCCAGATACAGCCTGACCTCTGGAACTACAGAATTGTTGTTGGAAAAAGTCTACTCAGTCAGGGACTAATTTTCTTGGCTTTTCTCATAATCGGGAGAGGTCACGTGACTGAGATAATGCCAGTGAGACACTAGTGGAAGTTATGTGGACGTTTTGGGGGTCAGAAGTTGCAGTCGACAAATACACTTACTTCTTTACAGTCTCTTTACCTCCTGAAGGTGGATAAAACGACAACAAACTTTCCCCAGGACGGGAGTCTTTACTGCTTGGAGTTGAGCTGCCAAATGACCAAAGCATTTGCAGCACACTGTTGGGCAACTGGCAAATAGATCTGTGCTGTATCTGAGTCACTGCAGAGCTTTTCTACCTTAAGTAATGTAAAAACATGTGTGTGAAAGGGAGTGAGAGTGTATAAGACACCCCCTGAAGGGCACTCAGTACTTGTACAACGAGAGAAGAAACAACCCCAGAGTAGGCTGTAAAAATGGTGCAAAATAGTTCTTAAGATTGTTGACTACCAAAATCTGAAAGTACAGCCAAACATTTACTGGGACTATAGCTCTAGGAAAAGCCTTTTAAAAGAAAACTCTCTCTCTCTCTCTCTCTCTCTCTCTCTCTCTCTCTCTCTCTCTCTCTCTGTGTGTGTGTGTGTGTGTGTGTGTGTGTGTGTGTTTGAGTTGAGTCCCTCCCTGCTTATCGTAGACAAGAGAAACACAATCCTTAGTAATAAACGGCAAAGATTAAAGGAGACAGTCTCCCAGTTGGAAAAATCTTGTGGATTCTGGATCTCCACTTGGGAATAAGACTGAAACACACACAGAAACTCTCTCTCTCTCTCTCTCTCTCTCTCTCTCTCTCTCTCTCTCTCTCTCTCTCTCTGAGAAAAGATGGTTTACTAACTCAGCTCTGCGAAGATCACATTAAGGGTGGAGTCCTACGCAAACCAATTGTTCCAATGGTCTAATGGCGGCTGTCACTGGATACTGAGACAAGAAAAGCAGATACTTGAGACATCGGAGCTAGCTCTAGGAAAGGACTTTAGGTGTGGTCACTGGCATTTGGGACTTACTGGAAGCAAAGAAATGGGAAGGTTAATGTTACCAAGGGGATTGTATTACAGAGATCCCAAGCTCAGATGAGTGCTCTCTGATCGGTCTAGCCTTTTCCTCTTGTCTTAAACTCCTCTGAGCAGGAAATGATCTACGCAGGCTGGACAGTGTTCATGAGCACCCCTCCAGAACTGATCCACCGGATAACATGCTCCTCCTTCCTTCTGCTTCTAGAGGAAGACCAGCAGCACGGCACTGTTGTTGCTTCAAATGTGTGTGCAGGTGCAAGTGTGTGTACACATTGTGTGTGGAAACCAGAGGACAACCTCCAGGGGTCACTCCTCAGGGGGACATGGTGACATGGTGACATGGTCTCTCTGTGGGCATGTGTCCGTGTCTGCCTCCCTGGTGCTTGGCTTTTAAATTGTTTTTCTGTGGGTTCTAGAATTGAAGTCACGTTCTTGTGTAGCAAGCATGTTACCAGTGCAGCCACCTCTACAGGACCCTGTACTAGTGTCATGTGCTCCGTCTCTCTGATATGGTCCTGTAAGTTCCTATAGCTATGAAACTCTGGTTTAATTCAATAAGTTCACAGGTCATGTTTTATTAGCATGGTATTATTCATCATTCTGTGCCCTGTAACTGTTCCGTTCAGAGAGTGGTTCTTCTCCATAGTTGTGTGTATCAAAGTCTGTTATTTACTTAGACAGACAGGGCCAAATGATTCTGCTTAGCACTTGTGTTCAAAATAGAGCACCTCAGCAAACTGCTACTCTGTAGCGCTGAGTAACACATTGTTGCTCTCTCTATAAAATGGCGTACGGGGTTGGGGATTTAGCTCAGCCGTAGAGCGCTTGCCTAGCAAGCGCAAGGCCCTGGGTTCGGTCCCCAGCTCCGGAAAAAAAAAAAGGCGTACCTCAGGATGAACAGTTTGCCTTATTCTTCACTTAGACCCTGCTATATGTGTGAACTTTAGCCGAGAACATCCAAGTGACTATGGTGGAAGTCATTTTCAGGCCAAGAAGCTGATGTGTTCCACCGTGATCTAAGTCTTCTGCTGGTTGAGTATTAATAAAGATCACACTCTGGGTCCTAGGGGACAGTGCAGCCCCAGCATGCAGTCCCTGGGCTCTGAGTCATTACTCAGAGGAAGATTATCTTTTGACTGCTGTGTAAGTAAAACATAATCTCCTCCCCCCTTTATGCTCTTTTTAAAACTTATTCTTTAAGAATTTAACACAATATATTTCCATCCCATTCACCCTTCCTCCTCTGACTTCTCACCAATCCACCCCCACTTCCCTACTCATCCAATTTTATGTCTTCTCTTGTTTAAAAAATCATTTTAAAATGCATTATATGTGTATGGGTGTTTTGTCTGCATTTATGTCTGTGTACCACTTGTGTGCCTAGTGCCCTTGGGGGCCAGAGGAAGCACCCATTGGATCCCCTAGAACTGGAGTTACAGATGGTTGTGAGCCACCATGTGGATGCTGGGAATTGAACTCAGGTCCTCTGGAAGAACAGTCAGTGCTCTTAACTGCTGAGCCATCTCTCCACCCATTACCTGATCTCCTTTTAAGACCATCAAGTCCAATTTGTATTACACAGGAACCTGGTTACACCCTACCAGAGGTTGCACCCTTAAAGAACTCTGACTCCCCCTCTTCCAATAGCCATTGATTTTTAATAGCTCCTCAGCTGGAGGTAGAACTTGTCCGGCCTGAGCTTGCACAGGTCTTCTGCATGTTGTCCTCACAGTGAGTTCTATGTGAAGCTACCCTGATGTGTCTGGAAAGCACTGTCATTTTGTAGTCACCCACCACCTCATGAGCTCTTAGTTTTGAGCAATTGTAACATTTTGTATACTTGTCGACATAGCAGAGTCTACTTAATACAACCACACTGCCGGCTGGTCTGTATTTCAGCCTCACTTTTCCTTGTTAGGTTTTATATTTAAATCTCCAATCTGGGATAGAGAGATGGCTCAGCAACTTACCAAATACTGCTCTCCCAAAGGACCTAGGTTTGTTCCAAGCACCCACATAGGGCAGCCCACTACAGCCTGTAACTCCTGTTCCAGGAGATCTAGCACCCTCTTCTGGCCTCCACAGACACTGCACTCACGTGTACAAACCTACACCCATACCCACACCTGTACCCACTCACACAGTTTTAAGAACTGGTATTGATTTCTTGGAACTGGAGAGGTATTGGATCTGCTTTCGTGTGTGTGTGTGTGTGTGTGTGTGTGTGTGTGTGTGTGTGTGTGTGTGTGTCCAATCCACAGCATCATGTATTGAAGAGTGTGCTGGTTTTCTAACTTTTAATACTTTGTTGAAAAGCAGTTGGCCCTAGATGTGTTCACTTCTAGGCTGAGTTCTTTCATTGGTCGAGGAGAGTCTGCTGAAGCTGTTAATTCAGAACCAACTCTGTTTTTATGCATTCACGTCCCATGGGGCTTATCTGCCCACAGTGAGGCTTATTGAAGGATTCCCTACAAATATCTATCTCTTTGTCTGAGTTGTTTTGGAAAGTCAACATTTTCCATTTCCTTCACATTTCCAGTGACATTTTCTGTTACCCCCAATAGCTTCCACTCCTGTGTAAAGACTGATATTCCAGGGAAAGGACTTTCAGTTTTCATCTAAAACAGTGTTGTTCAAATAGTTTTCTCCCTGTTTCAGGAGAAAATTAGAAATCTTGGATGTTTTTCCTTTGCCTTAAGCGGAGTGACTTCCCCACTTCTGATGTCATGGGACCAATACACATTTGCTTCTGAAAAACTCTGAATAGATCATCAAGGTACTTTTCCATAGAAAGCAAACTCCATCCCTCACATGCATCCTGTTTCGAACTGTTAATAGCATAACTTTATAAACTGTGTATGATATATATCTTTATATCTATATTTATATATTTACAAGTACATAATCAAATGTGGCCATTTTAGACTTACAGCTCCGGCAGGGTTGTCAAATTCAGTTGTCTAAATTGTGTGTTATGTGACTCTAGAAGTCACATTTACATTATGGGCTATGTATCTGGAAATCCACAAAAGTTCTATAGTCCCCAACCTACATGAACATATGTTCTAGGCCTTTCTAGGCTTTTCCCACCATCTCACTAACTGCCTCTCGCTGTCCCAATTCCACGTTCCTGGGGGAAAACATCTGGTCATCTGCTTGGGGTCAGTTTTCCACTCCTGTCCAATCAGATATGCTTGAGTTGGAGACATCTTATTATAGACACAGGGATCCACACTGTGACTTTCCTTGGGGAGCCCGTTGGGGAGAAGGAAGCAGAGAGCAGTTCTCAGGGAGACTGAGCACGTGGGCTGCTATTTAAGTAAGGTGTCTGTCCTGTGATCTTTGCAGGAGTCCAGTACCTACCTAAATCGTAAAGGCTTTTGTTCTAGACACCACCCTTTACCTCCCCTTCTCTGTCGTCAGATGTTGGTTAAGTGCCTTGATTGTCTAATCATACAGACACGCAGGCTTGACTTCCAGGGTTCCCTCCCTCAGGCTCCCCTGTTTCCAGGGAGATCACTTAAAACCTAGCTTAGGAAACAGCTTTCTACACCCATAGGTCTTCCTTCTCTGTGTGGCTTCTTCGGAGTCCTGGGCTCATGGTCTCTGGCATCCTGTACCTGTTATCTAGTCTTGTGTTTACGTGACTATTTTGGGTGTTCTCTGAATAGATGGAATGTGTCAGCCCTCGTTCCATTCCTCTCCTTTGTGCAAGCCAGGCTTTGGGTGGATTATCTAAAACTCATTCTAATTACCCCCCCACACACACACACACTTCTCCAAACAGGGTTTAATGGTTCTATGGGGCACTTGGTTCCAGAGAGACAGGAAAAGGAGTCTTATGCCTGAATTACTATGTAGAGCAAGCATAACTGACTGCCCATTATGCAAATAGGAAACAGATTTCTATTGTCTCTAAATCATTATATAGTGTGGATCTCTTTTTAACATCCGATTAGCTATCGGAGCAGTACAGAAACTGGTCTCTCGACAGGAATGAAAATGTGTGAAGATAAAAAAAAATATGTGAAAAGCCCAAAACAGGTGGTGACAAAATGGGAGATGGAAAAAAATGCGTAGGCTGAAAAAAACAGGGTTCTGCACGCAGTGTGTGGTGGCAGGGGCAGTTTGTCTTAACCGGGCTATCTGCCATCACACGTCAATCTAACCAGGTGTGTCAGGTATCTGTATTTCTAGAGGAAGCCCTTATAAAGAGACAGGATCTCAGAATTTTCACATGCTTGAGTTCAACTCCTTGCTGCTTGTGACAAATTATTACTTTAAAAAAATGATTATCTTTGGCAAGAAGTTACCAGTATAAACTGTAAAAGAAGAAAAATAGAAAATAAAAAGAGTCCCAAGATTTAGAAAAGCTTGTTGATTCTGGATCCCAAATGGGGATTAAAACGGGAAAACACACACACACACACACACACACACACACACACACACACACACACACACACACATGAGAGGAGAAAGACCATTAAGAATTAAATATTGCAGCTCAACCCTACAGCAAGTTAAGGTCAGAGCCTTTCCACCCAACCTGATTGTTCTGATGGTTCTAAAGGTGGCTGCTGCTAGGTCCAAAGAAAGTTACTGAGACAAGAAAGCAAATAACTTAGACTTCAGAGCTGGCTCTAGGAAAACACTTTGGGTGTGGTCCCCGGCGTTTGGAATTTACTGGAAGCAAAGAAATGGGAAGGTTATTGTTATTGAGGGGATTGTGTTACAGAGATCCCAACTCAGATGAATAATCTCTGGTTAGTCAAACCTTTACCCCTTGTTCTAAATTCCTCTGAGCAGGAAGTAGGTTCTGGAGGCTGGACTGTCTTCCTGAGGGTCACTCCAGAAGTGACCCATTGACAACGTCCCACCTATAATGAGTGAGGAGGGATCGCTAAGAAGAGTACAGTAGGAGACACTAAGGAAAACTAGACAAGGAAGCCCCACCAGAGAGTAAGACAAGGGACAGATAGATAGCAAGGGGCTTAGCCTGCCAGAGAGAATCTTTATATACAGTGCTCACTGTTAATGTAAAAACTATGCATTTCCTGTTTGTTTTTTCTTTGTGTAACAGGTGTTTTAATGGCTATTATCAAGTTTCTCTTCCACCCTTGGGCAGTGGAGATGTTAGAGCAGAAGTTCTCATCCTGTGGGTCTCCACGCTTTGTGGGTCAACCAACCTAAGACCCAAGGCCACCGCAAAACACGGATATTTACATTACGGTTGATAACAGTAACAAAAATGACAGTGATAAAGTATCAACTAAAGTAATTTTAACTGGATTTTTAGACAATATAGTGCTGAGCCAGGAGGAGCTACATGTAAAACTGAGTAAGCGCTTGCATCCTCATGGCCTGGCGTCCTGGACGTTGAGCGAGACGTGAGAACTGGGCGGGAGGACTGCAGACTGTCTTCTGAGAGACGGAACGGATGTGGTAGCCCTCTAACAGAGGGAAGGGTGGTGGTGGGCTATTCATGTCCAGAAGAGTGTAATAAACCTGCAACTGTTTACTAAGGACTCCGTTTGCTAAAGATCCATTCTATCTTCTTTGGACACACAGCACCCTGAACTCTAAAGGCAGTTAGCGTCATAAGCAAGCTACGCCATTGGCAGAGACCAACGTGTTTGAGTCTTTCCACGATCAGAATTTGTTACGCATCAGTAGAGCCATAAGCTATGTCCATTTCATCACAATTTCACTTGGTGGCTGCAACAGTGCCATCGCACATTCCTTATCCCATTTTTATCATTTTCCCTTTGAGGTGTGAGTGTGTGTGTGTGTGTGTGTGTGTGTGTGTGTGTGTGTGTTTCAGTGTGTCTCTCTGTGTGTCTCTATCTGTGTATATTTCTGTGTATGTGTATGTTTCTGTGTCTCTGTGTACATGTTTTAGTTATGCCTCTGTATTTGTGTGTGTGTGTCTATGTATGTCTGTGTATCTCTCTCTCTGTATATGTTTTTGTGTGTCTCTCTGTGTGTTTCTATCTGTGTATATTTCTGTGTGTGTGTGTTTCTGTACATGTTTTAGTATGTCTCTGTGTATGTATTTGTGTGTGTGTGAGTCTATGTATGTCTGTGTATCTCTCTCTGTATGTTTTTGTGTGTCTCTGTATGATTCTATCTGTATATATTTTCTCTCTTTATGTCTCTGTGTGTATGTTTCTCTCTCTGTATGTTTTTGTGTCTCTGTATAATTTCTCTATCTGTGTGTGTGGGGGTGGGGCAGTGAGCAGTTGGTGTTGGAACCTTCCTCAATTGCTTTCCACCTTATTGAGATAGGTTTGTGTGTGTGTGTGTGTGTGTGTGTGTGTGTGTGTGTGTGCACGCACACACTCTAGCTAGCTCCCTAGCTCCCTGAGTGGCTAGACTGGCTACCCAGTAAAGTCCTGCATCTGCCTTCCCCCCCACATGCTAAGGTTGTAGATGCAAAGCATTGCTCATGGAGTTCCTTGTGTGGGTGCTGAGCACCTGAACTCAGTCCTTGTGCTCACGTGGCAGGCACTTAATCGACGAAGCCACCACCCAGCCCTTCATGCTTATCTTAATCGGTATCATCTGCAGCACCCAGACCATTCATCTACTCTCAATAGTATATTTGCTAGCAGAGATTTAGAAAACAGGAGAGAGGCCATATACCTAAGACAAGGAGTCAAAGTCCAGTCAGCGCTAATGCCAGAGACGCTGCTGCTGACCCGGAACCAGGCTATGGACCCACGGCAGGCTGTCAAGTTTGAAATGGGTGCTATGCTGGGGTCACAACAAGGACTCTCAGTCTCACCAACCGGGTCAGTTTAATCAGGACGAGCTGAAGTCCCCCTCATAAATTCCTTGACAATTTCTGTGGCAAAGATCATGGAAGTTATTTGGAGGGTCCACGTCACGATGGCCAGCTGCCACTAACGTGCCACATCTTAACAGTCCCTTTTATGTTTCAGGTGAGGGATTACATCAATTTCTTAAAATTTTTATTTTATATAAAAGTTTATTTATTGTATTGCTGTTATGCTTGTGGGGTGTGTGTGTGTGTGTGTGTGTGTGTGTGTGTGTGTGTGTGTGCACATATGTGTTACGGCACAGCTGTGCCACAGCAGTCCTCCAGAGGTCAGAGGATGACTTCAGGAGGTTGTTCTCTTCTTCCTCCTTGCGAAGGCAGGGCTCTCTCTGTTTCTGCCGCTCTGTGCACTCCTCGCTAGTCGGATGCTCCTGCCTCTGCGTCCCTTCCGGCCGTGGGAATGCTGGGATTACAGATGTGTTTCCCTACATCTGGCTGTTTTTATATAGGTTCTTTGGCTCCAACTCAGATCACATGGCAAGTGCTTTTCCCAGCTGAGTAACTTGCCAAGCCCTGGCATTTGTTGAGCTATGTTTCTCTAAATTCCAATGCCTGGGCTGTCATCCTAAGAACCCTCCTGGCCCCCTCATAGAGCAGGTCTGTATTTAACAGGTCAATGCGGGGTACGCCATAAACCTAGATAAGCAGTAAATAATGTTTGCATGCCCCATGCACTGTTTTGGCATGCACCGCTATTAGAACATTTTATCAGAATTCAGATTTAAGTGTCGGCGAGATGGTTCAGTGGTTAAGAACACTAACTACTCTTCCAAAGAGCCAGGGTTCGATTCCCAGCACTTACAAAGCACCTTACAACTGTCTGAAACTCCAGTTCCATAGGGATCTGATACCCATGCACAGATACACAAGCAAGCAAAACACTAATGCACATAAAATAAAATAAAATTTTGAAAAGTAAATTCAGATTTAACTGAGGATCTTGAAATTTATCTGAAAACCCTCTTGTTCTTTGATGGAATAATAGACTTAAGGTCCCGGCTGGGTGGTATATATTTATAATCCTGGCACATTCGTAGTTATATATTTATTTATATGTTTACATATTTATTTCCTTTGTAAATGATTTATGTATTTCATATATATTTATTATATTAATAATCCCAGCACGTTTATATTTATACATTTATTTATATACTTATTTCACTTATAAATAATTTATATATTTCATATACATTTCATTTATATCTTCATTATATTTATAACCCTTGGAGGCAGAGGCAAGAATATGTTCACGAGTTTGAGGTCAGTCTGGTCCGTGTAGAGTTTTTTTTTTTTTTCCAGAGCTGGGGACCGAACCCAGGGCCTTGCGCTCGCTAGGCAAGCGCTCTACCACTGAGCTAAATCCCCAACCCCCGTGTAGAGTTTTAAGCCGGCCAACGTTATGCAGAAAAACCCAATCTTGGGGAGGAGAGGCGGAGACAGGCACGGACTTAAGGTTTTAAATCTTAATTAGTCAGTTTTGCATCACTGAGGATAGAACGCAGGGCCTCCTGTAGGGGAAAGCACTCTGCCACAGAGCTAAGGCCGCAGCCTGTTCGGCTCTTCTTTACGCACAGGTAGGTGTGGTCTTACTCTGCTCCATAGAACCGTACCCATCTCCATCTCCATCTCCAGAGTTATAGCCAATGAGCACTCGGACGAGCCTTTGAGCAGGCAGGACAGCTAGTACGCAGGTCAGCTCACAGCCTATCAGGGAGTCCGGTGCAAAAGTTCTACATGAAAAGCCAACCGTGATGAGAGCAGCCACCCAGATGTTTTGTCTCAAAAGTCCGAACCCATCATGTGAGAGAATTAGTCAGTAGAATAGAAGCCAAAAGACACATAGAGAGCAAGAGACAGAAAGGTGAGCTCATGGCTCAGCAGAGGACCTGAAAAGTAGCTTTGGTGAGGAGAAGGTAGTGAGGGCCGCTTAGTGGCAACAGGGGCATTATGGGTAGGCGGGGACGGGTTGAAGTTGCTAAGCCCTGGCAATGGCCAGACACCAGAGACCTATGAGCCCTAGTTACGGGAGTCCAGAGCTAGCCCGCCCCTGGAAATGATCCACACACAGCAGTCCCGTTCCCACACCAAGACCCAAGCTCTTTAAAACCCAGCTGGACCATTCTGGTTGTTTTTGCTTTTCCTTGGTTCATAGAGAGATCTGCCTCCTTGGCTGACCTTCCTTCTTTCTGTTTCTGTGCTTAGAGTGAACCACCACCGTTTCTGGGATCAAGTTAACCTCACTGAGAAAGACAGACCTCCCCGTCTGCTTGTTCTGGTCAATCCCCATGAGGGAAGGGAGTTTTCCTCACATCCATATTTTAGCATGAAGCAAAACTTCAAATGCCAACACATTCTGGTCCCAACTTGGAGCTTTGGGCCTGTGTCATGTGCCACTACCTACCTTTGAAAAAATACCGGCCACGACATCAAACTAGTGCTGGGCACAGGGACTAGTACATGCTCGGAGACCAGTGAATAATGCGATAAGTGCCCCCTGCCTATGTCAGGTTGGATGCCTGTGGTGTTGGTGGAAACCTCTGAATTCAAACGCCAAAACCACCTGCTTGGAAACCGGGCAAGCATTTCAAGGCCTCGGTTTTCTCCTCTGTAAATGAGGGTGTGATGGTTAATCCTCTGTTTGAGCTGTTGTGAGGTTTAAAATAGCAGATGTGTGAAAGTCTCTACAGAAGAAGCCCTCTGAGATCTGAAGTGCATTGAGGAGGAGGAAGCTGCACTTTCTGTGAGAGTTTCACGCGCTAACCTCTTCCAACTAGAAATCAAATGCACGTCAGAATACAAGGTTCTTCCTGACAGAAAGGCCAGACATTAGGAGCCGGGAAATAGCTCAGCGGGTAACAGCACTTGTTGTATAATCACGAGGACCTGAGTTCAGATCCCCAGGGCCACTCACATTTAAAAAATAAAATCAGATGTGGCCACACTCGACGGTAACTCTAGTGCCGGGGTGGACTGCTGGGGATTGTGGGTCACCAGACTAACAAAAGCATATAAATAAAAAATAACATGCTGCAGAATGCAGAGAGTGAGGAACTGTTTCAAGGGAGTAAGACAGAAGGAAAGACATGGATGTAAAGAGCACCTCTTGTGGTTTCTACACACACACATATGCATACATGCACACATCCATGCATGCATGAATGTACAGAAGTCTCGAGTGAGAACACACACGTGCACACACACACTTGCTCGCACACATGCACATACACGCAAGTGCACACACACATATACACACATGCATGCACACACACACACACACACACACACACACACAGCAGGCATTTATACTGGCAGCTGGAGAGAAGTAAGCAGACTTTTTGTTTGGCTTTCGGCTTACAATTTCCACAGTTTTGGAATTTAAAACTAAATAGAGTCATTTGCATTGTTTTAAGAACCTCGGAAAGGATCGCTATTATTGTCACACGAACTTGTCTTAAACCACAATCGAATTTTTATGAAACACCCCTTTTAACGGACTCCGTGACTTGACAGAGAGAAAAGAGAAAATGCAGTTCGTGTTGTGGAACGGATGGGTTCTCTGTGGTCCTGCACAGTTGCAGAGCGGAGGAGCTCTGCTCTAACCTCTGCTTCTGCTCAGTACAGACTCTGGAATTTCCAAAATGTCATAACAGCGCGCCTTCAAAATTGTACGCTCAGCCCCTGCACCCCCAAGTGTGTAATATTGTCAGGGTGTTTTATCTGCTGCCATAGATTGCACACACGATGAATCCATTTCCCTCAACAAACCATCACATATGTCCACACGGCCTATAAATTTTGAATTCTGACAGCTCTACAATTATCCTCTGACGTTTGGATTGGCCTGGGTTGAATGTAATCGGAGGGTGCTGTTCTTAAAGAATAAAGGAGATGTCATTCTTCTGTTCCTGATGGGTCCCTCTGGAAAAGGTGATGTGATGTCAGACACATGCAAGGCTTAACCTTGCTGGAAAAGCCCCACATACTTTCCTCCGGGCAGAGAGATCGAGCAGGACTGATGGTTAAGTATCTCATCTCTGGGGGTGATAGCAAGGTCACTGTGTGCTTAGGTTTGGCTTTGTAATAATACATCTGGCATCAATAGACTTTCTTTCCTTCCCGAGGACTTTCCTGTTTGTGATCCCATTTTGCCCTCACAAGAGGAGGGTAGGGAGCTGGTTTCCCTGATCTGGTTCAGGGCGGACTTTCAGGTTTTGTAAAACAGTGGTGTATTCATCTCAGGGTTGTATGAATGTAAACAGGGCAGGGTGCTTTGGGAAACAGAGAGGTTGTGAAAGGAACAGGCTGCAATGGTAGCAGACATTTACACACCCTAGACGTTGCAGAGATGGAAGGAACGTAGAGAGAGCGCAGTAAAGAGGTGATCGTATCAACCGGGTATGGTGGTTCACGCCTGCAATCCCCAACTCTGAAGAAGGATCAGAAGTTCATGCTCATTTCCTGCTACATGGAGAGTTTGAGGCAAACCTGGCCTACATGAGACCCTGTCTCAGAAAAAAAAATCTCTTTAATCAATCTTTACTCTGTGAAGACAGATGACTTGTGTACGGACAAGACACATTAGCAGGCTCAGATGTTAGTTCCCCACTTCTAGAGATGTGGAGATCAAGCCATTGCTGGTGTTGGCTTACTCTCCACTTTCACTCACAAACGTAGATCGCACGCAAGGGAGAGACGTGTTATAATGAGAGCAATTTCGTTTCCAACTTACTTTGTGCTAATTCAGACTTTGAATTTGTATTTGTTCACATATGTAACAAAATGCTGACCGAAACTGCCTTGAGGGTGACATTGATTTGTGGAATAAACCGGTAGGCAGGAGTGCAGGCTTCTGTCAGATGGATTCGTCAGGACTTAGACTCCATCCATCCCTAACATATTGACATTGACAAGTTGAGTCTCTCGGTGAGTGATAAATGGCGCCTGGCAGCCGTAGGCTTGAGCTTTCAAATCTTAGCACCTTCCGTGAAAACAGTTTTCTTTCCTTAATGACTTCAACATAAGTCCCAGGACCAAGACTCCTTGGACTGAATTTGGAATCCCTGCTGGAGGGACACCGTTTCCAGGCAAAGGGTTTTGGATTAACCAGGGCTGCATCTTTTCTCTATTACTTTCTCTAAGACAGGGATTAGGGTTTGAAGTGGGTTCAGGCTCATTTGAGCCACATGGACAGAGGGTGGGTGTGGATGGTCTCTAAAGGAGAATGGGGAGATTGTTGTGAGAAAATAGGGAGGCTGGAGAGATGGCTCAGTGGTTAAGAATGGAGTTGAAGATTTAATCTTTCTTTTTTTAAAGATTTATTTATTTTATGTATGAGTGCACTGTCGCTGTCCTCAGACACACCAGAAGAGGGCATCAGATCCCTCACAGATGGTTGTGAGCCACCACGTGGTTGCTGGGAATTGAACTCAGGACCTCTGGAAGAGCAGCCAGTGCTCTTAACCTCTGAGCCATCTCTCCAGCCCTTAATCTTTCTTTAATTTTCATACTCCTTGCTTATCTGGTCTACATCGTCTTCCTCATCTTCGAGACCTGCCCTCCCTTCTGCTTGACTCTTTCTACCTGCGAAGCTTTCCTTTGAGTTTTCTAGTAGTGTTTTTGTGTGTGTGTGTGTGGGGTTCAATTTCGTCTTCATTCAGCTTGAGGCCCCTTCGGTGTTTCCTTCTCTCTGTTAAATTCCATTTTTAAGCCTTGGACTGTTATTTTTCGTTTCCATCAGCCTGGTTTGTGGGGTTTTTTTGAGCATCACTGGAGCAGTCGTCTTCCTTCAGTCCTTTCTCCTTCATCGCTTTGAGCTGTTGCCTCATGTCATCCTCAGACTCCTGCAGTTCTTCGATGACGTCTATGGTTGTTCCTTTAAATTCTATTCCCTGGGGTCCATCCAGGTAATTCTCATTGGCAGACATTTCTACAGGACTGGGTTGGAGGAGACATCCTGGTTTGATCGTATGTGTGTTTCCCAAAGATCTAGGCATGTAGACCTCTTTTGTTAGTTCTGAGAGAGAGAGAGAGAGAGAGAGAGAGAGAGAGAGAGAGAGAGAGGAGACTAGAAGTCAGAAATGGCTTAGGTACAGTGAAATCTGGTGGCCTGGGCTGGTATACAGGATGTGCGTCCTTGTACAAGCCTGGAGTGTGAGATTTTGCTGGGTGGAGAGGTTGGATGTGGCATGGTAGGGGTCAGTGGGCTGGCAGTTAGGCAGAGGGGGGCTTGGCAGGATCCTAGAGGTAGGTTGAGGTGTAGGTAGGGGTGGCAAGACTAGGATGGGGCATGTGGGTGCCTGTGGAGCTGTTAGACTGCCTGGAGCCGAGGTACAGGCAGTTACAGGCGATTGTGAGGCTCCTGACATTGGTACTGGCAACCAAGCTCAGGTCTGAGGAGCAGCAGCCGTGCTAAGTGCTCTGTGTAGTGGGTTGGCCTGAAGGTGCTTGTATTCTAATGCTAAGATTGCCCCGCCCCCACTGGTTGCCCAGAGACAGGAGAGTCCAAAGGTAAGATGCTGAATGACCCTGCCCCCAAGTTATTTCTGATTGGTAAATATAGATGCCAACAGCCAATAGCTGGGTAGAGGAGGCATGGGGGGGTTAGTTACACGGGCTTGGGAAGAAGGTACAGGAGGAGGAAGGAGAAGTCACCATGGGTCATGGGTTCGGTGCCTCAGGAAGAATGTGGCCCTAAGGGCTGGCCAATTGGACTTAAGACCAAAGTTGTATCAGTGAATTTTATGCTACACCACTCTGTGCTGCCCCGGGTTGCCCACTTCCAGCTACCTCCCTAGGAACACACACACACACACACACACACACACACACACACACAAGCTTATTTTTGAAATGCCTTGGCTACTCAAAGTCTGGGCAGTTCTAATCCTCCCTCTGCTAGCATACTTTTCCCTCTGGTACTCCTGGCTCAACAGTGACTGCAGATTCCCGATTGAATCAAGGCATTAGAAGCCATCTCCAACATATCGTAAGCAATAAGTAATAATTCAATAATTCGGGATTATTGATAGGAAAGTAGATTCTAATAGCATAGAGGCTACGTACAGCTCTTGTACTGTTTAAGGCTTTTCGTAAATATAAGGTTATATGTGTTTTTTATCCGGTGACTAAATGATCACGTATGGGACAGAAACCAAGTGGGTCATTTTCTAGGTCTACTATGGAATCTAAGGAGACAAAACAGACAGAGTAAGCCATTACAGTAAACCGGGTGCGTGGATGGTGAGTGAGACACACATGACACACTTCCCAGTGGGCCGCACTTTGCCAATGTTAGAACCATGTGGCTAAAGGTTCTCGATCCAATTCCACACTCTCATTTCCAAGGCGTTACTGCTGTCTCATGAGTTCATTTTGGGAGTGAAGAGTGGGAGTTTGACCTCTGATTTTGACACCTCAGTGGAGATCGTCTCAATGTTACTGACACAGAGGCTTCTCCCGAGTGTCTTATGAGATGCTGTCCCTCAGCAGGTGAGGCGGCTTTGCAGAGGCTCACAGCCTGTGCTTCTTGATGGTGGAAAACAAACCCACACAAAGTTGAATGCTCTTTATGACCAGTGATCACAGGGCTGGGAAAAGGTAACATGTTTTATCACCTGGATGTAGAGACAGGGAAACTGAAATAAGGACTCAGCTAAGTCCTATCGATTTGAGACGCTTCACGAGGCCCGCGATTGATTCCTGCAGGCCTCTACGTAGCTGCAGTGCAGCTACGACACTGGGGAACTTCACGAGGAAACACAGTTTAGCTACACCACGGAGCTTCATTATCCAGAAGCGAATTTAGAGCTCATGACCTTTCAGGGCTGAGTTCACTTCAATGGTTACGAAGGATCTAATAAGGGAGACTTTGGTCGCAAGTACTAGCTTCAATTCCTACCTTATTAAAACCGAAAGGGGTGTATTCATTTTTTTTAAAGACTCATTTATTGACTTTATGTATATGCATACACTGTCACTGTCTTCAGACGCACCAGAAGAGAGCATCGGATCCCATTACAGATGGTTGTGAGCCACCATGTGGTTGCTGGGAATTGAACTCAGGACCTCTGGGAGAGAAGTTGGTGCTCTTAACCACTGAGCCATCTCTCAGCCCCTTATTCACTTTTTATTTACATAGTTATATATTTATTTAGTGTCACTAGGGATTCAACCCAAGCAAGTGGTCTACCACTAAATTACACCTCAGACCTCCCCTCCAAAGGATTTATTAACAACCCCAGTGGTCATGTCTGCCAGGCAAGGCTACCAGAGACAGCTTTTCTCTTGTTCTTGGATTTCCAGGGTCCCTGCTTTGTCTTGTCTTATCTGCTGCCCATTGATCACAGAATGGCTTCTCGTGTGTTCCTCAGTGGTTTCCAGAATTTTCTCATCCTATTCACACAGAGGGTGATGAAGTAGCTTCCCAGGGGTTTATACAAGTGAAGCGGTTCTTTCCCAGTGAGCATCGCCTCTCATGGGCTATGTCAGGGATGGTGGGAGGATGAAGGTCTCCCTACTGTAAAACAAACTTCTTGGCCAAGGGAGGCGGTGGGTTGATAGCCATGCCTGGTATCAGAGAGAGGTACATGGGGTGTGTGTGTGTGTGTGTGTGTGTGTGTGGAGAGACAGAGAGACAGAGAGACAGAGAGACAGAGAGACAGAGAGACAGAGACAGAGAGAGAGAGAGACAGAGAGAGAGACAGACAGAGAGAGAGAGACAGAGACAGAGAGAGAGACAGAGAGAGACAGAGAGAGACAGGCAGACAAACAGACAGACAGACAGACAGACAGAGAGATGTGCTTTTGCTTAGGAGTTGTGTTTTGTTAATGAGTAGACTGATCCCAAACATCTGAAAGCACAGGAAGAAAATGGCATTTCAGGAGGAGGGAAGACAATCTGTGTTTTGTGTCTTATTGTGTTCGTAAAGCCTGCTGAGTGTTTGGGCCACGCCGTTCAGGTTTCAGGAACCAGGACTCAGAAAACTGGATTTGGGTTGAAGATACCGATGTGGAAGTTGAGAATGGGGGAGGTGAGTGGGAACTTGGTGAGAGCCCGGGGTAGTGTATGCGGGCGCTGAGTGAGAAGGGAGCCTGATCCCTACAAGGACGGGAGGGAGAAGCGGCGACTCGGAATTGTCCGAAAGTGTCCCAGAAAAGCTTCATGAGAAAAGAAGTCCCTGAAAGAGAGAAGGACATCACAGAGATGGACCCTCAGCTGGTCTTAGCATCTGTAGAGTAATTGATGAAGGAGAGGAGTCAGTGGGGACCAGTGGGGAGCCACGTGCTGAGGCGGAGCCTGGAGGTGGAGGAGAAAGAGGGCAGGAGGAAGGAGGGTCTGTCAGGTGGAGGAGAAAGAGGGCAGGAGGAAGGAGGGTACGCCCTGTTGTCTCCTGAAAGAGCTTCACAGAGAGATGGCAAGTGCCTTTTTTAAAAATCAGAACATTTGGGCAGGAGAGATGGCTCAGCAGTTAAGAGCACTGACGGCTCTTCCAGAGGTCCTGAGTTCAATTCCCAGCAACCACATGGTGGCTCACAACCATCTGTAAGGAGATCTGATGCCCTCTTCTGGTGTATCTGAGGACAGCTACAGTTGCTTACATATAGTAAATGAATAAATCTAAAAAAAAAAAAAATCAGGACATTTTACCTCCTGTCTTTGGCTAGGTGTGCGTGCGTGTTGCGGGAGGCAGACATGGGATCTACTTCACAAGCTGGATGCAGCATAAGAACCCCATCCACTTCCTCTTCCTGGAGCAGGAAGGACTGACAGCACATCAAGGTGTCTTCTGTAATGTGCTCAGTCATCCGCTAAGTTCCTGCTTTTGCTGTTCCCTAGGATCCAGCCTAGGGACATCTTCAGGGGGCAGATGGGGCATCCTGTGTGATAAAGGCTCGCTCTCTCTTTATCTTCACCTTTCACCTTAACCTAGAGAAACGGGCCAGTGCCTCTCCATACCCTACAGAGAACTTCCTGGACTACCTAATGTGCAGACAGACCACGGAGGCATGGTGCCTGCACCCCTCAGTCCCTAGGTCACTCCTGTCTTTGTTTTGAAACATCACTGTCATCTGTCTAAACGTCACCATTAGATCTGGGATATGAGAGGAAACCTTTCTTTAATAGTCCTCTTAGCCCTTTCCTGCTCCTTGTCAAGGGCCCCTAGAGCTTCCTTTGTCTAATGGTGATCGTGCCCTAGTTGGCACTGCCCTATTCCGAACGCTGTCTCACAGAAACTTCTCTACAGGCCCTAAGGGACAAGCTTTGGTGATTGCACCGGTGTCAGCGGTGTCCCCGCTCAGCTCCTGCTCTCTCACCTTCTGCTAGTCTGTAATCTGTTCAGAGGAAGTCTCAGCCACGGTGTTAAGGGCCTACCTAAGGGAAAGCAGAGCTCAAGGCCCTCAGGAATGTCCTCCTCCGCGCCTTTAGTTAGCTCCCCAGGCATCTCCCCTCCCCCTGACTGGAGGAACACGTCACCTCTCCACATTCCGGTTGGGACCTGCACTGTGGAACGTTGAGCGGCACGCTGAGGTGCAGGAGGATTATAGGGAATGACAGAGAGGCCTCAGAGGGCTCTGAATACTTGGCCAGGACTTATGTCTGCCCTCAGCTGGGTCCTAAGTGAGGACTTGTGCTGCAATAAAGCTATTAGCTCCTTCCTGGAATCCACGTTCTACCTGGACCTTGAAACAGGAACATCTGCTGCTTAGTATCCAAGTGCCCGGGGCTGTGTTTTCTCCTTCTGTTATTTTGAGCCAGAAACTGTTGTTAATAGGAATTCATTGTGATGATTCTCTTCTGGGGCTCGGCACTGATCCTTGGGCCACACAAGTAGACTTTCCTTGTTTTTAATTCTTTTCTTATGCTAATGGATCACATCCAAAGACAGGATTCACAGAAAACCAATCAACCGCTGTACTCAGCTCTGGAAGAAATCTAATCAAAACAACGTCAGTGAAGCCTAAGGTTGTACTGTCCCGTGTGGTAGCTGCTAGCCACAGGCAGAAGCTTTTAGTCACTGCAGGTGTAGAAGAGTCATCTGTGACTCAGTGGTCGCCTCGTTGGACAGGGCAAAATGAACAGTCACTCTGGGGAAAGTTTCACGGGACGGCCTAGGGAAGACACACTGTCTTCTGAGGTATGATCCACCTTGGACCTAATTAAAGAGAAAGGGTAGGGTCCTTAGGTGGGAGGAGCTGTGCTCAGGGGTTGGGCTGCCTTCCAGAGACCAGGACCAATCAGAATGCAGAGTGCAGGACCGATGCTGTGACACCATTGGTCTAAGATTACTGGGCACCATAACTGTAGTTACTCACTCTATCTGAAAACGCTGTGGAGATAGGAAGCTCGACCCCAATCTTAGCCCTCAATTCAGACCCCTAACCTTCCGTATACCTGGTTGACAAACGCCTACATGCCTACATGCCAGACTCTCCTGAGTTCAACTGCTTCTTAAACTTGACTCTTACTTCCTGCAGTAAAATGACTGTAGGAAGATATTTTTTGTGCAATTGAATTCATCAAACTTTTTTTTTAAAGAATATATATTTTGGGGCTGGAGAGATGGCTCAGCGGTTAAGAGCACCCGACTACTCTTCCAGAGGTCCTGAGTTCAATTCCCAGCAACCACATGGTGGCTCACAACCATCTGTAAAGAGATCCGATGCCCTCTTCTGGTGTATCTGAAGACAGCTACAGTGTACTTATATATGATAAATGAATATCTTTAAAAAAAATATATATATATATTTTGGCCGGGCATGGTGGTGCTTGCTTTTAATCCCCAGCACTAAGTAGGCAGAGGCAGATGGATCTCTGTGAGTTTGAGGTCAGCCCGGTCTAGTGAGTTCTAGGACAGCCAAGGTTGTTACACAGAGAAACCCTGTCTCAAAAACCACACACACACACACACACACACACACACACACACACACACACATTTTATGGATCTAATATAAGAAATTAAAAAGATCTTTTTTTTCCTTACCCCTCAAGTGTTAAGATTACGGACATGTGTTACCACCCTTGGCTTATTGGTACTGAAAATCAAACCTAGTGCCTTATGCTTGCCAAACATGCTTCTTCCAACTGAGCTATATCTCGGGCCCAGATCCAATACTATTTTAAAGTGGGCCCAGTGGTGGAGGCTGTAATCCCATCAAGTTAGGAGATTAAGGGGGGGAGAATTCCCAATTCAAGGCATCCTGGGCAATGTTGGGCTACCCTGTGTCAAAAATAAAAATGAAATCATTGGATGTAGCTCAGTGGTAGAACTCAGTGCTTAGTGTATGCAAGATGCAATGTTCACTGAATCCCCAGCATCGCCTAAAAGGAAAAACAAAAATAAAAAGGGGGAGGAGGGAGAGAAAGAAAGAAAGTCAGTCTGTGGGCTCCTGTGTTTTCTTCTAAAAGCATCTTAAAGCATTTGTCCCTTGAAATATATCTGCAGAAAAGTGCATGGGCTATGAGTCTTTACCTAATTAATATATCCGTGTAACAAGACTCGTTCAAGAAAGAATGTCATTAGAAGTCAGGAACCCTTATGGATTGGGAGGCTTAATATAGTAAACAGGGCCACCCCACCACGTCTGCAATCTACAGACTCAATACAGTCCTCATCAAAATCCCAACGCAGCTCTTCACAGAAATTGAAAGGACGATGTTTAGCTTCGTGTAGCAACACATTCCTGAGTGAGAAAAGAATGTCTAGAGATATCTTTGATCTCAAATTGTGCTACAGAGCTGTAGTAATGAGACCAGCATGGTACTGTCACAAAAGAAGATTGATGGAGTCAAACTGAAGACCCAGACATAAACCCACACACCTAGGGGCACCTGGATTTTGGTAAAGAAGTTAGTAATACGCATTAGGGAAAAAAAAAAGACAACATCTTTAGCAAATGGCGCTGGTCAAATTAGATGACTGTATGTAGAAGAATGTGAATAGATTCATCCTTACCGTCCTGCGCAAAACTCAACGTAAGTGGGTCAAAGCTCTCAACATAAAAGCAGATACACTGGCCCTGAAAGAAGAGAGAGTGGGGGAAGCAGCCTTGAACTCACTGGCAGGAGAAGGCCTTCTGAACAGAACACTGATAACAGGCATTTGGAGCAACAGTTAACAAACGGGACCTCGTGAACATGAGGAGCTTTCGCAGCTAAGGAAGGACCGGCCAGTGGGACAATCACCAGCCCGCAGAATGGACATTTTTTTAACCTATTCTACACCTGATAGTGAGCTAATATCCAAAATATACTTTTAAAACACTGGAGATCAAGAAAACAAATAACCCGGGTTAAAAATGGGGCATCGATGTGAACAGAAGGTTCACAGCAGAGGAATCTCAAATGTCTATTAAATGTCTTTTTAATTAAGGAAATGCACAACGTCCTTCATCGTCTGGGAAATTCCAATCAAAACTACTTTGAGACTTCATCTTACTTAGATCAGAATGGCCAAGATCCATAAGACAAATGACAGCTCCTCCTGGCAAGGGTGTGGAGTAAGGGAACACATCCATCGCTGGTGGGAGTACAAAGTTATACAGCCACTGTGGAAATCGATGTGGTGGTTCCCCAGGCAGATGAGAATCTATCTATCTCAAGTTCCAGCTACTCGTGAGCATATGCCCCAAGGAGGCTTCTCTTACTGCAAAGACACTGGGTCAGTCAGGTTCAATGCTGCTCTATTCATAATAGCCAGAACTGGGAACAACCTAGATGTCCATTCATGGACGGATGGATTTAAAAAGTGATCCATTTACACAGTGGGGTATTACGAACTGGATGGAACTGGAAAACAGCATCCTGGAGAGGTAGCCTTGACTCAGAATGACAAATGTGCAATGTATTATCCTATACGTGGATGTCAGCTGTTAAGTCATTGATAAGCAAGCTACAATCTGTATAACCATCGAGGTTAGGCTGACAGTAAGAGATAGAGGTGGCCAGGGGATGGAGCTCCCTAAGGAGGGAGGATAGGTAATTATGGATGGATGAGGGACTGGGGACTGGGATGGGAGGATCAAGTGAGGAAAAGTGAAGAGAGGAGTGAGGAGAGAATACAGGAGGATGGACAGCTAAAACTAAGGGCCATTTGAGGTGTTGTTTGGAAATCTTGTGCAATAGATGATATATATATATATATATATATATATATATATATATATATTCTAAATGAAATGCCAAATAACAGCGGCAGAACCCCAACTGGTACTCTTGCTGCCAAATGAAGCTTCCAGTCCTGGGAATGGGTTACATATAATTGAGTTGTTGGTCAAAGGGTCCCATGGGAACCCCAAACAGCCCAGGCTCTCACCATGACTACTGGTTGCTCCGTATAAGCTGACGGTGGGCCTCTGTTGATGAAGAGTGCACGACACAATTCATTGAACGCAGAGACGTCAAGGTGGTGCCTACGCAGACCCTTCACCCCTGCCAGTGCTCTTGATCCTGGGAAGGGCTCTGCATGCTACCAAAGGAAAGAAAGTAGCCACCAATTTAGCTAAAAATCCTTTGATTTACAAGAGTGACCTGCTTGCAGGATATGTTGGTGCAACCATGACACAAGGCTTTTGGAAGGAACCAACCAATGTCTGATTTCAGTTAAGGTCTACTCCACGAGATGAAACCCATACTCAGCAGTGCTTGAGGGGCACAGACCTGAGACTAGATAGGTCAGGGGCATAGGGTAAACCCCAGTACTACTGTTCTTCTAAAGGAACATAGCAATAAAATGACTTCTAACATCATTCTGCTACACTCACAGATGTTTGCTTTGCTCATCCATCATCCGAGAAACCTCCTCCTGCCGCAGAGGGGAACGAGTACAGAGATCCACTCCAGACACGATGCAAAATAAGAGAACTTGGGAGACTCAGCCCTGAAAGGGATGTCTCCACCAAATCCCTCTCCTCAGGGCTCAGAGAACTCTGCACATGAGAAGGCAGAAAGTCTAAGAGCTATAGGGCATGGAGGACACTAAGTAATCAAGGCCTTCTAGACACAATAGGTCTGGTGTGTATCGGAACTCAGAGAGAATGAGGCGGCATGCACAGGACCTGCATGAGTCCGTGCCCGGTGAGATCCTGGAGCTGAAAGGAGAGGTGGGCACAACCCCAGTCTCTAACCTAGACGCCATCACCAGTTCATAGCCATTGCAAAGGAAAAGTTAGCTTTCTCCAAAGAGAGTTTCACTGGGGACACAAACCACTCTTAAGGGCAGTCCTCATGCCCAGCAGTGGATGGCCAAAACAAATGAAATTCAACATCTTTGGCTGTTGAATTAGGACATTAAAAAAGTACACATACAGGCTGGAGAGGTGGCTCAGTGGTTAAGAGCCCCGACTGCTCTTCCAGAGGTCCTGAGTTCAATTCCCAGCACCCACATGGTGGCTCACACCCGTCTGTAAAGAGATCCGATGACCTCTTCTGGTGTGTCTGAAGACAGCCATAGTGTACTTATATATAATAAATAAATCTTTAAAAAAAAAAAGTACACACACACACACACACACTCACGCACACACACTACAGATCCTTTACATGTATATTATGGCTTTTGTTTTTGTTTTTGTTTTTTGTTATCTCTGCATCTCTGTGTGCAAATGTCTATGTCTATATGTGCTTCTTGTTCTTTTTCTTCGGCTCTTTTTTGTTTGTTTGTTTTTGTCATATTCTGAGAGAGAGAATGCTTCAGGGGCCCAGGCTCTCTTTAGTCCCAGGGCCTATCTCTCAGTCTCTTTCACCGTGTCCAGGAGTGAGGATGTGGGAGTATGTTTTTTCATTCTTAAGGGTTTCCGTTTCTCAGCCCTGTGGACCCACCAGCAGTGCACTCATTCATTCTATAGTCAAAGTTTGAACGGGAAATGTTTGCCTCGAGCCCGTGGGTTGAAGCCTAGCTCTCTGGTTTGTGGTACCATTTTGGGACACTCTGAAAACTCGAGGAGCAAGCTAGGCTGGGTAGAAGGAGTGGGTCATTGGGTGTATTCTTGGGTGTATCCTGTCCCGCTTCTCTCTGTCCTGCTCTACCACAAGATGAAGCTGCTTTTTGGCCATCTGACTCCACTGCCACGAAGCTGGGCTTCACAACCAAGAATCACAGAGCCAAGTGTTCATGAACAGAGTCTTCCAAAACTGCCAGCTAAAACAAATCCTTCTCCATCAGTCATCTTCACCAGGCATTTTGGATACTGTGCAAATACCTTGTGGGGGCAGTTGGGTAGGTTTTTACTTCTTCTTTGGCTATAGGGACAGAGCAGGAATAAGAGTGCATGGGCTGGTTCTTCCTGTTGAGTGAGCCCTTTCATCTGTACATAAGCATACGCTCATTCAAGCAACCCCAGTTAAACCAGGCGGGCCACAAAACCCTCCAAACAAGTGTGGCTTGGATGGTTTCACCATGAAGTGCCACCCTCGTGGAGCCCCAAGTAGATGGAGGCACCCAATTTCGAACTTGAACCTCTGAAACCAGAGCCAAAAGAAGAAGCTGCCTGTTAGCCTGTTTCGTGTAGTTCACGTCCATCTGTAAGAGGATCCGATGTCCAGTGCTGGGGTGTCTGAAGAGAGTGACAGTGTACTTACATACATGAAGAAAAAAATTAAAAAAAAAAAAGTCTACCCAAAAAAAAAAAAAAAAAAAAAAAAAAAAAAAAAAAAAAAGACTCAGGCTGGAGAGATGGCTCAGTGGTTAAGAGCACTGACTGCTCTTCCAGAGGTCCTGAGTTGAATTCCCAGCAACCACATGGTGGCTCACAACCATCTGTAATGGGATCTGACACCCTCTTCTGGTGTGTCTGAAGACAGCGACAGTGTACTCACATATATAAGATAAATAAATACATAATTTTTAAAAATTAAAAAAGACGAAAATGACCTAATACTGTTATTTGAAAATAGTGCCACAATTTATTTTATTTTATCTTGCCACTTGCCAGTATGTCCTTAGCTTAGTTCTAAAGCTTAAGCCCATTTTCACCTGCCAGGTATATGAGGACATATTTTTTCCCCCATGTGTATGCGTGCATGGACACGTGCCTGGTCACCCACGGATGCTCCTCTTGTGTGGAGGAGGGCGCTAACACAGAGTCTTCCACGGTCACTCTGATCTTACTTACTGAGTCAGAGGCTCTCATTTGGACCCGGAACGCATCTGTACGATGATCTGGCTAACTAGCTTGCTCCAGGGACCCCTTGTCACTCGCTAGAGCACTGTAATTGTAAGTGTGTCACCATGCCTACCTGGCTGTTATGTGGGTCCTGGGGAATCTGAATTTGGTCTTCAGGCTTTCACAGCAAAAGCTTTATCCACGGAGCCATCTACCCACCCCAAGAAAAATCTTTAGAGTCTTTTTTTGTTTTTTTAAATCGTTACTTTCCTCCATGAATTTACACCCACATGATCCCTCTCCCACATTGAACTTCAAAGGAAGGACGGTGACCTCCTTGTGCTGAGGTCACACAAGAGCAGATTTTTGTTTGGCTCCTCCGTTTAGTCTGGGAGCTCCTCCCTGTCGCAAAGCTGCTGGAGCCTCTTTGTGACGGAGCTGGGACAGGTTGTTTTCACAGCTGCGCTGCGCTCTGACCCCTGAGCTGTCCATCCCACTCCGGGTACACTCAGCTTGCAGGCGAAGAGAGGGAGTATCGAGTGTAGATCTTCCTCTCCCACGCGTTTTCTTAGCTCAAGGGCCTCCCAACCTCACCCAGGGGCCTCTGAAGCTGGTTTGAAAAGCGAGCCAAGAATCCGGGAAAGGTGACTGTTTAGCATAACAGCAAGGCCTCCCGCCCCTGGGGTGAGGGGCGAATGGACTCTGGCCTGTGCAGGTGTGCGAGCCTTGCTTCCTACAATGAGGGCATTGACGGAACCTTAGACTGATGGGACCGCATGCTGGTCGGGGCAATCACCTCATGTCACCGGGAGAGCAAACTGCTTGTCTCATAAGTTCAGTCAAATAGATGGCCTCCAAAGATGACGCCTGCTGTGACAGCGTATGATTTACCTAGATGTAGAGACTTGAGGTCTTTGAAAATGCCTCGTGGGAACAGAGTTCTTTCTGTACACCAGAGAGTAAAAACGTGCTTTTCTTGTTTCTTTTCTTTGGTCTTCGGAGTTTTGGTCATTCCTTCCCTCGCGCCACTGAGGAAACGCGTTACCAAAGCATCCACAGCCAGTAAGAATCAACCAGGCATCCGGCATTCAGAACTCCTCTCAGCTCCTATGACCCTACAGAAGGCAGAGTTCTGGCCACTTCCGAGGATCAAAAGGAAGCTGAGGATGGGCAGTGTCCTTTCACACCCCCTACATGACTGTGCGGGACGGGCAGGCGGCAGCAGTCTTTGCTTTGAGAGAAGCCGCACTGGGGCAGGGTTTGGAGTACACTGGAGTTGTGGGACCGCCAGGCCTGGGCGTCCCTCCGTTAGTGATGGTGACGAGGGCTGATGTGCGGCACTGTAGAGCAGTTTCTGGAAACACGGCCAGCTTCTCGCAGGAGAGAAGGTGAAGGGTTTCGGGTCAAAGAATGCACACTGTTCCCAGACCTTCCCATGAGGGAACTTGGGCACCATGCTGTCTTTCTTTCTCTGCAGAGGTCTTGCTGGATCTGCTGCTCATTTTGTAAATGTAGGCCAAAGGGAGGCCCCACAGAGCCCGCCCTTAAGCTGCTGTTTCTCTGACAGGCCTGCAAACAGACAAAGATTTGTTGGCTGTGGTGTTCATTCGTCTGGATCTCTCTCTGTCTCCCTCTCTTGTCTCTCTCTCTCTCTCCTCTCTCTCTCTCTCTCTCTCTCTCTCTCTCTCTCTCTCTTCTTCTCTCCTAGAGCTCTGTATGATGAGACTACTGAAGTCAGTGGATGTCTCACCTCACATCAGTCCTGTTATCTGGGGAGATGTCCTAAATTTAGATTCTTCCAGGGAATAGGTAGGCATGTAGGACAACACACAAGCCTACTGGGCCAACATTGGACTGTATCACTCTACTCTAGATGACTTTATTGTAATTTTAAAAGTGTGTGTGTGTGTGTGTGCATGTGCGCTCGAGCATGTGTGTTTTGAAACAGAGTCTCGCATAGCCCAGATTAGCCTCAGATTCACTGTGTAGCTGAGGATGACCTTGAAGTCCTGATCCTCCTGCGTCCATTCTCCGAGTGATATGAGTACAGAAATGCACCACCACACTGGGATGGTGCACACTTTAAACAGAAGCCCTAGGCCTGGTGTCAGTGGATATTTTGGATATCCATTTTACATGAGGTCCATGAAATCTTTTGTTTTATGAATTGGCAAGCCGTATTAGTCAAATTTCCATTTTTATAAGAAACTACAAGAGACTGTGTTGTGTGTTGAAGATTTTTTTATTTTCCTTTTACGCTCAGTACATGCCGACCTTTGCTGGCCTGTCTTGAAGGCCTGTAGGTAGACATCTCACATCAGCAGGACAGTGTGCGAGTCAGAATCCTGTGGTGAGACAGGAAGCAAGAAAGTAGGGGGAGTCAGGTTCTCTTTTATAGCGACTGGTTCTTACAAGAACTTCCCAGGGTCTCAGAACCCTTAATCCTCACCAACATCGATGTACCAAATAATTTACTGAATTGCTATTAGGTTCTCCTTCTTAAAGGACACACAATTTCTTAGTATTTATAAACCTCTAGGGGAACAAATCGTACCCCAAACCATAGCAACAACTATCTAAGCAAAGTTCTTTTTTTTTTTTCCGGAGCTGGGGACCGAACCCAGGGCCTTGCGCTTGCTAGGCAAGCGCTCTAACCACTGAGCTAAATCCCCAACCCCTAAGCAAAGTTCTTTTAAAGATTGACTTTTAAATTATGTGCATGTGTGTTTTCTGTATGTGTGTGTGAGTGCAGTACCTGAGGAGGCCAGAAGAGGGCGATGTTTCCCCAGGAGCTGATGTTATAGACTGGTTTGCAGACACATGGTTGTTGGAAATTGAACTCAGGTCCTCTACAAGAATGGTTAAGTGCTACTAAAAGTACAACCACCTTTCTATTCCTTTTTTTTTTTTAACATTTATTTTTCTGTGGTTGGGGGAATTTTTTTAAAATTATTTATTCTTCTTTCATACATTACATTCCAACTGCAGTTTCCCCTCCCTCCTCTCCTCCCAGTTCCCCCATAAATCTTTTTTAAATTATTTATTTATTTATTATATATGAGTACTGTAGCTGTCTTCAGATACACCAGAAGAGGGCATCAGATCCCATTGCAGATGGTTGTGAGCCACCATGTGGTTGCTGGGATTTGAACTCAGGACCTTGGGAAGAGTAGTCAGTGCTCTTAACCACTGAGCCATCTCTCCAGCCCCCAGCTTTCTATTCCTTAGGCAAAATCTAAGATTATTATTTTTATATATATAAAAGTAACACACTTTTGAAAATTGTCTAGAATCAGCTACCAGCTTTCCGTTTCAGTTTTAGAATGCATTATACCCGAACGTTTCGGAATCTTCTAGTGCATATATGTTGCCCTTGCTCTGGTAATGACTGCTGCTCCTGTGTTTTCTGAGCAGAGCTGTCTGGGACTTCAGTGTGAACAGATCAGGTCAGATCTCAGTCTTGTTCTGATTTAAAAAAAAAAAAATCTATGAAAGGAAGCCGATGGAGAATGAATCCTTAGGACTTCTACTTCCAAAATTCCACGTTTGTGGCTTAAATTTAGCTCTATTTTGTTTGCATTTGACTTATCTGGACTGGGCACTCAGATTGCAGGCTTACTCCGTCCTGTGGAAACTTAATGGTTTGTAAACTGTAAGGAAATCCCTGAAGGCTGCTTTCCCCCCAGTAGGTTTCCTAGAAGGAGAGGCTAAACAAGGGTCACCCTAAAATAAAATGCCACTGTGATTCCCCAGTGGCAAATACCACCAGGAATTTCATCTGCGATCCGGGGAGAGTGGATGGAAGGGTGAGATTCATATCAGCAAAGAATGACAAGACCCAGCTTGTCATTGACTGCTACGAATGCAAACTCTCGCAGTCACTTCACAACAGTGTGTCGGTTTCTCAAAATATTAAGCACAGGATCATGACACGATCCAGCAATTCTCTCCCTAGTGAAACATTGTTTTTAGAATGCGTTATGGCCAAATAGCACTGTTCCTCGGTTTAAAAAAAAAAAAAAAATCTCCGAAATGGACTGTGGCGATGATTGTGCAACTCTGCAAACACACAAACCCCTCATACAGTGACTGCACTATATCGCAATAAAATTGTTTAAAAGAAACGCAAGGATGGGGGTTGGGGATTTAGCTCAGTGGTAGAGCGCTTGCCTAGCAAGCGGAAGGCCCGGTCCCCAGCTCTGAAAAAAAGAAAAAAAGAAAAAGAAAAGAAACGCAAGGATGAAAAAGAATATCTAAGGGAAGCAAGAGAGACATAAAAAGAGAAAGGCTAGTGAGGAAAAGGAACGAGTGTTACACATAAGGAGCGGACACATGGGTCAGGAATGAGCTCGAAGTTCAAATCCCCAGGGCCCACATAAGGAGGCAGCGTGGTTACATACCCAGCAGTGTGAGGAACAGAGACAGCAGGATCATCTGGGTTTGCAAGCCAGCCTGGTTAGCTCTGGGTTCAGTGAGACTCTGTCTCAAGGGACTAAGGTGGAGAGAGGTGGAACAGGACACCCAACATCCTTCTCTGGCTTCCATGTGTATGTGTGGGTGTACCCCTCCCCCCAAGTGCTTATCCTTCTCCCCCATGACCCCTCCCATGTGCTCACACACCACACACACACTTGTGACTATGTCATTAATATTAATATATATTTTAGGGGCACCCAGTTTACTTTACCAGGGAAATTGATGAGGGCAAGTGATAGTTAATAATGAGAAATGGTGATTTTTTTCACTCTTGGATGTGGGCCTAAGCACTAAGCTGTTTTATTTTTCTCTGAGTATTTTAATGCGGTGTTTTGAGGCTCGAGCAGCCCGTTGGTCTGTTTTTCGGCTCCGTTTGTTTGTTTGGCTGGTTTGAGTTAGTAATGAGATTGCATATGGCAAGGGACACCCATGACATCAGACCTAACAGTTCTGCCAAAGTTCTGCCAAGTCTCAGTGACTTGCCCCAGCACTTGAAAACCCTAAGTTGCAAAATAAGAAGAGTGGGGGACTTGCTAGTTGGTGTTAAGCTGGGAGGGCGTTTGTTCAAGAGCCAATGGTGACAGCATTCTGAAGAAGTTGTTTAATTCAACTGCAAGGACAGTTTCAGCAGAGTTGAAACCCAGGGCATGTTTTGTTAGATTCTCCCGGGGTGAGAGAAGGGGTCACAAATCAGATGTTGGGCAAAGCTTGGGCAGGTAAAGAATAGCAGCCCACTTAGCAGCCTGAGGGCGGCTGCCTCATCTGTGGGGGAGGGGCTGCTCCCTCTGTGCTTCCTGTCACTGAACAGAGGAAGGGCAGTGTTGTCACCAGACCAACCTGAGATTTCAAAGGAAGCCGAGCACAATCGGTTTAAGACCCTGAAAACGTCCTTTTAAAGTGTTGCTGTTTGATAGAATTTAAAGATTTGTTGATTAATTTTATTTTGTGTGTGTGTGTGTTTCATGTGCATGTTGGTGTCTGTGGAAGCCAGAAGGTTAGATCCCATGGAACTGGAGTCACAGGTAGATGTTGTAAGAGTTTGTCGGGAGACCCCCCCACTCAATAAGGCCACAGAGACCAGAATTGCTGCAATCCCCAAGAGGTTTATTGTTCTAACGTTCGTTGGGGTTCCCCCAGCACGAAGACAAGAGGAGACCCTGAGTTCACAAAGCACACACTTTTTATAAACATTTTGGCGGGAAATTCAGCAGTCGCCTGAGTTGGACGACTGCGATTGGTTACCCTGAGCAACATTTAAAATTATTGGCTGACTCGAATGGGAAGGTTGTCTCCTTCCTTTGGCCCCGTCCTGCCCATCTTGTGGAATCTGTGGTATTCATCTTTTCTCCGAGCCACTTCCCTCTCTGTCCTCACCTTAGGCAGGGTAGTTCCCTGTTTAGGCCATTTCCTTATCTGTCCTCCCCACCCCAGGCAGGGTGGTGGCCTGCTATTTCTGACAGGGTCCTCACAATGTGAGCCATTTCAAGTGGGCGCTAGGAACCAAACCCAGATTCTCTGCAAGAGTAGCAAGTGCTCTTAACCACCGAGTCATCTCCAGCCCCTTTAGAATTCGAAACGCAATGGCCTACAGCAACATATGGGAACACACTATTTGCAAGTTATGTACTTGATAGGAGATTTGCATCTAGAATATACAAAGAATGCTTATAATTCAAGAGTTCTGACAATCACAAGACAGCGACCATGGCGAGCAGCCTGACTTTGAAGGTGGAATAGAGTTGGGTCAGATGCGTCTTCCTGTGGAGATGCACATGCGGTCAATAAGCTTATGAAGAAATGCTACATATCATTAGCGTCACGAAAACAGAAGTCAGAAGCACAGTGAGAGACTACTTCATAGCCACGGGGATGGCTAGAAAGAAAGACAATAATGAGTGTTGGAGAGGATGGATGGAGCCTGGAGCTCTCGTGGTGGTGCTGGGGCTGTGAAGTGATCTAGCCATCCTTGAAAACAGAGTAACGTTTCCTCAAAGAGTTAAATGGCAGGGCCACGTGATTAGCACTTTACCTCCCAGCTATCTACTTAAGACGATTAAAATATGTGTGCAAATAAAACGCTGTAAATGAAGTTTAATACTATTAGACTATTAAAAGCTTAATACTAGTGGTGTTACTTTTCTATTGCTCTGGCAGAGCGCCATGACCAAGGCAATGAGTGAAGAGAAGGAAGGGCTTCTTTAGGCTGAGGATATCAGATGGATCAGAGCCCGTCATGGCAGGGACGAGGCAGGCATGGAGGCCCGAATGGCAGTAAGCTGAGAGCTCACATCTTTCAGCAGGAATCAGAGCTCGGGCACTGGGAATGGTGTGAAGCTTTGAAATCTTAAAGCCTTTCCCCATCATGGCCGTACCTCTTAAACCTAACCAAACTATTGGATTCCAGATCATTCAGACATGGGTACCTTTACATTTATATACCCCAAACTGGGGACTTCAAAAAAACGTTCGCCCACTGGTGAAAGATCATCCCCCATTCTATGGGCTATTATTTATCACATTTGAAAATAAAAAGAATCAACCGGTATGTGCTGCAACATGGGTAAAACGCCCTCTTCTGGCCTTTCAAAGAATTTCCACTCATGGATACACACCCCAACACAGACACTCACAGTACAAGTAATGAGAAACAAACAAACCAAAAATTTAAAATTACATACTAAATGAAAAGGATCAGTTAAAAACTCTCACGTTATCCAATATCATTTATGTCCGATGCACAGATGAGGCAAACTTACACAGAAGGATTAGTAGTTATGTTAGTGCGGAAGATGGGGACGGGGGATTGGAAATGAATGCAAAGGGTACGGATTATGAAGAAAATTGCCTGAATTCGACTGCGGGGATGGCTGCGAATGTCGCAAACCCACCGGGCTGCACAATGTAAATGGGGTGATTGTGTGGTATGTGACTATTTCCTCAATAAAGCTGTTACGAAAGAATCCAGTGAGGACGGCACACAGCATAGCTCCAACTTCGGATTCTCCGCTTCGGTCTTAACAGCGCACGAAAGGTTTGGAAGGGTTCAAGGAGCAGACCCTTAGGCTATCTTGGAAGAGAAGCTCTGTTGCCTGCTCTAAAGTAAGCTTTCCATTTAGTGGCCGAACAAGGGCTAGAGATTGTCTCTTGATCCCCTCTTGTTACCTCTGTCCACAGCCATGTGTTCAAATGTCACCAGGAAGGGACTGCGAACAGCTGGATGTGCTCTCTTCCCTCCCTCATGTTTGGCCAAGGTCCTCCCTCCCCCACGCCAGGCTTCTTGAGAAGAGGAGAGAGAAAGATGCTCCCCAGAGGAAGAGAAAATACACTCACCGCCCCCAGCAGCTCTGGAGAGTTTTGTTTCCCCAGAACACACTTCATCCGTGTGTTTGGGATTCGCTCACACTTACCTCACCAATATGCTGTTTACTCAAACATCTGATGTCCAAGAAACCCTGGGAGCCTCATAAGGTTTAATTTTTTTTTTTTATTCAAACCAGAGGGCTGAACTTTGCCAAGAGCAAATGGAACTCAGATATCCAGCGGTCTGAGTTCAGTTTTCACTGAAGACAAAGGGTGAGCAGATCGTGAACTGAGCCAAGCACTCGGTTTCTCCCACCCTTGATTTACAGTACATTGTTTTGGCAGACTCTACAATCCTGAAAGCTGGCTTTCTTCCCCCATTCCTCTCTCGGGTGTAACCATAAGCCTATCTTATAGTTACGTTTACAAAAAAAAAGATCATATTATATTAATTTGTGAGGCCCTCACCCATTGTTGCTCCTATAACCATCAATTTTATTAGAAAACTTAGAAACCTTTGGAAAACTTTAAAGAAATCCTCCGAAGCTGTATTTTAATTTGGCCTACTGCAGGCATTTCATTTTCAAAATCTCTTCACGTGGGAGTTTATTGAAGGGATTTTGCCATAGCCCCCATCTCAGTACATGGACAGGATACTAACCTGTTATCAACTTGGATCCTGAAGAATCACTAATTATGCTGAGACTGGGGAGATGCAAAATTCCCTCATTCTGCCTCCCAAAGAGAAAGGCAGAGGAAGGGGGACTTACATTTGGGGGTGGGGTGGGCACCAATGGAGATTGAGCTCAGGGCCTTGTGCGTGCAAGGCAAATACTCTACCACCCGGCTAAATTTCCAGCCCTTTGCTTATAAAAAGTTTATGTATGTGTGTGTGCACGTGCATATGTCAATGGGTGTGTGTAGAGGTCAAGAGAACAATTTAGAAAGGTTCATTTTCTCCTTCCATCAAGCTGGTCCCTGCGGTCAAACTCAGGTTGTCTGGCTTTGAGGGATACGTCTTTGAGAACTCTCTCTCTAGCCAGACCTCTGTCTGTCTGTCTGTTTGTCTATCTACCTATCTATCTTTTGTTGTTGTTGTTGTTGTTTTTTTAATTGGGTTTTCAAGACAGAATTTCTGAGTGTCCCCAACTGTACTGGAATGGACCTCACTCTGTAGACCAGGCTGGCCTTGAACTCAGAGATCTGCCTGCCTCTGCCTTCTGAGTGGTGGTATTAAAGGCGTGCACCACCACTGCTTGATTTTTTTTCCTTGGGTTTTATTTCCTTAAACCCCCACATAAGAAAAAAAATGAGGAAATGAGAAACAGCAGCGAGACAACAACAAAAAGAAAAACAAAAAAGAAAATAAAGAGGGAAAATGAAACTGTTTCGTTTCTGCCAGTCCAAGATACACATTCCAAGACACTGTACAGATCATTTTGCTTTTATGCTGAAAAAGCATTTACACTGTAACAGTTTGTATCTAAATCTATGGCCATGTTATTGTGAAAATGGGACGTTATGTTGTTTTATATAATTTTTTTCATTTATTCCTTCAAAACTTACTAATAAAGCTGTAATGACTCATGCATAAAATTCAACTGTGCAGGTGAGTACTTAAATGATTCAGAAGGAGCACTTTTGATTGCAAGTGACGGAAAACCCATGTCAAAATGACTTAAGAACCAAAGGGAAATTTTGGCTGATATCTGAAGTGTAATGGGAGATGTGATCCAAGGCCCAGCAGGCCCAGGGCTCAGGTGCTGTCAAGAGCTCTGTTTCTTTCTTTTGCCCTTGCTTCCCTTTGCTGCCCTGGTACCACTGGAAGGTTGCGCACAGAGCCAGCAGCTCAGGAGCATTGCTGTTGCCTGGCAGACGAGAGCAAGGTCCCATTCCAGCCTTATCATGGGGACCTTACTGTGCTGTGCCGGTCCCTTAGCAATCTCTGAACCATTATTGTGGCTTTGTGTCTGGGCCACACAGTACTCCTTGGGATTCAAATATCACCTGGACCACACAGACTGAAAATGGAGGAGCAGGGGTGGGGGTAGGGTCGGGGGGGAGGGGGAGGGGTGGGGCAGGAGTGACATTGAGCTCCAGGGATAGCTTGGCTTTCAGAATAAATAAATGGTGGGTGTCCAAAACCACAGGCAACGAAGCACGCACTTTTAGAACGTGCTTCATGTTTGTTTCCTAGAACTTTCCTAGCAAACGGTCATAAACTGGAGGCTAAAAACCCCAAAAGTTACTGTCCTAAAGTTTTGGAGTCTGGACTTACAAGATCAAAGTTTCTACGAGGTCAAATTTTTATTTTTTCCTTGAGGGGTAGTCTTCATACTTCTCTCTTGGATCTGTGGCTTGCTGGCAACGGTTGTGCTTGGCTTGCAGGTGAGTAGCTCTGATTTCTCCTTTCATCATCACATGGCATTCTCCTTGTTTGTACCATGTGTCCAGATCCTTTTTTTTTTTTTTAAATAAGGACGTTAGTCATATCAGAGTAAGAACCTGTCTGTTCTGATATAATGCCATTTAAATTAATCGTACGCTCCGGAAGCAGAGCCAGAAAGGCAATTGCCTAAAGTCATTGACCTCATCCAAGATGAAAATCACTGTGCATAAGCTGCAATTCCAGGTGATGCTGGGCATGGTGTTATCAGGAGAGAGAGGAAGCTTAACATGGCTACCAGGCTACCTGACCTTGGGGTGGGGGATGGGGAAGTGGGGGAATCAAATGTAGGGCTCAGGACTACCCTGGGCCTGTGTCTCTTGGGGCAGGAGGGGAGCAATTGTCAATCTCAGAATCTCAGGACCAGACCCCCCTCCAGTCCCATGGCTCCGAACCCCACGGGCAATGAACTTGACTGCTGAAAAGCCCAATCTTTGCAACCAGTAAAATGACACAAATAGTTGCTTGGTCCATTGGGTTGTCATGGGTTAGACAGACTGGGATCAGTCTGCGTCAGTGTGTCTATACGGAGCCTGAAAAGTCGGACTTAACCCTTCCTGTTCTCACCTCTGCAATGTTTTTCGAGTCTCCTTCCTGGGACTTCCCAAAAGAACTCGAAGACCATGAAGGTTGCTTTGCGTCTTGCAAACAGGGATTTGCCTAGTTCCGGGACTACCCAGTGCTTCTTTCTCTCTCCTCTAAAAGCAATGACTCAAATTCTGAGGCAGCTCCTTTCTCCTTGGCAATTATGACCATGAATTGCTAATGCCTTTGATCTCACTTATAACTCTGCCCGTACTGCCAGATTTCCCTCTTGTTATTCTTTTGGGCGTGGGCAGGAGCCAGTCCCTTTGTTTACAGTCTCCCTCTGGCTCCCTAAACTTGAGGAAATGAACAGACACGCTGTATCTATCACACACATTCTTTTCTGGCTGGTCTAGGTGCTAGCCTGATACTAACTGGGACTTTCAGTCCTCCAGGACACATTTGACACAAGTGTACTAGGACTTCACCAAGGTCAATGTGGGGTGGGACACAGATCGGCCTTTAGAACAGGGTGCTCCTTTTCATTTAGTGCCAGGTGTTGTTCTAAGGACTAGGGACATAACAATGAACAAGAGAGCCACTGTGCCGGAGAAGTGTGCAATCTGGGGACATTTATTTCTGCAGCAAACACGTGAGGATGACTGTCAGCGACTGCCCATTTTTAAGCAACAGAAACAACTCCTGCACTGACAGCACTGTAGTATGTGATTAGGGTAGAGATAAAGTGGGCAGACTGTCCTCAGAAGATAAACTCATGTGAACAACGGTAGAAGCTGTGGGAAAAAGAGCAGGCTCAGGGGGCCCGGGTGTGTCCGAGGGGTTTACAGCTTTTAAGAAAGGTTTCATTGAGGAGGTGACACTTGACGGGACTGTGAGTGTCAAAGATAGTAAAGGCCAGCTTAGGTGGAGTGAAGTGACCCTTGAGCTGTGATTAAGAAGTCTCACCCTGCATGAAATGGGGGCTGTCTTAGTTTCTTTTCCCATTGTTGTGATACAACATTCTGACAAAAGGAATTTGAGGGGTAAAGGGTTTCGTTGGCTTACAGTTCCAGGTTATAGTTCACCGAGGCAGGGAACCAGTCCTTACATCGGTAGTCAAGAGGAGAGAATAATGTATTCATGCTACTCCTCTACTCATTTCCACCGATTTAGACGGCCTAGGATCCTCTGCCTAGGGAGTGGTTCTGCCCGTATAAAATAACACAATCAAGACATCCTTCAGGGGCTGGAGAGATGGCTCAGTGGTTAAGAGCACTGACTGCTCTTCCAGAGGTCCTGAGTTCAATTCCCAGCAACCACATGGTGGCTCACAACCATCTGTAATGGGATGCTCTCTTCTGAAGTGTCTGAAGAGAACTACAGTGTACTAATATATAAATAAAATAAATAAATCTTTTTTTTTTTCGGGGCTGGGGATTAAAATAAATAAATCTTAAAAAAAAAAAGACATCCTTCAGATAGGCCCATAGGCTGTTCTCTCAGGCGACTCTAGAGTGGTCAAATTGAGAGCAGTAAACACCACAGGACACCTCGGTTAAGTTGGGTCTGGCTACGGTGCAAACGTCACAAAGGTAAGGTGGAAGTGACGTACCCTAGTCCAGTGACGGTGGGGATGACGGAAGTGGGTGGGGCTACTTTGAAGACAGGGCCAAGCGCAACTTGGGCAGATGGGGCATGGACTGGGAAGGAGGCAGAGACTGCTTCAAGAATTTTGCCCTTAAAACATGGAATAGCCACCGATTGAGATGAAAAAGCCCCATGTGAAGATTGTTTTTTTTTAAGAAGCTAGGTTTGAACGCTTTAACGCCTGGTAGTTGCCCAAGTGAAGTGAGTAGCCGGTTTTGAAGCTGTTTGGAAAAGTCATTTGGGGGACACCTCTAAGGTCTCAGCAAGTTGTATCCTGATCCAGTCAATGTCTCCAGGACCCTAAAATAGGATCTTGCAGAGCTGACCACGACTTTCCCGTCTTAGCTGACCTAAAGGCTGGAACAAACCAGAGAAGCATGCAGCTTCCTTAGCTGGCAAAACTCCGGTCCTCCTCCTTAAATGCAGGGTGGGAAGAGAACTGCGGACCAATCGGCGACTCTTCCAACTGGTTGCACAGAACACCACCCTCTCCAAGCAACCACAGTTCACAAGGTTTCGGAATTCTGACACTCGGCCACGCCCCCTCCGGAGAACGGGCGGGGCTTACAACGGGGCGGAGTCTCTGCGTGAGCACGCCACAGGAGGAGGGGCGTGGCCTGCCCGGTGCGCGCGCCTGGCCGTCGGTGATCAGCTGGTCTGCGCTCCCCTGACGTGGGTTGGGGCACGTCACCGACGAATGGCAGCCTCCAGAAAGCCGCCGCGAGTAAGGTGAGGGGACTGTGCCGGCCGGCTGGCCGGCGTCCGGCGCCCGGCGCCCGGCGCGCGAGCTGCACACCGGGAGGGTAGGGAAGAGAGGGCGAGGAGCGTCGGGCCCGTGGCCATCGGGGGCGCGGGTCCTGCCGGAGCGAGAACCGGGGACCGATCTGTGCAGCCCGGCAGGACTCAGCTCGCTTCCGGCGGGGCCCCGGGCACCTCCGGGCTGCCGGAGCCTGTCCAGGGACTAGTGTGACCGAGGAACTGCCTCGCCCCGCCGGGGCAGGCGGCGATCCTTACTACCCACGACCCTGAGGGGAGGCCCTGCTATTGCAGGAAGTTGGTCCCTCTTGGATCCACCCCGGGTACCCAGAAGTGATTGTGCCCCTGCCCTCACCCTTCCTCCATGGCGGCAATCTAAAGTTACAATCCTGATCATTCTGATAACTGCATTTTACCTCCTGATTCAACGCCCCCAACAGAGACAGCCGTGGGGCCCTCCCTACCCAAATGGTTTCAGGGGCTGTATCAGGAAGCATGGGAAAATCCATCAAGAGCCTGCTCTGGGTTCTTCTTGGACATAGGAAGTGAAAATATACTTCTCAGACTCATGTTGAACATGTCTTAGTTGATCCCTCCCCACCCAAACCAGGCACACCTTAGGTATTTAAAGTGAGAGATTAAATACACAAAACCAGAATTAAAACTCTGTGGTGATGCACAGAAGCTTACCCATCCTCTCAGACCAGTTGAGTCTTGAATGAACACACACACACACACACACACACACACACACACACACACACACACACACACACGAAGCTCCGCAGCCAACTTGTGAAATTCTTGTGAGTGGACAGGTCTCAAGCCTACCTTGACCTAGACCTTGGCTTGTGACAGCGTGTTAAGCGCAACCAAGAAGTTTCTATGTGCACTGTGAAGGGAGGCGTGGGTGATGATACATGTGGATAGACCTTCCCGGAAGTTTTCTACTGGAAATAAGGCTAGGCAAGTGGATAATGATGTAATGTCAAAGGCTAGGAGGAAGCTTGAGGACTGTACCACAGCCATGGCTGGATCCACCGTCCCAGTATTGGGGGTGGTCTGTGAACGTCAGATGGTAGGCTGAGAGAGGGAGGGTGCTGTTGAAGGAGGCTAATGGAGACGGGTGAGTGTTAGTGAAGCTGAAGAGAGAAGAACCAATCCTGGCCCCAGACTTGTCTTCACTCTTTAACTTCTAGCTCCAGTGTGCTCAGCTCTTGCTTGGGCAGACTATTTCCTTGTTGCAGTCGCTGAAAGTTCTAGGCTGACAGTCATCAGAGACAGCCTTATGGTGTGGCTGGAGCAGAAGTCTTAGCTGTCAGTGTCACTGAACTGACTTGATTGTCAATACTATCTGAACTGGTCATTCGGACCAGAGGAGTGTATTTACCAAGCCTGTATTCCTGATGTGCTGGGGTCCATGTGCTACATCAGTGATAGATACTCTGGCCAATCCCTTGGACCGAAACATATATACATTAAATACGGGGATTCTCAGAGCCAATGGTGGTGGTCATCACATCAAGACCAACGGGTTCTGAGTAGTGGATGACAATGTTGCCTTCTTTCCTACCCTAAGAACTTGTCTCATTTATCTCATTTCACTGGATACAATTTAGCACTTGGCTTGTATTTGGCCTTAGCTTGGGCACTAGAGATACGCCATTCTTACCGCTTACTGGAGTTAGAAGTTCTTTTTTAAAAAGAGAAAGGGAGGCAGATGTAGAAGTTTGGAGCAGTTCTGGCCAAGGTGGGTACTTTATACAAAGATGGAGCAGGGAGTGCTCTACACAACCCATTCCCTTTGGCTTCTCATGCTCTGGAGAAGGTCTGGGCTTCAGAAGTTCTTAGAAGGGGTAGAACACTGGGAGGGAGGAGAGCTGAGAGCCGGACTCTTCATTCTGTGCTCCTTTGTTAACTGAATCCTTGAAAGGCTTTACTAGTCACTGAGGTGCATAACTGTCACTGGTGCTTATGGCATTTTTATCCCCAAATTCTCTGTTAGATTATTATTTGTGAATGTGTAGGCTTGCCTGGGGTTTATGTGCACCACATATGTGCAGGAGCCCTTGGAGGCCAGAAGAGGGCTTTGGGTCCACTGGAACAGAAGTTACAGCTACTTGTGGGGGCCCTGAGAACCCAATCCAGGTCCCCTGCAGAGAGCAGCAAACACTTTTGATTCCTGAGCCATCTGTTTAGGTCACCGTCCCCCCCACTCTAATCTTGTCCTCCCCAGTATTTAGTCTTCATTTCCCTAATTCTGCATTCACCAGCCCGCCCGAGCTAAAAAGTTACTTTGTCTCTATAGGTTCTCATTCTGGTCATTCATATAAAAAGATTCAGACACTGTTGTTGGTTTGTTGTTGTTGTTGTTGTTGTTGTTGGTGGTGGTGGTGGTGTATGCCATTTTTTCCCTTAGTATAATTTCGTCCTTTTCTTTTTACGGTACTGGATATTGACATGCCAGGCAAGTGCTTTACCCCTGAGCTACACCCGTAGTCCTGTGAACAAGTTTTTTTCTGAGTCTGTGTTTTCAGTTTTCTTGAGAGTATGTCTAGGAGTAGAACTACACTGGTTAGAAAACTATATTTACATTTTTAAAGAAACTGTCACATTGTTTCTCAAAGCACAGCACTGATTTACACGTCCACCCACTAGCAATGCCTGACGGTTCTAACTCTCTGCAGTTCACACCCACACTGGTTATTGTCAGTGGTTTCGTTCAGTTGTCTTTTTTTTTCTTTTTCCTTTTTTTTTTTTTTTTTTTTTTTTTGGGGCTTGGGACCGAACCCAGGGCCTTGCGCTTCCTAGGCAAGCGCTCTACCACTGAGCTAAATCCCCAACCCCTTGGTTGTCTTTTTTTAAGGTTAGGTATGGTAGCCCATGCTTTTAATCCCAGAACTCCGAATGTAGAGACAGATGGATCTCTGTGAGTTCAAGGCCAGACTAGTGTGCAGTGAGTTCCAGGCCAGTTAGCTATATAGTGAATGAAACACTGTCTCAGACAGACAGACAAATGATATTTTATGTGTATATGTGTGTGAGTGCCATGCCGAAGTGTATGTGTGTGCTGGAGCCCACTGAGACCAAGACAGCTTGTTGGGCCCTCTGGAGCTAACTGGAGTGATAGGCAGTTGTGAGCCTCTGTGTGGGTGCTGGGACTGAACCTGGTCCTCTGAAGAGCACTAAGTACTCCTCTTAACCGCTGAGTCATCTCCAGCCTCTGGGTATCACTTTCTTAGTGGGTGAGAAGTCACATCCTTGTATCCTTTCTCCTTTCTTCAGTGTTGGGGGAGGAAACCCAAGGCCTCAGGCATGCTTGGGAGAGTTTCCTGCCTTTTCCTGAGCTCAGCTCCCCTGGGCATTGTTGTTCTGCAGGCTAATGATACCGAGTGGTATTGAACCTTTTCCCCTCCCCATCTGCTGCTTTTTGAGGTAGAGTTGCACACTTGGGTCTAGGCTGGACTCAAACTTGTAGTCCCCCTGCCTCAGCCTCCTGAGTGTTGGTACTGTATGTGTGAGCCACCACACTTAGCAGAGTTCAGCTTCTTAAGGATCTTTGACAATTTGAAGAATGTTTTTTGATATTCTTTTCCTATTTTCAAATTATGGTTATCTTTGTATCAGTGAGTCAGAATAATGGTAGCCCTTTTGGCTAACCTTGGTCTCTTATATTACCAGATTTTAGGGTCTTTTAGGATCTGCATGTTGGCTTATGCATAGAAGCTAGCTGAAAATTTGAAAGAGAATGTTCAGTCTGTGTAGTAACCCTTTTTTTTCTTTTTTGAGATAGGAATTCTCTGTGTAGCCCTGACTGTCAAGGTTGGTTTCTAACTCACAGAAATTGGAGACCTCTGCCTCATACCTGGCAAATATTATCTTAATAATGAGTAAGTCTTCAAATCTGTGAACACAGACTCTCCTTCCACATATTCAGTTTTGATTTAATTCACATCTCACTTTTTTTTTATATTCCACAGCATACACTTTATACCTCGTTTGTTAAGCACATTGACTATTTTGTCGTTTTTGATGTTATTGGACATGGCTTTCCCTTAATTTTTCGATTAAGCAAGGGTGTGGAAGTATAGTTAATCTCTATACGCCATGTCTTTGGTGAGCTCAGTTACTTCAGTGTTTTCGTGAATTCTTTAGGGCTTTGTGTACTCAAAGCAGTAGCATTGCACAGAGGACTTTGCTTGTTTTCTGTCTGGATGTACTTGTTTCCCTGTCTTGCCTCGTTGTCCCAGACAGAACCACGGATGCAGTGAAGAGAGCAGCCGTGGGTGCCCTGCTCCTTCCTCCTCGTAGGAATTTCATCCCATAGCTTCCCACCTGTCACACGTTTTGGAGTTCTACTTATTCGATTGGCAAGTTACAAAAGTTACCTTTGCTCATCTCCGGGTGTGCGTACCACCTCTGGAGGTCAGAGGGCACCCTGGGGAGTCAGGCTTAGCCGTAGGCCCCTTGACCTGCCGAGGCACCTCTTCCCGAGGAAGAGTTTCTCTTTCCGGTTTGCTGAGTATCTTTGTCATCCATGGGTGTTGTATTCGTCAACTGATTTTTTTCCCCCATGTCTTAAGATGTTGGTTTTTCTCTTTACTGTATTGAGCTGATACCTTACAGGAAATTTCCTATGTTGAACCAACCCCTGTTCTTGGGATAAAGCCTGTGATTGTTCCTTTTTGTGCCGTTGTTGAGTTCGTTGATGTCATGCGCTCTGATCTGTGACATACATGCCTGTCATGTCTTGCTTTGGACAGCAAGTCAAGGCCTCATTCTATCCTGTAGCCTGGTAGGGGCTTCGTGGCCCTTGTATTGGCTATAGTCACTAAGTTTCTGGAATGTTTTTCCTCTAGAACTGAACACTGGCTAGCTTCTTCACTCTTTTTCTTTTTTTAAATACAAGGAACGTTTTCTTAGAGTCCAGGGGAATCAGCTTTGGGCAGCAGTGGAGGGCAGCCTCACGAAACTCTTAATCAGTGGCAGTGGCCGAATCTTCCGGCCGGCCCAGCCTCCCTTGTGTTGTCACAGCCCGCTCTTAGGCCTCTTGCCCAGCCAGCGGTTCCATCCTGCCTTGCCGATGACCCGCTGGTTATGATTAACGTTGGAACCCCGGCCTGAGAGGTTGCAGTGCAGAGGGCAGCTGGATAATGGCTGTTCCGTTCACCTTCCAGAGCAGCACACCGCATGTCCCTGCAGGTCGGATATTCTGGGCTCCTCGGCCAGGCTCGCCCTCTGCATTGTTGTTGAGGGTCCCCTCAGCAGTGCCCCAAGTGGATGTGCATCCCCTTCCTGAGTAGCCACTGTCGTTCCGCTGACGTGGTTAGAGTTCAGGATTGTGTCTCCTGCCTTCATGCTTCCTGTGGCAATGATCCAGCATTTCCGGCTGCCCCCTGCAACCAGAGATAGTCTGCAGACCTACAAGGATCATAGCGGACTACCACAGCCTTCTTCTCCTCCAAGGGTCCTGGCTCAGTCCCCTTTTCTGGCCGGAACCGGAGAAAGTCAATCATTCAATAATTCTGCCTGTGGCCTCCACCAATACCGGGCACTCGGGTGCGGCCGGTGTGGTCTCGACCCCCAGACTTCCTCATCTTCACTGGTTTAACTGTGTACCTGGTAGGACTCTTCCAGGACACAAGCTTGGTGCTGCGGTCCGCAGACATATTCACGGGCGGTGAGAGGGCAACGCCAGGGCAGAGGGCAGCTGAAGGAGGACATTGCTCTGGCCAACAGGTAGCAGAGGCGGAACCCGGGGCAGTAATGGCCGGGGAGGCCAGGCTCAAGGAGCACAGAGCAATGGCCAGCGTGCACAGGGCCATGGAATGATCAGACTCCTCCATACAGTACTCGCTTTTACCTTATCCAGAACCTCGTGCTCTTAGATGATGTTCCCTTTTTTTAAAAGATCTTTCTGTGCTCAAATGGCAAATATTATCAGGAAGCCTCCCTTAGCCTCTCACAGGAGGCCAGCCTTCCTCTTATCTTCTGGACACCCTCTCTCTCTCGTCCCACCTTCCTTTTTCCTCTTTGTAGAGCTTTGTCTGTTGCCTTCTCTCCCTTGTCCTGCGTCTCCCCTGCCTTGCCGTATAAACCAGTCAGACAGACGTCTCATCCTCCGAAGCGTCCAGGTTCTCAGGTAACACTCGAGTGAGCTTGAGAGAGCTTGGCTAGGCTGCTGGTGAGGTTAGCCTGGGAAGGTAGCGGATTCCATGCCTGGAATTCAGGGTTCTTACAGAGGGGACAAGACACGCGTGTACCTTTGCCTAAGAAGTTAATGTGAGAATTAGCAATGAGCGACAGTAATGCTTGTATGAACCAGGACACAGCTTTTCATAGACAGTTCCTGGTCAAGGCAAGTGCATCCCTCCCAATCCCCTGTTGAGATGTGTTTGTGCTCGCTTTGTAGCGCAGGGTGGGCTCAGACTCTCCCCTCCTGCTCTCTCGGTGTGCACTGCGCGCCTGGCTAATGATAAACTTCAGTTCCTTGAGACAGGTTCTCTGTATCCTGGACTGACCTTAAGCCAAGCAGCGAAGGGATAGCTTTGAACTTCAGACTCTACCTCCCAAGTACTGGAATCTCGAGCATGCTCTACCTACCGTGTCTGGTTTATGCAGTCGTGGGGATTGAACCCATGGTTCCCTCTGTGCTAGGCAAGAGTTCTGTCAACTGAGCTACATCCCCGACCCATGATGATAAACTCCCAGTGAGCTACCAACAGGGAGAAGCCGCAGATGCAACGAACACAGGAGTGGCTCTCTAGGTCTCAAACAGTGCTCATGCTGCTAGAAGGGGAGACCGAGACCAGAGCAGAACAGACAGGACACTGCAAAAAACTGAAACAGAGCTGACTAAGTAGAACGTGTGAGAGTGAAATATCTCGTCCTCGAGAACGTAGTCACTGAAAGTAAATCAGTCCAGTAGTGGGGTTAGATGCCATTGAAGAGAATTCATGAATTAAGGGTAAGCTGTGGAGGCGCTTGACAAAGACAGTCTAATGGGTCCCACGGGGAAGCTCCCCGCTGTGGGGTGCGTGAAGTGGAGGGTGGCTTATCTGAAACCTGTAGCCAATCACGATAGCAGGGTTGAGAGTTGTGACTCACACAGGTCAGCTGAGCCAGGGTGACGCCTCCCTCGACCAGCCCTGCCATATACTCTGGGGCCAACGTCTGCAGCACTCTCTGCTCTTTCTCTTCAAGGGCGAATCGCCAGGACTTTGAGCTGAGAAATTTAAGGATAATTGAACCTCACGAGGTGACTTCCTCAGGAGACAGGAGTGTGGAAACAGGTAACAGTAATTCTTATACATTAGGTATTGTTTCTGGGTGAGATGAGGATCTGGAAATTAGAAACCGTGGTATCCTCTGGGTGATCCGTTACTGTTTTTATATATTTACAGCTTAAATCGACTGCATTATATTTGGTCATTGTGTATGCACATGTGAGTGTAGACGCCATGGTGCATGTATGGAGGTCAGGGGACAGCTTGTGGAAATTGGCTTTCTCCACCATGTGGGGCCTGTTCTGGAACTCAGGTCAGGCTGGGTGACAAGCACCTCTACCTGCTGGGCCATCTTGCTGGCTTCTTTTTTTTCCCCCCCGAAACCGAAAAGTTACATTTCCTTTTCTCCCATTTCTTGTTCTTATGGTTATCTATCCAGTAAGGTTGCTAGAAAGATGACAGGCAGGAGAACTTGGCTATATTCCTGCTCTAGGGAAGCCTCGGCTGCCCGTGGCCGCCCAAGGAGAACTGCAGCACGTGCTCCATCCTGAAGCAGCTGCGTGGCCACTGCTAAGTACCTGTGGGAAGACCAACGGTACTGTGTGCGGTTTTACATCTAGAAGTGCAGACTGTCATGCTCATTCTGAGCTGTGTTAGGAAGAAGAGAGGAAGGGGGGAGGAAAAAGAGGGAGGAGGGGACGAAGGGTACAATCAATCAGATTCGGAGTTGGGAGAAAGCTTCCAAGTGTATGATTGGGGAGCTGAGGTGGGAGACGCCGGCTGGAGATGAGTCCAAGGACTGATTCTGCTGCTCGTAGGCCCAAGGAATGCTGGGAATGAGGCACGGGCTAGAGAACTGCAGAGACCTAGTGTTTGGCTCATTTAGCTGACTTGGGCACTTTCCTAACTCCTTCCAACCCCTGTTCTTTTTAAATGGGAATAACGAAATCTTCCTCGGAAGAATCATCGTGAGAATCAAGTACTAATGTTTATAAAGCCCTCGGCTGCCTCAGCCATGTAGGTAGAGACACGTGCTGTTGCTAGACCAGAGCATCTGGGCATGCTCTAGGATGCTGAAATTGGAGGGCATCAGCCCTCTGTCCTTATAACAAGACGGGTGGGAGTCCCAGCTGGAGCCTCAGGTCCAGGTTCATGTATTTCTTGAGCCCCTGCATGCGTGCCACAGTTGTCATGTTTAGTGCCAGCCACCCAGTGAGGACGGTGAGCTGTGCCTTCAGTGCGAGCAGGGAAAAGCCTTTGTGACAGCGGCTTCGGGTTTGAGAACTTATTTCATATGCAAGAGACTCTTTAATGAGTTACTCTCTTTAAGTCATGATTTAAAAATACCTGGCAGCATAGGCTAATGTTACATCACGGGCTGGTCTGTTGCTCTTGGCTTTCTACTTCCCTGCGCACTGCTCAGCTCTTGGCTGCTGCTAACGTTTCTAAAAAATAAAGGATAGGGAGGGAGGTTTTTTTAATATGACATCTTCTAAGTTTCTAATTTTTCATTTCAGCCTCGTAGCTTCTTCTGAAAAGATCACACACACAACCTTGTGATAAATGCACATAGTTACACACGGACATAGAAACGCCGTGGCCTCTGCTTTAGGGAAGGCAGGGTACATACCTGTTACAACATTGAACCCATTGCATTTCTTTTTAGTTTATTCTGTGTCAGACTCTAATAATTGCAGAAACTCATAAATATGCTTGTCACGTACTGGGTGCTCTTATTGGTAATGGGTATTCTTCCCATAGAATAGTTAGTTTTCCCTCCTGCCACTTCCACTCCGGTCCTGGGTGTACAGTTTTGCTAGTTTGCCCTTGAGCTTCAAGCCTTCAGCCTTCAGTCACATGCATAGACTGTTTTTCATGGCCATGGCTACTCAGCCATCCTTCCTCTTGTATTTACCCCAGTGGTTGTCTCCGGGTGAGCTGTTTCTGGTCTACAGGCCCTTGACTTCAACCGTCGTCTGGTGCTGTGGTCTCCGTCTTTACTGCGCCCCCACCCCTCACCCCCAATCTTTATCTCTTGGTTGTACTTTAGGGAGTTTTTTCTTCCTGTTCGAGGACACAGATGACAAAGAATTTGCTACATTTTACTCCAAACCAATGTGAGGAAACCTGAAGGATAAGAAGACAGGAAGAGGGGGAAATTGAGAGACGTGATAGGGGGGGCAGAAGATAGGGCGGACGGAAGTAAATTCTCCATTGTGAGAAGCTGACGATGGTTCTAAGACGGCTGACTGACGTGCCAATCAAAGAGAGGGATGCAGTGACGAGGAAGGAAGTTGTGATGAAGACCAGGGCTGGCCGTGAGGAGGAAGCCAAAGATGACTTTGACCAAACCCACTTGTTCTTGACCATTTTTGGTTTGTAGCTGAGGTGTAAATGCCTGTGGTCGGCTGTGTTAAATTTGTCCATGAGGTTAGCAGCTGCCCATGTCGACGCATTTGCTTCTGCATTGCAAACACCCCGTTGGTGCCAGCAAAATTCTTCATTTGAGGAATGTGCCTCAATTTAAAAACTAAATTAAAGCTGAAATCTTTGAGAAAATCAATGATCTTGAAAGACAGGATGGATTTTTGTCAGGTATTTGCCTTTTAAAATTTCATATTCAGAAGTCCCCCTCCTCAGTAGTCCAAAGACTTCTGTAGTCCTAGTTTAGGAAGCTGTAGTAAGGGGAGCCCCTGAGTTCAAGTGGGCTGGAATAGCATGGGCAAGGGGTCCCTGACCATTGCGGGACAGGGTTTGATTTGCTCTAGAATGTAGTTTAGAAGCATAACAAATCTGTTCCGAAACTCAGGAAAGTGTCACAGTTACGTTTTGTTTTCCGGTGCTGGAGTTCATCTGAGTTGACTAGGTTTTCCTCAGGATCCATGGAGGTCTTAACATACGAATTGTTTTGATTTTGGGGAGTGGAGCAGGGCTGTGTACTGAACCTAGTGCCTTGTGGTTCTAGGCAACTGCTACTACTGAGCTGTACCCTCAGTTCTAAGATGAACCCGTAGCAGTGCAGGTCCTTTCTGTGTTTGCATGTGTGTGGTGCTAGGAGTGGGTTCTAGCTAGTGCATACGAGGCAAGCACCCTTCCCTGAGCCGTATCCATACCCTTCCTTTCCTTTTTACTGTGAAGTACGGTATCACTGATTTGTCCAAACCGCCCAGGAACCTGTGATTCATTTGCTTTATTCTCCTAAGCAGTGGCTTCTGACCAGATATTTTGGCTCTCTCTTTCTCTGAGACGTGAGCAGATACAGGCTAAGTAGATGGGAGAACAGGGAAGAAGGCCCCTCTGAGGACAGGAGAGCAGGGAAGAAGGCCCCTCTGAGGACAGGAGAGCAGGGAAGAAGGCCCCCCTGAGGACAGGAGAGCAGGGAAGAAGGCCCCCCTGAGGACAGGAGAGCAGGGAAGAAGGCTCTCTAAAAGCAGCTGCGCTCTAAGGAACATGGACACGATTGGGTGACAGATGGGACAGTTTCCAGTGATTCTTCCTTTGAGTGATTCTGTCCCGAGACTCCTCAGAGATCTAAGTCCAGTCGGCGAGGTTGCCCTTCTGCTGACGATGCACTGGTGGGGTTTCGGTGAGTCACATAGCCAGTGTGAGGTACGCTGCAGGGAAGTCTTTGGAGGGCATCGTAAATACCGAGGTGTAGTGCTGGTGGCTGAAGACAGAAGCAGACAAAAGGCACGGTGATGGGTAAGTTGCAGCATCAGGCTGAGTGCAGGAAACCCTGCCGGAGCTGCCTCCCCAGAGCTTCCATTATGATGACCTTTGTGCATCAGGTTGTTTCTGGGTAAATAATACCTTTCCTTATTTGTTTTAAGTGAGTCACAAAAGCCCAAACACCGACAGTGTCAAATGCTGGCAAAGATATGGAGCAGCCGGAACTCGTGTTCATTGCTGGTGAAGCATGGCCCAGCCACTTTGGAAAGCAGTTTGGCAGCTGTTTACAGGCTAATAGATGCTTGTCCTGTGTGAGCTTTCACATTCCTTGGTCTTTACCCAGATGCGTTGAGATAGTACGCGCACACAAAGACTGTGCCTGCACATGCCTCTCTACGGCAGCTTCACTCCTAGTCACCCGAACTTGGAAGCAGCTTAGACATCTTTCTTCAGGTGAAGGAATAGGTAACCTTCAGAACAGTTATTGGAGGACCATTCAAGCCTAAAAGAGTTGAGGTATCACACCTGAAAAGACATGGGGAATTCTTACCTTCACCTTGGTAAGCGAGAGAAGCCAGTCTGAAAAGGCTCCGTGTGGTTCTGGCTGAATGACATTCAGGGGAAAACCAACTATGAAGATAGTAAGAAAAGCCAGAGATTGCCAGGGCCCAGGGGAGAGTGCGGGTTGGGTAGTTGAACAAAGATGATTTGGGGGGGGGTCCGTGAAAATACTGTGTGTTCAGACATGGTGGTCCATACCTGCGATCGTGGGCTTGAGGCCAGCCCGACTTATGGTAAGTTCTGGATCAGCTTGGGGTGGTGTAGGAACCGTGCGCTCTTGTTGTGAACCTGAACCTGGAGCTGCCCCCAAAGGTAAAATGTCACTAAAGAGTGTATTGAAGGGCTGGTGAGCTGGCTCGGTGGGTAAAGGTGCTTGCTGCCACGTCTGATGACTTAAGTTGGGTCCTTCGGGACTCACACTGTGGAAGGAGAACTGATTCCGGCAGTGTCCTTGACTTCCACATGTATGGGCACATACACCACTCAAACAAACAAATGCAACTTAGAAATGAAGAGAATACTTGGAGCTGGGGATGGCTGTGTGTGTAGTTTCCAGAACTCAGGAGGCTGAGTGTGCCATTCCAGCTGGAGACCCTATCTCCAGCAACAACAGGAACACAACAACAATTCCCCCAGACTCCAGCGACAACAGGAACACAACAACAATTCCCCCAGACTCCAGCAACAACAGGAACACAGCAACAATTCCCCCAGACTCCAGTGACAACAGGAACACAGCAACAATTCCCCCAGACTCCAGTGACAACAGGAACACAGCAACAATTCCCCCAGACTCCAGCAGAAAGAGGAACACAATTCCCTCAAACTAACAACCCTTTTTTAAACAAATCCCATGTTCTACTCTGACCTCTCGCATTCTAGTCTGACCTCTAGCATTCTAGACATGTTTTATGCGAGTAATGCATGGGGCGGAGGGCCTCGTGCTTGGACACAGCTCAGTACTGGCTTCTGTGAAGTCATTGGTTAGGTTGCAGTAGGGCTGTGTCTAAAAGGCTTGTCTATTGGACAATGTCAGCAATGTTGAGTAAAGGTCTTTTGAAGAATCTACCAAGCAGGGGCTGGAGAGATGGCTTGGGCTACTCTTTCAGAGGACTTAGTTTCCATTTCCAGCACCCACATGGTAGCTCATGGCTGACTCTTAAGTCCAATTCCAGGCGATCTGATACCTTTTGGTCTCCAAGAACATCAGGCATGCACATACTGCACATACATACGTACATACATGCATACATATATACATGCATACATACAGACAAAGCATTCATATACATATACATAATTTAAAAATTGGCAGTCTCATCCATTTATAAAATTAATTTCAGTCATTGTCAGCCCGTCACTCTCATCCCCCACTTTCTCATTGAAGACTTTCTTCATTAAGCTATGTCCTGCTCTCACACCTTCTTTCTCTGTGTTATGTGTAATCCATTTAGGTTAATGGTCGCTTGCACAAGCGTGGGTGGCATTATTTATTGAAGCATAGGCAACTATCAGTGGCTATATCACTGACAAAAACTACACCCCCTCCCAGAAACCAACTGGCAGTTGTCTGTCAGGGGTGGGCAGGGCCTTATCCATGCTGACCTGTCGACAGGCCTGGTCTTGTGCAGGTCTTGTGTGGATAACCACGGCTGCAGTGAGAGTGTGAGTGTGGTTATGCCATGTCATGCATCTCTCCATGCTCTGACTTTTAGATTCCGTAAGCCTCTCCTCTGTGATCCCTGAGCTTTGGAGGAGGGGATGCAGGTGGTCCATATGGGGTGGAGGAGGGATGCAGGTGGAGGAGGGATGCAGGTGGTCCATGTGGGGTGGAGGAGGGATACAGGTGGAGGAGGGATGCAGGTGGTCCATGTGGGGTGGAGGAGGGGATACAGGTGGAGGAGGGGATGCAGGTGGTCCATGTGGGGTGGAGGAGGGATACAGGTGGAGGAGGGATGCAGGTGGTCCATGTGTGGTGGAGGAGGGGATGCAGGTGGTCCATGTGGGGTGGAGGAGGGGATACAGGTGGAGGAGGGGGAGGGGATGGGGGAGGGGATACAGGTGGAGGAGGGGATGCAGGTGGTCCATGTGGGGTGGAGGAGGGGATACAGGTGGAGGAGGGGATGCAGGTGGTCCATGTGGGGTGGAGGGAGGGATGCAGGTGGAGGAGGGATGCAGGTGGTCCATGTGGGGTGGAGGAGGGGATACAGGTGGAGGAGGGGATGCAGGTGGTCCATGTGGGGTGGAGGAGGGGATACAGGTGGAGGAGGGGATACAGGTGGTCCATGTGGGGTGGAGGAGGGGATGCAGGTGGTCCATGTGGGGTGGAGGAGGGGATGCAGGTGGTCCATGTGGGGCGGAGGACTTATCACTCTTCTTGGCATCTCTGAGGAAGCCATGAGGAGCAAGCCAGCACTCAGCATCCTCCATGGCCTCTGCATCAGCTCCTGTCTCCAGGTTCCTGCCCTGACTTCCTTCAGTGATGCCCTGTGAGGTGGAACTCTAAGCTGAAACAAACCTTCTGTACCCCAGGTTGCCTTTGGGCTTGGTGTTTTATCACAGCAATAGGAACCCTGAGATTAAGACGCCCCAAAGTAACTACTCTCTCTCAGCACCTGGGTTATTGCAATTCTAGGAACTTCTTTCTGCATGCACGCATTCTAAAATGCAATCCTAAAGTAAAACAATCCACACAGCCTTTTCAGAACAGGTTTCTAATTACCCCTCAGGCCTAGACATCGTTCCAGTGTGCAAACACAATACACCTATGAAATATTTTCCTAGGTCCATGTAATTTTTAGTGGCTGCTTAGTGTTCTATGCATTATAGTTTGTTTTTAACTAATAGTGTATCCCTCTATTTCTTCCACAGCTATAAACAAAGACCAGCACCTACATCTCCTTATACCTGTTTAATTTTCTTCTTAGAATGATGTCCTAGAAGCGAAAGATAGTCAGGAAATGAGTCTTAGTGGCAATATTTTTCTTTCCTCCTAACCGGTGTTTAGAAGTCGCATCTCAAAACTACCAGCACCAGTGTCTCTAGCTAACCCAGGCTTGGTCTGGTGGGGGAGTGGTCAGTTTGAAGAAGCTGAGGGGTTGGGGATTTAGCTCAGTGGTAGAGCGCTTGCCTAGGAAGCGCAAGGCCCTGGGTTCGGGTCCCCAGCTCAAAAAAAAAAAAAAAAAAAAAAAAAAAAAAAAAAAAAAGAAGAAGATGAAGCTGGGGGAGGATGTGAAAGCTGCTTTCTTCAGCTTGTTGTGGATCAGTGGTTGTTAAATTGCTGGGCCAGGCCCATTTCCTAACAAACTCTCCTGTTGCAGACCACAGGATGGCTCCGAAGGTGACCTCAGAGCTTCTGCGGCAGCTGCGACAAGCTATGAGGAACTCGGAGTGCGTGGCAGAACCCATCCAGGCCTACATCATCCCATCGGGAGACGCCCACCAGGTACCAAGTGGGGACGCTGAAGGTGCATCCGTCAGCCGCCTTTCCTTCTGGCCTTCCCTCAGCTCTAACACGTTTATAGAATTGTAGCTGTAAACCCATCAGGAAACGTGTCTCTGGGGCTTGACACAGGAGCCGTATTTGACTACATATCACTGAATGCCGGTAGCTTCCACTCGAGCTTCCTTGCTCCCAGTGAGGTTAGCTAGCTTTCAGTAAACTGGGAAGAATCAGTGGGCAAAGTAAGGGCTTTAAGTTCCGGGTCTTTCCCTTTCGGGTGTATTCTGTCACACTGCTCCTGCCATGCTCCGACCCCATCAGAGCTGCCTCCTGCCTCTTTCTGTATATGCAGAGGGTCCCATGTCTTGGTCATTGCTGGAAGACAGAGCCTTAATGGGGCTCCAAGTTAGTCGTAATTTGTGGATTCTAGGGCTAACTTGCTGTGGGCAAGACAGCAGGTATGTGAGTGTCCACCCGCCCTGTGACGTGCTACTTAAGGGCTACAAAGATGAACCTGGAAGGTTGGGCTCCGGCCCTTACCACGGTCCTGGTTTACTGAGAGAAGAAACAGTGTGCAAAGTACTCCCTACCTCTCCCCATAGAGGCATCAGAGTGCTCCCACCTCCCCATAGAGGCATCAGAGTGCTCCCACCTCCCCATAGAGGCATCAGAGTGCTCCCCACCTCCTCATAGAGGCTTCTGTAAGTTTTTTTCCAGCAGAGCACTACCTCAGTGGCTGAGTCTGAGCCGACAGAGTTGGGTTCTGCCTGAGGAATCAGTGTAGTTGGTGCAGTGGGTGAAGATGTCCATGGCGATGAACGGATGGCTCAGTGGTTAAGAACAGTTGCTGATCTTCCAGCAGATTCCAGTTTGATTCTCAGTGCTTGTGAGAGACAGCTCCCAGTTACCTGTAATTGTAGGTCATCTGCTGCCTCCTCACCTCTGCAGGCACCCTCATGCACATATGCATAGTCACCCACAGACATTTAAAAAGGTGCACACACGTGTGTCTGTTGGAAGGGCGAACGTGGCAACCGCTGTGAAGAAAACTTGATGGGGCAGTGGCAGTCACAGGCAAGGAGGGGATGAGGATGGGGATTTGTGAGACAGGAGGATGGCAGTTGAACTAGAACGTGAAGGGTAGGGAAAGTGTGGGGAGTGGAAATTGGGCGTGGACAAGGGAAGGGGTTCCAAGTAGGAGGATTAATAGGGACAAAACCGGAGAAGCAGAAAGCCTCTTCGAACTAGTAGTATGGCCAGTTTCCTTGGAGAAGTCTCAGGGAACGAAAGAACATTAGTGGGAGATAAGGCTGGGTTTTAGGAGTCCTCAGTTGCAGGTGGCAGAAACTACCTGGAGGTGCCATGTACAATAAAAAAAATGTTTTGAGAGTTTAGTGCAAGTGGTTTTCAACCTGGGAATCAACCTTTCCCAGTGGTCGCCTAAGACCATCTGCAAACACAGATTACATTATGACTTATAAGAGTAGCAAAATTACGGTTATAAAGCAGCAACGAAAGTAATTTTGTGGCTGGGGATCACCACACGTGGGGCAGTCAGTGTTCAGGGGCCGCAGCAGTGGGAGGGTTGAGAGCCACGGGCTTAGAGGCAGAAACGCTGTGCTGGCAGTACTGGCAGTGCTGGGCTCTCTTGCTTTTGCAGTTCTGCTGGAGAGGAATGTGCTGGCCTTGAGGAAGTGTGGGGAGGAGGGGGGAGGAGGCTCTTGCCAGGGGCATCCAGAGCAGGTTACAGAGCAGGCAGTGTGAACCGGACAACTGCTGCGCTTGCGTTTCCCTATCGCTTACTTTCAAGATAGTAGACTGAGCTTCCCCCAGGTTCAGAGTCCCGGGTGAGGCTGCGATTGGTGTGAACACCTCGGTCTTCCTCTCGCACACCTCTCCTCCCACCATGTGGAGCAAACAAGGGGCTGGGGTCTCCCCCGAGGAGCAGGCAGTGAAGGTGTGACTGTGAAGTGCTAAGATCAACCTCTACCGTGGTGTTAGAAGTGTACTGGGGTGCTCTCGTGTCTCGTCCGATGTCCTACAATGTGTGATCTGAACAGTGCAGGGAGCTGTAGTGAAAACACACCCCAGAGTCCCCCGGCACAATCCTGTAGAGTGCAGTGCCGGAATGTCAGGAACACGCACTGCTACCCAACAGGGTTCTAGATGGGCCTTCACCCCGAAAAGCAGATATCGAGAGTGAGAGACCCTTCATTTCCCCTCCTCCCTGCTCCCGTGCTCCACCATTGCACTTAGGGATCCGAGAGCTTGAGCAACTCAGATGCCTCAAGTAGCCTGAAGCACGGTTTGACTTTAATGGAGTTTGCTTTGCCTAACAGTGTCCTCAAGGCCGCACAGGACAGGAGCTGACCGGTGTGGGTGATAAGGGTCCTCCCTCCCCCAGGTCACCCCCTCTCTTCCCTTTCCATTTGCTTGCCTCCATGTCCTCTCTACTTTATCTGTGAACCCTTTCCTCCAAAGGCGGCCTTGTGCAGAAAGATTTGAGCCTCACTGCCCTCCTCCACTGTTAGTGGGCTTGCCGGGCCCAGACTGTGTGCAGCTGTGTGTCTGTGCCTTCGGGTTTCTGTTCCTCTAGCCCAGTGTTAAGCTACACCCTGTACTATCTGTGTGTTTATGGGCAGAGAACATTCTCGTAGCTAAGCCAAGCCAAGCTTATCTTGATGTTCTTAGACCTGGGTGCTGTTCATGTAATACCTTTTTCTCTTTATCACCAAGAGAAATTCTGTGTCCCATTGAATTTTAAGTGCTTTCGCCTCTGACATTAGGTGTGGCCTAACTTACCCTAATGTACTCTTCGGGGATGACGGTAAGGCTGGCCAAAGTTTAACAGCCCTCAGCTCTAATCCTGGAATATCACTGTCGAAGGTTTGTCCCTCAATAAAGCTGAAGCTAGAACCCCAGGGGGGAAAATTATTTAGCAGCAATAAATCAAGCTTGCTCACGCTAGTCACTAATTATCGACGTTGCTGTCTAGACTTCATACATTTATGTATACTTACATTCCTTTATTTTTTATTGAGACCAGGGAATGCACCACAGGGCCCCTGGTCTATGCACAGGGACTGTGGGGAAGCTGAGCTTTGTTTTTTTTGTAGTTTCTGCCCGTTCTAGGGGGCTGACACTGGACAAATGCAGAGGCAGGCAGCTCCCCTGGGGGCCTGAGGACGATCCTGGGTCAAACACTTGCCTGCGTAGCCAGCTGCATGGTTGTTAGATTCTGAGCTCAGCTAACCTGGTGAGGCACAGGGCTGCTGTCAGCAACTGCTTAAGGCAGGCCTGCCCTTTAGGTTTCATTGCATGAGCTGCTTTTACGGTTACTGTCACCATTACGCAGTGAATGAGAGTCCCCTTAGAGTAAAAAGCTAGACAAGCCACAGAGCTGTGAAGACACACAAAACTGCTCGTGTCAGGGAGGGGCTCAGCCAGCACCGTCCAGGAGGAACGTGTGAGGGGTGTTCAGTATGCAATCTTTAGCCACGTTGTAAAGTACTTAAATGATTCACTCCGGGGTATCAGAGGAAACTATCATTTTCACATACCAGTATAAAGAGTATAGATTACTTTTTGTAGGAAGCGTTCAAGTATGGTAGTTTATATCTATAAAACACCTCAATTTGAATCTGGTTTCAAGCATTTGATCTGTATTTACCTTTCATTACATTTGTAGCTGACAAAGTAGACTCACATACCCAAGTTGTTCTAAGCATACCTAAAAGTTTTCTAATAATCGGATCCGGTGTATCTGTTTTAAAATTACATTACAGTTGATTAAAATGATAAATCAAGTACTCACAGCTTCAGTCTCGTAAGAAAGCAACTGATAATAAGAACCTGTTTGTCGGGAGCTCTTGCCATCACAGCGTTGGTCTGTGTGCCTATGGGGTGTACTCCCAGAGGAGACTAATAAGACAGCAGGGTTAAGAAAGCTTCCTCCAAGAAGTGCATTTAACCTGGCTGCGGGCGGTTAGAATTTGGATGTATGGATGGGGAGAGAGAGGGAGAGACGGAGATGTAGAAAGCACACCATAGGCCCATGGAGGGGAGGAACAGACAGACATACAGACAGACAGACGTCCATGGAAGGCACTCCAGGGCACATTTAGTCAAAGGCCATCCATCAGTCATTCATTCCTGTCCAGAACCTTGACCCCCCCACAGTGAGGAGGTTTTGTTTTTTGAAACTCTCTTATAGCCCAAACTTGGTGTTGTAGTGGAGGGTGACACTGGGTGTCCACCCCTCCTGCCTTCTAGGGTTGCACTGTACCACCCGTCTGGCTGGGTTGAGGTGTGGTCAGCAGGAAGGATTTCGGAACAAGAAAGCAGTATGACCAGTAGGGGCGCTCTTGAGTGTGGATCGGAGGAGGAAGACAGGATGGGGAAACCTGTTGACAGGCCAAGGGGTCCCCGAATCTGTGTCAGAGGGTCTGAAATTGAACATGGGTTGCAGAGAACAGAGGCTGGGAGGGAAACACTGGGATGTGCGTTAAGTGTGAACCGGGCAGGCAGTATGGGCCATGGGTGTTTAAGACGGCGCCCGCAGAAGTGGCTTTCTTGTTTCAGTTCCTGTGGAGAGGCACTGCAGAGTTGGGGTGATCCATTAAGTGGGGCTCTGTGTCCTTGCCAGGCCTTTGGGAACAGGGAGGAAGGGCTGCTCTGTGTGTGACTTGTTCAGCAGCCCCTCCGCAAAGAAAGGCTCTGTTCTCTGTGACTCTCCATCCTAACTGTTTCATTTCAGCCCCATTCAAGGTCGGTGGAATTCCTCCTAGGGGGTGGAGGACAACTGACAGGGAATCTTGAATTCTGTCCTTTGTGTACTCTCCAAACTACAAACACGCCCACACTGTTCCCTAGAGATGAACCAGATGAGCCCGCAGTGTACGGTTATGCAAGGACCTGGCACTTCAGTGGTCAGCCTCTCCGATCTAAGTGGTGCTTCCTAATCCCAGAACAAGGCCCTGGGCTCTCACAGTGGCAATAAATGCTATCAGGCAGATGGATACTGGGGTTCCCGGGCACCAGCAGCTTCAAGCCAGGACAGTCACGTTATGGGGCCAGGGCCCTCTTTCAGAAATCCTATCTTCTCATCTTAAAGGCCTGAGTTCTGTTCTTTGGCTTGGCTTGGTCAAAGGGTCACATTTTTGTCAAAGCCAACTTGTTAATATGAGTCTTTGGCAGTGCGTGGTTCTCTTCCTGGAAGACGTGAACCAGCTTTTCCTACACTGTATTTCTCCATACCTCCTGGTCAGCCTCCTGTTTTATTTTGTTTATTCTTAAACTTAGTCCTGGGACAGCGTAGCGATTTTACCCACTGGTTCATTAGAACCATCACCTCTGGTGGTAATGCATTGTAAAGCGTCAGGGGCCTGGTTCTGTGAGGTCTTAGGTCCTGGGTCACGTAGTACAGAGTTCCTGTTGATGAAGGACTTGACCTGGGCTCCTTGCCACCTTTCCAGCTAGCCAAGGGAGAAGTTACTGAGAGAATGTACTTATATTTAACTCTTGACCCAGCCATTCCTTCCCATCATGTGACCTACCTAGAAGCAATGGGACCTGGGAAATGAAGTTCTAGCTGGGCAGCCATTCCTTCCCATCATGTGACCTACCTAGAAGCAATGGGACCTGGGAAATGAAGTTCTAGTTGGGTAGCCACTGTCCAGTAGCCTGGCTACCTTGTGGCAGGAGTGTTTGTCTTTGGGAAGCTGTGCACTTTCCTTAGGTATGTTGATGCTGTTCCTTTAGGAGAGAAGTGGTGCCAAAGCCTGGGCATTGATTCCGTGTCAGGGTGTAAGGACAGAGCTTCTGTCTCTGTTCACGGTCTTCATGAGGTAGTTTCAGAATACAGATATCCAACCATTCGGTTTCAGTTTTGTTGAGAATTTAATGTGTATGAGGCATGTTCTAGATACTTGGCTTATAGGAACAGAGGATCAGGGAGGGAAAAATGTGCCCCCAGAGTGGGCTCTAATAAATTTAGTCTTGTGGCGTTTGTGTGTGTGTTGTCCTGCCTTGTTCCAAGTGCATGTGGCCATGTGACAGCTCTTAAACTTCAGTACTAGTTACCCCCATCCTCAACCTGAGTGTTCTCTAGAACTGCAGGGTAGAGTGCAAGCCTTTCAGCGTGATGTTTGGGCCTCTGACTGTTACTTCAGACTGTTCCCAGAATTCTCTGCTGCTGCCTCTGTGGGGTTCTGACCATGTCTTCAGACTATTCCCAGAATTCTCTGCTGCTTCTATAGCTCTGACCATGTCTTCAGACTGTTCCCAGAATTCTCTGCTGCTTCTATAGCTCTGACCATGTCTTCAGACTGTTCCCAGAATTCTCTGCTACTGCCTCTGTGGGGTTGGGACCATGTCCTCAGACTGTCCCCAGAATTCTCTGCTGCTGCCTCTGTGGGGTTCTGATCATGTCTTCAGACTGTTCCCAGAATTCTCTGCTGCTGCCTCTGTGGGGTTCAGATCATGTCTTCAGACTGTCCCCAGAATTCTCTGCTTCTTCCTCTGTGGAGCTCTGACCATGTCCTCAGACTGTTCCCAGAGTTCTCTGCTGCTGCCTCTGTTGTCAGGCCTGTTGGCGGGCAGCCCAGATCTTGTGTCCTGCCTCTGGCCTTCTCTAGCCTTCCCCTTTCTCTGGATAGTCCTCTGCTCCTCCTCTGTCCATGGTGGCCCAGGTTAGACCTCTGACTGCAGCCTGATGGGTTTAAAGGCAGATCTAAGCAACCTTGAAGCTAGAGCAAGCTCTGCACTGCGTATTCGTCGTACCTTACGTGGCTGTAGCTCATGTTTCTCGCGCTGCCTGTCCCTGTGGCTGGCACGATTGCCTACTCTGAGAAACCTGATTACGTTCCCTGAGTCTGGCTCGGTGCCTAATGCACAGGAGCAAATGTGGCTCTTATTCGTGCTGAGCACCAGTTCCTACCCAGTCCTTAAGGGTGGGCATCATCATCTCCCTATTTCACAGATGAGCAAGCCGAGCCCGGCTTGGTGATAGGCTTGGGTTATCAATTATGTTATCGAAGGTTGTGGACTCCGGGCCATACTTTATGTTCCTGGTTACTTCTGAGCTTCTAGTCTATTTTTACGGTAAGTACTATCTGTAGTGTAGGATTGGACGTTGCCTGGCAGCGTAAGCAAGGGTGAGGCCTTTCCACGGTTAGGCCCGAGTTCACATTTCCCCTCTACTGTTTGTTGTTGTGGAACTTTGGGTGGAAGGAAGTAACTGACCTCCGTGAACTTCAGTTTTGTTTTCCCATCTGTAGCTGGGGGAGGCGATCACTTCTAGACCTCGTGGTATTAGAACTGGAGGAAATTAATACAGTCATTGGCAACAAAAAGGAATCGGGCCCAATACCGCAGCCAGTGTAACCTGTCAGCATCACCCATGCTTGACAGAGGTGGGAGACCTCTGAAAGCTGGCGTGGGTAGGGAAGCTTGTGTCAGACAGACAGGTATTGGAGCTGGGGTTTGAGAGATGACTAAGGTTCTTGGTGTAGTTTGTAGATGTCATTGACATTGTTTGAGTTAGACACCAACATTTTAGAAATCAGGTGGTTTCTCACAGACACAGGCGTTTCTAACTTCTGAGTACGAAGGCTGGCATCGCAAGGCCTGTGGCTAGGTGGGAGTGGGAGTCTGTCCTGCTTTGTCCCTGTGTCTTGCCTGCTGGCCTCCTGCTGTGAGATGGCTTGAAGCCTCAGCTTTAGATAAGTCCCCTCAGACCCTTTTCTGTTCCTGTCACAGCTATGACCCCTCAAACAGCAGACTGCTGTTCCCTCACAGCTCAGAGGTCCCCAGGTCTGTAGGGGGCTAGCAGAGATTCGTTACCTCTGGAGGCTTCAGGGAGGACCCACTTCCTTGGTTTGAGCTCCTCTGGGACCTGTTTCTTTCCTTCCTTTTCATCGAATGAGTAAGGTTCCCTGGGTAGAGGGAGAGGCCCTTCACTGATTCTGCACTTGTTGGTTGGGAACCCACTGTGTGGCACCTGCTCTGTGCACAGGGACAGTTGTGACCACTCCGCTCTTGTCGGGGGCACTGCGAGAGGTGTGAAGGACGGACCTATGCAGTGAAAGTATGACGTGCTCCCTGGGAAGAGAGAAAGCTGCTTCTGTATGGAGCGCTCAGGGCTGCTGGGTGGCTCAGACAGCCCTGCTGTGGAGATGACGTTCACCCAGACTGTACTGATGAGGTGCGGCGGAGGCTGAGGTTGGAGTTTCCAGAGGACGACAGGGCCTGATCAGGTGGTAACCTGGGGCCTGGGCCAGGATTTGCATTTGATCTTAGACATGATAGGCAACCATTAGAGAGGAGGGCGGTCATAAGATGTGTTAAGAATACGTGTGTTTGAAACCCTCTTTCCCGTGTGTGTGGAGGGAGGGTTCAGGACTGTGGACAGGTGGAAACTATGAGGCTTGGCCTGGATCCTTTTATGAGAAATGCAGAGAATGGGAAAATTTGGAGGAAAAGCCAGCAGCTGTGTCTGCTTCCTTGTGACTCTCCTTAGCGGGCTCCGGGAAGAATGTCCCTGGGCCTTGCCAGCTTCATGACTGGGGAAGAGCATGGGCCAGGACTCAGTACTTGCCTGGCCTCGCTTAGCCTTCAGTGTGGAGGTAATGCTGCTGCCAGCCCCATGAGCGACGTCTTTCTGGCTTGGTGACCACTTAGGTCATGTCTGGTTCTCGCCCCGGGCTTTGTCTGGGTCCCAGGCAGGCTAGACGTGATCATCTGCTAGAGAAATCTGTCCCCTGCCCTTCTGGTCGGGGCTGATGAATCCTGTGGTCTCCCGTCCCTCCCCACCCCCTAAGCTTCCTGGATAAAATTGGGGCCACGTTGGAGACCTGTCTCAGAGATCTGGACTCATTAGTATTGTCTTGTCAGCGCATCCTTGGTCTGTCACAGGTAGGAGGGCCACATCCAGGGAGCCGTGTTGTCAGAGAGGATGAGTCTTCTGTTGCCTTTGTTGTCCTGGTCCTCAGATGCTTTCTTAGGAGGATGGGGTTATGGGTCTCTTCTGTGTACATGCACTTTTTCCAGGCTTCTGTGAGGTTAACATGTCTTCTTATTTGTCCTTCCCAGCAGGCCTAGGGGGCAGGTGCTGCTTCTCCAGCTCCTCTTTCTCCTTAATCTTTTAAAATTATTATTATTATTATTATTATTATTATTATTATTATTATTATTATTTTGAGAGGGTGATGCTGTTGCTGCTGCTGCCCCAGCTGTTCTTGGACTTGTCTAGGCAGACCTTGAACTTAAGACCTTGCCTCGACCTGAGTAGCCTAGTATACCACTAGGCCTGGTATTCCTGTCTCCCTCTTAAAAGTCTGTATCCAGTAGTCACTGGGTTAACAAATGATTTTGGGGACCATCTCTCCCTGTGCCTGTAGGTCCAGTGAATTGTCTTCATGCCGTGTGTGCTCTGAGTGCTCTCTTGGGTTCAGTGGTGGGAATAACACTCTTTGGAGATGAAGAACTGTGCTGAGTGAGGGCTGGACCATGCCGTGGGCTGCAGAGCTGGCCCAGGCTGGGGCCAGGTGTGGCTGGTCTGCGGCTTCCTTGTGCTTCACTTCTCACAGCAGGTCCTCTGAGCATCTCCCTGGGGGTCCCTGGGGCTGGTTGCCGCAGCTCTGCTGAGGGATGCAGATTTCCATCACAGCAGGAGTGGCACATGGGTACTTTTCTCCTCAAGTGCACTGAGTGTCCCTACATGCGCTGGGCTCTGGCCAGCAGCTCCATGTTTTACCTAAGTTCCTTGCTTCCCTCTGGGAAGTACTCTGCCACGTGGTACTGGCTGTTTCTTGACTCGAGATTCTCCTGCCTCAGCCTCCTCTTGCTGACATTGCAAGGGCGTTCTACCATGCCTAACGTTGTTTCCCTTGCTGAGTCCTTTGGCCCGGGGAAAGCCTGCTGGCAGTGGTCCTGGAGGGAGACTCCGTTCTGGACACAAGCGGGGCTGGCCTTGGATCTGAGTTATTTACACAATTTCCTGTTTGAACCTTAGTGTATTAGTCTTGCCGCAAAAAAAAATCTGAGAAAATTTACTTACAGAAGGAAGGACTGGAGGGTGCCCTCGGTCGTGGTAGGAAAGGCTCCCTGCAGGAGCGGGAAGTGGCTGCTCATGCTGTATCTGTGGATGAGAGGCAGAGAGGGGTGGAAGCGGGCGCTCAGAACACTTCCTCCCTTCTCTTCAGTCTGGGACTCCAGCCTGTAGAATGTTACCGTCCCAGTTAGAGTGGGGCTTCCGACCTCGGTAGCCTAATCTGGGTAGTCCCTTTAGGGTGGGCCACTCTACCAATTCATCTAATCTTAATAATCCATCCCAGACCCGCCCAGAAGTGTGTCTCCTAGGTGATTCCAGATCCTGTCAAGGTGATGGCACTAACCCTCCCTCAGTTTCCTTACTTGCTTTTGGTCTTACCCTGGAATCCTTAGGATGAGAGATACCGTGTTCTAGAAGGCAGCCTGCCATAGGCTTCAGGGTTGTGGCTCTGGGGCAGACTGCTGGGGTTTAAATCCCACCTCTGCTGTCTGTGAGCACTGCTGCTCTGGCTGCCACGCGGTGGATTCTCACATCCCCCAGATCAGATCCACCTTCCACCGTGAGAACCTCTTTCCCAAATAGAGGCAGGGGATTCTGAGTGGGACAGGCTTGGGTTTGAGGGGGCCCTCTGGATTGGAGGATGTGCTGCTTCCTGTTCCCTGACAGGAAGAGATGGGCCTGTGTGGGAGTCTGACACCACCATGGAGGGGACATGCAGGACGTTCAGAAAGAAGCCTGTGTCAAAAGAGACTTTAAGTTAAAACAAATGCAGCTCCACTTTTCAGAAAAATAACAGATGCCCAAATGTCAGCGGCAAGGGAGGGAGAAGCTAGCAGTGTTGGTAAGACCTTATTGAGGGAAGCGGTTCTGAGCGGTTCTGAGAGGTTCTGAGCTATTCTGAGCCATTCTCTTCAGTTGCTTTGTCTCCAAATGGGGCTGTGCAGCTAAAGGGCATTAACATGTGCCCTTTAATCAGAGTCGTTCACACCTTGTGCTAACTTTTTGTTGTTGTTTTGCTTTTCCGAGGCAGGATGTTGCTGAGTGAGTAGCCTAGGCTGGCATCAGACTCAGTGCTGGGATTATAAGTGTGTACCACCATGCTTGGCTATTTAAAAAAAATGTTTGGTTTGCTTCTCTGCCTGTTCCTTTGGCTCCATGAGCGAAGGTACCAAGAACCTTCCACCTGCTGTACCACCATAGGCTGCAGCACGGGGCACGCACAGTTGAGGTCCAGCTCTTGTCTTTGTTTTCCAGAGTGAGTACATTGCGCCCTGTGACTGTCGGAGGGCGTTCGTCTCCGGCTTCGATGGCTCTGCAGGTGAGTCACCAACCCTTCTGTTCTTACTTTGCCTTTGTTTTGGTTCCACCCCGAAGGGAACTGAATTGTGTTCTAGCCTGTGCCATAGAATCAAAAATGAAGCTCAAGCTGGCCCTTCCCCCGCCTGAGCCTGTGCAGTGGGGGAAGTTCTGGTTCCCTCTGCTCATCGACGTCGCCTTTCAGTGACCCTCTGTTCTTTTCTGTGTCTTTGCTGTTTCAGACAAAACAGAACAATCTTTTATTACAGAGAACACTCGAGCTCTGTATAGCTTATTTCTGTAGTATTAATTAACCTGAGCATGGCTGCTGGCTGGTGCCTCAAACGTGAGATCCGGGGCCTTACTGGCTTATCAGTTATTCCATTCCAGCCTCCTGGCCCTGTGAAGGGCCCTGTGTCCTTTTGATACTTCATTTTAGCAGCGTTAGATGATAATGGCTGATGTTGAGCTTCTTTGGTGCTATGCCCTAACTTTTCCAAAACTGTCACACCCTTGACTTTTTGGGTGGTTTCCCCTTTGGGCTCCCATCCCTTGAGCAATCTAGCTGAGGTCAGATCCCCTCTCTTCTCGTGGTTCACCTCTGCTTCCTTTGGCTTAAGTGCTTGTGTTGGTTGGCACGTTTTGGTTGGTTTTGGCCATTGCCTCTGCTGAGAGCCCAGGCCTGTGGGAACTTAGGGCAAACAGAGGTAGGAGCCGGGACTCCGTGCTGGTGGTGCCTGCTGAGTCATCACAGACGCCGATGGTCCAGGTTGCCTGCTTCTCGGCGAGGTGAGGCAGGTCTTGGTGGGTGTCTGTTGGATCGGAAGGACCTTGTCTTGTTGGTTATGAGATTTGACCACAAGACTGTCCGCTCCTTCCTTCTTACTCCGGCTGCGAGTGTGTGGGGACCAGCGTCCTGGTAGTCTAGGCTTCTGACAGAGTCTGCCCTGCGCTGCCCTGGGATCATTCACTCACCTGGGCGTGTCCTTGGAGTCCAGGGCCCCTGTGCTCCTCACGCCCTGGCTGCCTGCTTTGTTTCCGCACAGATTGTCAGTGGTGGTCAGAAACCTCTCTCTTGCTACTCTGCTCTAGGCACAGCTATCATCACGGAGGAGCACGCGGCCATGTGGACGGATGGGCGCTACTTTCTCCAAGCTGCCAAGCAGATGGACAACAACTGGACCCTCATGAAGATGGGTGGGTAGAAGCAGGGACCAGCCACCTAATGCAACGGGCATGGTCTGGGCAGGGGTGGGAATGCTTTGGGGATCTAGGATCTTAGTGCATTCCCTGACACCCTGGAGCCTTTGCAAAGCCAAGGAAAAAATAAAAAAAACCGTACGCCTTTGTGTACATACCAGTGCACACTCACTTTTAGAGGATCCAAGATTCAAAAATCCCAGGTTCAATGTACAGAGAAACCGACTTTGGGGTCCGCAGGCTGAAGCTGTCAGGTCAGGTAACACTATAGGGTCAGAGCAGTAAAGCATGAATTCCATCGTATTAAAGTGGCAATATGTCAGCTCCAGGGTGTGGGGTGGCTCCCTGTCCCCTCTCAGTGCCACTCCCATGGCCTGTATACCTTTCCTCAGTGTGCCACAGTATAGGGAGGGTCTGCAGGACTCACTGCCTGTGAGTGACTCAGCCCTAGGGTTTTGCCAAAGACCTGTCTGCTGAAGTGATGGGGCTTCATCCTACAGGAGTTCCAAGAAAAACTTTGTTAATAAAGTGGCTTATTTAGTGGTTTGTTTAAAAAAGTGGAAAGAGTCAAATAGCAAAATAAACCTTCCTGCCTGCCTGGGAGTCAGGAGCTTCACAAACCTTTGAGATTCCCGTCTGTCAAAAGTGAGCAGAGAAAAGCCTCAGAGTTTATGAGCTTTTATTCTGATGAGTCGTGCATGGTGCCAGGATGTTAATTGTTTAGCAAAAATCTTTTTTTTTTTTTTTTTTTTTAAAAAACTTTGTCCCCAAAATACTGGCTGGATTAAGGAAAAACTCGTTCTCTTGGAGGTTGTTTAATATTTCCGTAGTCTTGTAGAAGGAAGACGCTGTGTGTTGTGGTTGGGAGAACCAAGGTTGGAGTAGGCTCCTGTGTATAGCACTTGGAATTCCAAGAAGGACTTTTCGTGGCCAAGACTGAGGCTCAGCTGAGACAGAGGCTGGCTTTGGGCAGGGGCTTTGCTCTGTGATCTTGGCCACTTAGGAGTTCTGTCCTCCTAGGTCTGAAGGACACGCCGACTCAGGAGGACTGGCTGGTGAGTGTGCTTCCGGAAGGATCCAGGGTTGGTGTGGACCCTCTCATCATTCCCACAGGTGAGTGGCTTGGTCCTCTCCGGCCTCCTGGACTCCTCTGTAATTCTCTATGTTTGCTGCTGGGGTCTGGGGCATTCGGGACTCAATACGACTCGATGTCACGATCGAGGGCCAGCTACAGAAGGCATGTCTGGGACAGGCAGGGAAGGTGGTGACGTTCTTTATTCTGTGAGCCTGGCACCGAGGAATGCCTGTCAGAAGAGGCTGGCCCAAACCCTGCGATTTGCCTTAGGTGAAACGAGTGTTCATTTGTGGCTGGCCATGTGCTTTTCTTCAGATTACTGGAAGAAGATGGCCAAGGTACTTCGAAGTGCTGGTCACCACCTCGTGCCTGTGAAGGAGAACCTTGTGGATAAGATCTGGACAGACCGGCCAGAGCGCCCTTGCAAGCCCCTCCTCACACTGGGTCTGGATTATACAGGTCAGAGCCATAGCTGTGACCCCGAGAGCCTGCCTTGCCAACCCATCTTGTTAAAGTCATATTCAAGGCGCTGTTACGGAGTTGGTAGATGCTGTTGTATGCAGCCTTGTCTCCGGCACAGGTTCTGGCCTTACCACAGGACTGTGCCTCACCTGGCGTGGATGGCCAGTTGACCAGGCGGGCTCTAGCGCCTTCCGCTTTTGCTGTCTTCTTGCCACCTGCGTTGGCTCAGTCTGTGGCGGCAGAGCTCTTCTGGTGGTGTTGTGGGTGCTGGGGGGAAGACCGAAGCTTTCCCCTGGTTGGCAACTGCTCCTGACCCTGGGCCCACTTCCTCTCTTGTGGTACTCGTGGGGCTGCCCTCCAGGCCTCCCTGGGTTGTAGCTTACGGTGTAGAAGTTTAGATGTGGCTGTCTCCTGGCCCGTGAGTGTGTGAGCCGCATGTACTGCCAGGCTTCTGTGGGAGAAGAAAGTGTGGGTTCATGGAGACAGTGAAGGCTAGAAGGAGGCCGGAGGTGGGGCTGCAGGGGAGGGCCTTGCTGTAGAAACAGGGAGGTGGCTGGGGACGTCTGGAATGTAGGCAGATCGCCAGAGGGGTCCTGGGAAGAAAGTATCACAGCTCAGACACTGGCCAAGTTTTAAACAGCATTCCCCAGGCTGATCTTCAAAGCAGTCTGTGGTTGTGGGCAGCCCCAGGCTTGTTTTCCTGTGTGACACCCTCATTGGGGGGCGTGGCTTATGGGGGGGATGAGTTCAGCGAGTGGCCCAGGGTCAGCTTACTACTTTCCATCAGCATGGTCGAAGTTGTCTTTAACTGAAATAGAGCCTCTGACCTGTCGCCGCAGGAGAGAGAGCCCAGATACTGCTGCCAAAGGTTCTGTTTTGCAAGCAGTTGCAGCCTGGAAGGCTCAGGACACTGCTAGGTGCTGGGCAGACCAGTGCCTACCCTGTTCATAGGTAGCTAGTGAGAAGCTAAGTTACAGATGCTTCTGTAGTGAGGTGACTTCCTCAGGTGCCACATTGCATTCTGGGAGTGTGACTTGGAAGCAGTATTCACAGTGAGTTAGGTCAGCCTGCAGCAGGGACTCTGGTCTTAGCCCCAAGTCTTCGGGCCCAATAAAGGCAAAGCGAGTTGCACAGGGGAGGTCTGCTGTGGACAGTGTACTCAGATAGCCCAGGCTCGGTCACACCAGCCTCTATGTGCTAGCCCATGTAATTGCCAGTCTAACTGTATGTGCTGTCCTGTGGACTGTAAGTCCAACAGGGAGGAACTTGGTGTGTCCAGAGCCATAACTGCTCCAAGCAGTAGGACCCCTGGTAGATGCTGCGCCTGGCAGGTCTGGGTGCTGCGTAGGCCTTTGGGCGAGGCAGGCAGGGCTCAGGGCAGTCAGGGGACTTGGCAGAGTCGCCCTCCTTCTGTAGGGATGGACTCTGCTGCCTGCCCTCGAGGGCTGCACGCCCGCCGTGAGAAGTGGTACTGTGTGTGAGGGTTCACGTAGCCTTCTCACCTGGCTTCTGACTTCCCAGGGTCAGAGGAGGCAGACGCTCGTTTGTTTTCTTACAGGCATCTCGTGGAAGGAGAAGGTTGCCGACCTTCGGTTGAAAATGGCGGAGAGGAGCATCGTGTGGTTTGTGGTCACTGCCCTAGACGAGATTGCATGTGAGTACTCTGGTTTCACTGCAGGGGCATTACCTGATCTTCTCCTTGGGCCTCTGGGAATCTGTGTTTGTGCCATTCAGCTCTGTGAATGGTGAGGGAATTCGTACAGTGTCTTTAAGTAAGAGAGCAAATGCGGGTTAGCACATAGGAGGGAGCATTGCAGTTGGAATGGGGATGGCCCACCTGACAGAACAGCACACACACAGCCAGGGGCTCCTGGTGGGTCAGGTGTGTTGCCTGCCTCTGGTCTCCCAGTCTGAAGGACTGACTTCTCTGAGGAAGAATATTCTGAATATTTGTTGTGTTGCTCTCTCTTTATACTTAAATAGTTTCTAAGATCTTCACAGAGAGAGTATTCTAGTCAAGTTTTTACCTCAGAAAACTTAACTGAAAGGTCTTCTCTAGGTCCTGCCCCTTAATCTTCTGACTTTCCACTACCCCTGCTGTTCAAAACCTGTCCCCTCCCAGACTTTGAAGGAGCCTGACTGAAGTGCTCTCTCCTGTCCCGCTCTGACTGGGTTTGACTCAGGGAGGCTTGGAAGAGGCTTTTGTGCGTTTTATCTCTCCACTGGAGGAAGAAAGCCCACTGGGGATGTCCCGCCTCTTCCATCCAGACTTTGTCAGATGTCTGTGATTGTTGTCTCGAATTAACCCTGCCTCAGAGGGAAAAACACACAAAAGTGCTTTCTCTCTTTGAAAATAAAACAAATATGTCCCTATTTTGGAGATCCTCTGAAGTGCAGAGGAAGTAGAAGAAAAATAAGATTCACTCACAAGCCTTTTCCCTAGTGACAGCCATTGTTGACATTTCTGTGTATCTGTCATTCAGCCTGGTGTTCTAGACGTGTCAGTGTGCCGGGAACAAATATAAACGCAGTTTAAGCATTAAGAATCCCCTCAAATGGTGGTGCTAAGGTCTGCCTGACAGCTTCCATGAGGAGGCCTTTTGGCTATCTCCAGTGTCTCCATAAGTTACTGTGACTCTCTCATCCGGAGCATGGCTCATACTCGCATATCTCAGTTTCCGGTCATTTTGCCTTCCTCTTTCTGGTTGACTTTGTGGGTACTCTTGTGAGTGTGAGGGTGAGCGTGTGGGGGGACTTCTGACACATCCATTCTGTCACACGTCAGCAGCCCCAAGTCCCTTCATTTCAGAAGGAGGTAGTAAAGCCCGATGGGAGGCAGGCCTCTAACCCAGCACTTGGGAGCAGAGGCAGGTGAATCTGAGTTCGAGGCCAGCCTGGACCACCTAGCAGGTTCCAGGCTGTCTACGGCTACACAATGAGACCTTGTCTCCAAAAAATAAAGCACCAAAGAGTCAGTATGAGGTTAAACCTTTCTACTTTCTTTGAGAAGCCATTATTTTAACATAGAGGGGGCGGCTGCTTTTTGTACTCGGCCTTTTCGCTCCCTTATCTTTGAGAGCAAGCATTGGAGCGGCAGCCAGGCCCAGAGCTGCACTGTCTGCTTGTCTGTTAGGCTTCTCAAGTGTTCGGTAACCTCATCGGACTCCGGCCCCTGGCTCAGGGCAGGTCCTCCACCCAGCCCAGTAACAGCCCACTGTGGCTGAGCCACAGCCTCTGACTCACGACTTCCGGCTCTGAGGAGAAGCTCTGTGTAGGAGCTCAGTGGGGTCTCTGTCACCACCTCCACTTCAGACTTTCTGTCCTAGGTCGTTTGCCTTGGAATAGAGAGACTGCATGTGTCCCCCTTATATTTGAGGGGGTGCCAGAGTTTGTTTGCAGCAGCGCTGAGCTTGGCAGGCTCCCACCGTCGGTTACCAGTTTCAGCTCTTTGGGGGACACTGGTTATGTCTTTTTGATCCTACTCCCTCCTCGGGCTTGCAACATGGCCAACTAGGAAACAGTTCTGGCGCCATCAGGTGGCCGACACCAGCATCTGCAGCTCAGTCGTGGAACCCTGAGAGATGTGGAATCCTTTGATAGGAGCTGAATTCTAAGCAGAAACTCCTCCCTCCCCAAAAGCTGCCTGTAAAGCCTGACCCTGGAGCCAGACATTGAAAGGAACTGTTTTAAAGAAATTGCTTTCCTTTTTAGGGCTGTTCAATCTCCGCGGGTCAGATGTGGAGCACAACCCGGTGTTTTTCTCCTATGCAATCATAGGACTAGAGAGGATCATGTAAGTGCTCTCTCCCACCCAGATGCCCCCTCCTGGCCCTCACCCCACCGTTGCTATGGTTGCTTTCTCACTTGAGAACTCCTCCTTCATCCGCTTGTCCTTGCCTGTCCTAACAGGTGTTTGCTTTAATCCTGCCTTCCCTCTAAACCTCTAAATGTCTTGAAATCTACAAAATTATTTATAGTAACACAAGACTGAGAAATAAGTGTGCGAGACTATCAGAGCACAGATGCTGTGAGGTTCTTCATGAGGTTCCTGCTGTGTGATCTGGCCCAGGCCACACAGGTTTCAGGCTTCCCAGAAGGCAGTGTGGAGGGAGCAGCATAGGCTTAGCTGTATGGTTCTGGACCCCAGGCGTCTTAAAGGTCAGCAGCGGTACGGGGAATCCTGGTCTATGGTCTGTTGTCTTGCCAGTTTTACCACTTCAGACATTACTTTCAGGCTAACCCTAACCCTAACCCTAACCCTAACCCTATTGTCTTTCTGTTGAATGGGATTATAGTTCTTTGCTCTTGTGATAGAACACTCTGATTGGAAATAACTTAGGGGAGGAAAGGATGAACTTGACTTACACTTCCATGCCACAGTCCACCATTGAGGGGACCAGGGCAGGAACTCAAACAGGAGCTTGAAGCAGGCCCTTATTTAGCTGGTTTGCTTTCTTTCTTTTTTCTTTTTTTTTTTTTTAAAGATTTATTTATTTATATGAGTACACTGTCGCTTTCTTCAGACACACTAGAAGAGGGCATCGTTACAGATGGTTGTGAGCCACCATGTAGTTGCTGGGAATTGAACTCAGGACCTCTGGAAGAACAGTTGATGCTCTTAACCACTGAGCCATAGCTGGCTTTCTTATATAGCACAGAATCACCTGCCTAGGGAATGGCGCCACCTGCAGTGGGCGCATGCCTAGGGAATGGTGCCACAGGCAGGGGGCTGGGCCCTCCTGTATCAACTGAACCAAGACAATCTCTCAGAGATTTACCCAGTACCCAATCATTTTGGCCTGTCCTCAGCTCATTTGTACTTCTCAGACAATGGTAGGCTGTGTCAAGTTGACAGTTAAAACTTAACTACGGCAGGAGCCAGGTGTGTCTGTACACATCTTTAATTCCAGTTCTCAGAAGGCAGAAACAGGCAGATATCTGAGTTTGAGATCAACATGGTCTATATAGTTCCAGGACAGCTGGTGTTACAAAGTGAGACCGTGTCTCAAAAAAACCGCCAACCAACCAACCACTAGCAGCAGCAACAAGTCCGTCCTTTCTTCTTTTTACTTAATGTGTAAAATAGCAGGTTCATCGTGACACTCTACACGTATTTATCATTGCGCCGTGCTCATGTTTGGACAGCTCACTTACTGACTGTGAACTGCGTTGGGGCTGGTATAGGATGCTAGCATGAATGGCAGCGTCCTGGGTTACAGTTGAGAAGCTGAGCTCTCCTTTCCCTGAAGGGTTCAGGCATATAAGTGGGGGACCAGCCCGTTAGGGGTGGATGTGTGTGCACAGGAAGGACTATCGTAGGTGTGTAAGAGGAGACGGCTGGAGGAAAAAGGAAGCATGTTGAATCAAAAGTGAAGGCTAGGTGAGCTGTGGTGTGGGCAGAGGTGGGGTGAGAGGAATCTCGGGAAAGGGACGGCGTGCCCTCCTCTGTCTTGCGAGTGGGGTGAGCCTTGCGTATGTGAGCGGGTGAGCCTTGTGTATGTGAGCGGGGTGAGCCGGGGTGAGCCTTGTGTATGTGAGCGGGGTGAGCCTTGTGTATGTGAGTGGGGTGAGCCTTGCATATGTGAGCGGGGTGAGCCTTGTGTATGTGGAGTGGGGTGAGCCTTGCATATGTGGTGGGGTGAGCCTTGCATATGTGAGGGATGAGCCTTGCATGTGTGAGCCTTGCATATGAGCGGGTGAGCCGTATGTGATGGGGTGAGCCTTGCATATGTGGGAGCGGGGTGAGCCTTGCATATGTGTGGGGGTGAGCCTTGTGTGTGAGTGGGGTGAGCCTTGCTTAGGTGAGTGGGGTGAGCCTTCATATGTGAACGGGGTGAGCCTTGCGTATGTGAGCGGGTGAGCCTTGCGTATGTGAGCGGGGTGAGCCTTGTGTATGTGAGCGGGTGAGCCTTGCATATGCTCTCCTCACTCACCCTCCTTTCCTGTGATCCACCCCGACCCCCACAGGCTCTTCATCGACGGGGACCGCATCGATGCGCCTGGTGTGAAGCAGCACCTGCTCCTTGACTTGGGCCTGGAGGCAGAATATAAAATCCAGGTGCTGCCTTACAAGTCCATCCTGAGTGAGCTCAAGACCCTGTGTGCTGACCTGTCCCCGAGGGAGAAGGTGTGGGTCAGTGACAAAGCCAGCTATGCTGTGAGCGAGGCCATCCCCAAGGTGAGTGGCCTCAGTCCGCCCTGTCTGTGTGGGGCTGGCACCTTCATGGTTCTGATGAACAGAGCTGGATGGGCTCTGCCCTGTGGTCTCTGCCTGAGCCCAGAGCTGGGTCCTGGAGCGGAGCCTCTGAGGCCCTTTAAACTCCTTGGGTTTATGTCTCCAGGGTGTGGTGGGAAAGATGGTCTTGGGTGGCACACGCTGATACTTAGGCTTATTTAAATGTCTGTCCTAACAGCAGTTAGTGTGCCTGAGATAAGAAGCTAAGTATGACGGTGCCGCCGTGAGAATGCTTTCAGATAAAGTACAGAACGAGTAAGGTCGTGTAGGTGCTAAACGGTGGTGAAGGCTCCCAAGACCCTGAGTGCTGGGGTGCACTTCCCAGCACACAGTTCATCTCGGTCCCTGTGTTTGAGCTTTGGAGGTTTGAGGCACAGAGAGACTGGGGACTGGAGCATTTGTCTTAGGATCACATGGTAGCAATGGCCTTTCCCTTCGTGAGGCAGCCATACCTGTGGATCCACCTTAGTTAGAATGTGTGGTGGGGCCTCAGCCCAGACCCCTTCACCGGGGTTTTCCTACTGCCGGCCAGGGCCTGTGGTTGCTAAGTGATCTTTGAGTCACTCATCAGCATCCTTGATGCTGGACACTGCCTCTGACCTCCTGCTCAGTCACTGAGAACGCTCCTGCTTTCCCTGCTCCAGGAGGGAGAGACGGAGAATGTGCACAAGTTGGGAAGCTCTGGGCAAGGGTCAGGCGTGCTGAACCCCTTCACGTTCACACGGGGCTGGGCTCTGATTTATTCTGCACCGGGGAAGGGTCCACCCTTCAGTGGCTGAGATGAGGCAGCAGCTGAGGGCGATCACAGTGAGAAGTGGGGAGAGCAGGAGTCCTCGTTCGCAGGTCACCCCCCCTTCAGAGGTAGAATTGTTTTGGTTACCTCTGAGAGGATAGTGAGCCCCAGCCATAGCTACAAGGCCTGGAAAAGCAGTCCTATGCTGTGACTGACCGGAAGCATCAAGAGCGTGGCCTGGAGGGGGTGTCTCACTCGATGTATTTAACTTCCTTTGGGTGACCTCAAGCTGTGCTGAACATGCCCAGAGCATCAGCTGTGGCGCCAGGACTGCAGGGGACAGGTGCTGAGCTCCGACCTGCAGTCTTCAAATGGTTTGCCTCCAGTGTGTTTCTCACCTTCTCTGCCTCGCCCCAGGATCATCGATGCTGTATGCCTTATACGCCCATCTGCATTGCCAAAGCCGTGAAGAACTCCGCCGAGTCGGAAGGCATGAGGCGGGCTCATGTGAGTGGAGAGGAGGAGGCGGTCAGAAGGAGCCAGCTCTTTCCTCCTCTCTGGGGCCCTGGGCCCAAGTCCTCTGGTCTTCCAGAGTCAGTGGGAGAATGAGATAGCCATTATGTTGAGCATATAGGCCTGAAATCCTAGCTACTCGTGAGTCTGAGGCAGGAGGATTGTGAATTTCAGTATCAGGTATGTAGTGGGACCTGTTTCAAAAAAGAAAAACCGTAAAATTGGATGTATTAAAATTTTGTGAAATATGACACAAAGTACAAAGAAAGCAGGCGGAAGAGATGGCTCTGTGGTTAAGAGCGTTGGCTGCTCTTCTGGTGGACACAGGTTCAGCTCCCAGCACATACACCATCTCACAACTGTCTGTAACTCTAGTCCCAGGAGAGCCGATGCTGTTTGTCTTAGCCTCTGTGGGCACTCGGCACACATGGTGTATAGACACCCGTGCAAGCAAAACACCTATAAAGGTTACACGCATGCCACACATACACACACATGCACACACATGCACACACATGCACACACACATGCACCGGTGAGGACAGTGTACAGGGTGGTAGGGTGTGGTGTGATGAGAAAATTAGAAACAGGCAGAAGGTGAGGCTAGCAAGATCTGAGGCTGACAGAGGCTGACCACAGTCAGTCACTCCTGGCTCGGTGCAGGATGGGAATTGGCTGGGTAGAGGAGCTGCCCGCGTGCTCAGACGGAGCCCCAGCTGTGAATGCTGGGCTGCGTGGTTCTTCTCACTCTGGGGCGGGGGCGGGGGCGGGGTGGTGGGATGGTGGGGGTGGGGTGGCCTCAGGACTGGGACATGAATCTCATTACCTGACTCTGGTTTGCACAGATTAAAGATGCCGTTGCCCTCTGCGAGCTCTTCAACTGGCTGGAGCAAGAGGTTGGTTCTCACCTTCATTGCACACGAGGCTGTAAAAGACGGAGCTATCAGCCGTCCGTGCCACGGCTGTCACCTCCTGGACCCTTGTGGCCTAAAGCTTTCGTCTGATTTTAGTGTTTTCTATTACTCTGTGCACACATATATCAGTAAATTCTGTGAGGAAGAAAGACTTCCATCACCGTGGCTCTGTGGTAGATGAAGAAGGAATAGGAAAGTCAGCCCTCCTGAGTGACAGGCCAGCTGGGCGTGCTGGGAGGAGGCTCTCTTGATGAGTGTGGTTTGAACTTTAAGCCATAAAACTTTTCATTAATGACTGTTGGCCATTAATCTTCCACCCACCCACACCTGGGTTGACAAGAAGTTGGTTTCTTCGGGCTGCTTAAATAGACTCGCTCTGCCTTTAAACAACGAGTTGCTGCTAGAAGTGGGAAGAGTGGAGTAGCCTCACTTCTAGTGCGGCCATGGTTTCTCTGTACTCCAGTCATTGGTGTCTGGAAGTCGTTTTGTCGTCCTGGATACAGATTGGCTCTTGCCGTTTGTTTACCTTCTCTTAGGACCATGCGGTGTGAACACTGGCCATGTGCCTCGCCGTCTTGAGAAAAGATCAGGCGATGGCTGCACTGCGTCCAGGGCCAGATTGCCTCGCTCGCATCTTCCTGCATCTGACTGCTGTAGTCTTCATGTCCTCTTGTCACAGCCCTGGGTGTCTTTGCCCTGACCGTTTTATCCCTGCAGGGCTCTTGCCTTCAGGAGCCCTAAACTTAGATGCAGTGCATTTGGGCAGCTTTGGACACACAGTGCCGTGACAGAAGAGTCCAGTGAACCCTTAAGTGGCTAGAAACCCTTCCACTGTAGACAGCTGTGCTTGGAGTCTGCCAAAGAGTCCTCCCTGTGAGAGGACACACAGTGTATCCTGAAGAGTGGCCCTTCCCGAGTGAGAGCTGAGGACAAGTCAGCCGTCTGAGGAGCCCCCTTCTCCTGTCTGGAGCACGAGTGACTCTCAGTGATGATTTATAAATACTTTTTTTCCTGCAGGTCCCCAAAGGTGGCGTGACGGAGATCTCTGCAGCTGACAAGGCTGAGGAATTTCGAAGGTAAGTGCTTGCTGAGGAGACCCGGGGACTTGTGCTGACTTCTTGGCCAGCCGAGTGTGCTGGGAGGGCCTTAGTTCCCAACACTGCAGCCCTTGCGGTGACTGCTCTCTCTGTTCCAGACAACAGGCTGACTTTGTGGACCTGAGCTTCCCGACGATTTCCAGCACGGGACCCAACGGCGCCATCATTCACTACGCGTAAGGCCTGCAGACAGAGGCCTTTTTACCTGCCTCTGCACAGGAGTCTGAGCAGGGAGATAGTTTTCCTAGAGGCTCCATGCCCACCATGTGTGTCTGTGGAGACTGAAGTGGGAGATAAGAACCCAGACGCCTCAGAGTCCTCAAGTCTCCGCCTTTAGAACTCTCCCCTTCCTTGTTTGTTTGTTGTTATTAATATTTCTGAGATAGATTCTCACTCTGAAGCTCAGACTGGCCCGGAACTCACTACATAGCCTAGGCTGGCATCAGCCTTGTGATGATCCTCCTGCCTCAGCCCGAGATTGCAGGGATTAGCTACCACACCCGCCCGTACTTCCTTTCTGAGGCTCAGAAACTCAGAACCCTTGTATCTTCACTGGAGTTCTGGAATGACTTCTCCCAGCAGCAGGTTTCTTGATGTCCTGCTCTGTCCAGTGTAAGCCCCACTGTGGCATCTAAAAGGTGGACTGCCGACTGACGTGCGGAGAGAGGTGCTGCCAGCTTCACCCGGTGTCCTAGTCGAGGGTTTTTGTTTGTTTGTTTGTTTTTTGCTGTGCTCAGGGCCTGAGTCCTGCTGGTGGAGACGTAGGAGATGTCATTAGGTTGGGCATCAGCTTACCCAGGTCAGCACTTTTGCCCCGTGTAGGGCGTTTTGTATACGCTTATTTCTCTTCCGTGTGCAGTCAAGCAAAGGGCTCAGTCGTCTCTGGGCTGCAGTTGCGATAGACTTTGCTCTCTTAAATAATTGCGTTTAGAACCGTTAGTCTTGGGTAGATTTCAGAGCTGTGTGAGGGAGGGCTACATAGAGGAATCGTGTCTTGAATCCCTCCCTTAAAGAAAGAAAGGAAACGTAGTATAGAGCATTCATACCTGCTCAAATTTACCAAGTGGTTCTGTTTTTGGAATAACCAATTTTGTTTTCCTTTGTTAGGCCGATCCCTGAGACGAATAGGACCCTGTCCCTGGATGAGGTGTATCTCATTGACTCCGGTGCTCAGTACAAGTAAGTGGGCCAGGGCTGCTGCAGAACCTGAGACTGACCAGCTAGGGGTTGAGGACAAACTGTGCTCTAGCAGAGTGTGTGCGCCCCAGCTGCTCGCCCATCCCCACCCCTCATGTGTGCCCCTGCTGCTCGCCCATCCCCACGCCTCGCTGGCTGCCAATGGCACTTTCTGTCCTGTCTTCCTTTTGAGCTCACTGAAAAAGCCCAGTTGTGATTGTTCCTACACAGGACGATGGGTAAACTATGGAATGAGCAACTGAGGGGAGGCAGGCTTTGGGATCTCCGTGAAGCTTTCTGCTCCATCCCAGGGAGCTGTCTGCCAGCTCCTGCTTGCAGCTGCCTGGGGGCCTGAGGAAGAAGGGTTCATTTTGAACATATAGATCTGAAATGGACCTGCCCTTGCCTCTCCACTTCTGAATTAGTCTTGCCCCTTTCACAGCTATCCACTTTAGCATTTTCTTTCCCCAGGAGAAAGACTGCAATTTGCCTGGGTCTCGTTGTTGAACCCAAGAGCAGGCCAGAGTAGTTGCTGTGTGTACAGAAGGCCCTTCCCCACTGCAGTGGAAGCCAGTTAGTGACTGGGTGACCACAGTCTGGCCTGGTGTTCACCTGGGAATCGCTTAGTCCTAGTATACATTTTGTCTTTCCTGAATTGTATAGGAAGATTCAGGAAGGTCTGTATTTGGTGTGAACTAGTGTATCTAGTTAAAGGCACCTCTTTAATAGGTCTCTTTAATAATCCTGTTGCTCTCCAGCTGCAGGGAAAGGATTTTGGTTTTCTTGCCACAAGTACTTGGTCCAAGCCTCTGCACTTGGTCTGCTGCTTTTCGCCATGACCAGTGATGGCTGTCTCATGGAGTGGCCCTCATTGTATGGCCCCAGAACACAGCCTGTCAGGACTGTATCCATTCCTACTCTCCCAAGCCAGTCTGACAGTTACACTTTGGTTTATTTTTTGTAACAGTTTTATTGAGATACACTTCACCCACCCAAAGTATAAAATTATTTTTTGTGTATACACAGAGTTGTACAGTCATTGCCACAGGTAATTCACGTGTGAGTGTTTGTACAGACCCACCTCTTTGGGTGTGTGTGGGAGTTAGGCTGACAGCTCTTTTTTTTTTTTTTTTTTTGGTTCTTTTTTTCGGGGCTGGGGACCGAACCCAGGGCCTTTCGCTTCCTAGGTAAGCGCTCTACCACTGAGCTAAATCCCCAGCCCCAGGCTGACAGCTCTTGAGGAAGCAGCTTAACCTTGGAGGGAACGCCCGCTGGTTTCTGAAGTGGGTGTGGCCTGTGCTGTTCAGCGCTGTGTGTGTAGTTTCTCCATGTTCTGTTTCATGGCTGAGAAAAGGTTATTTTGACTGGAGAAACTGTGTTTTCTCTCCTTTTGACAGGGATGGAACTACAGACGTCACCCGGACCATGCACTTCGGGACCCCTACTGCCTATGAGAAGGTAACGTGAAACAGAGCCTCGAGGCCCTGCCTTCTTACAAAGGACCTTGCTTTTATCAGGGGGTTGCATAAATAAATAAAATTATAAGCAGGGTAGTAAAACGCTCATTTTTGTGGAGTCAGGCTCATTGGGTTTATGAGATCTGTGTGATTAATTATGGAGGGTAAGACATTTATAGAAAATTTAAAAGCTTGCTGTTAAGGTCAGAGCAGCTCAAGTTCAACTTCAAATAGCTTTGGCCTTCTCTTGCAGGGGAGTGGGTAGTAAAATATGTGGTTTATCGGCAGGGTCTCGATTGGATTCTGAAAGCCACCCTCTTATTTCCCAAGGTCAGCGTTCCTATTTCCGGCTCCCCTTTCCAGGAGCTTTGCTCTGCTCTGACAAGTTAGAAAGGTAGCATATAACCAAGGTAGAGAGAGGCCTGCCAGGGGTCTGGAAACTGGGTTAGCTCTCTGCCAGTCCTGACTGTGGCCTTGAACATGTGTTTCTTCTTTAGACATGGGCACAGCGGTGCCAATCTCCTGGGTTGCACATGAGGCTGTAAGCTAAGAGCTTGGAGATCAGTCAGTCTCCTGAGTCAGATAGGCCGAGACTCTGAGCAGTCTGCCTGAGGGAGGAGGGTTTTACAAGGCTGGGTGCTGGGTGGCCTTCGTGGCCCTGGTGGCTTGACCTTACCGTTTGCAGCCACCCCCTACCTGGAAGATTTTGGGGCTTGGGTGTAGGGTGCATTTGCTGGGGTCAAATGCAGGAGGCTCAGACGTTAGTCCTTTCTTGCCCCTCTGGCAAGCCCTGGGGCTTGTGTGGGCTAACCTCGACGACAGATAGCCTGGTGGTGTGGAGACCAGATGCTGAGGCCAGATGCAGCTACCTGTGGAAGATGGCTGGCAGGGTGCCCAAGTGCCCCTGTTGTGGAAGTTGGTAGAGGGTGTGTGAATGTTCCCTGGTCTCCCCACCTTCTTGACAGAAGGGAAAGCCTAGCCGATCACCTTTCTGCTACTGCTTTACGTTCATTTAAAGATTCTCTGGCAGTTATCTGTGGGTGAGCTATGGAGGTGTTTTTGCATTTTTTTTTTTTTAGCTTCACTCTGATGTTCTCTGCCGTTCTCGTAGACACCTTAACAGGCAGGCTGCTCTGATGTGCTAGAAGGCTGTAGGGTTTGAATACCTGCCTCCTGCAACCCACTTCTGGGCTTTCTTTGGCAGGAGTGCTTCACGTATGTACTGAAAGGCCACATTGCTGTGAGCGCGGCTGTTTTCCCAACGGGAACCAAAGGTAGGTGGCTCACCCTATAACGAGGCAGGCTCGGAGCTCAGCCACATCTAAGTCCTAGTTCAGTTCTGGCTCTGCTAGGATGTGCAGGACCCCTCCCCCAGCCCCCGCCACTCAAGAGCCAGGCTTAGGATGGTTACCAGTGCCAGTTCTGGCCACTAAGAGGCTCTTGACACACGCTGGGGTAAGTCCAGCACAAAGGCCTCAGGGATGCAGGAGAAGTTAGGGCAGCCTCCCCGTGTCTTCAGCACGGAGCCGTGTGTTGTTGGATTTACGTCACCGGGATCCCGACGTGGGTGTACTCTGCTCTGAGCACTGGTGGATGGGGTGTTGGCCTGCAAGTTACAAGACTCAGGCCTTGACTCTGGCAGCGGGGCATGCGCTCAACACCCTTAGACGTGGTCTTTTCATCTTGCATGCCTACCAGTCTGTGTGTAGCCTGGTGAGAATCTGAATTGTAATTCTGAAACCTTAAAGTCCCAGGGCCGGGGAAGGAATGTCCGCGTCACCGTCGCAGCCTCGATCTGAAAGCAGGTGGCCATGTCTTAACCCACTGGTGGGGATGGTCTGGCTTTAGACTGAACTCTGACTGGGTTGTTGAAAGTTCTCCCTTGTGCTGGGTTGAACTCTGAACTCTTGAATAACCTTTGCCTTTTGGATTCTGTTTGACCCTCTGAAGCCAGCACACCTGATCCCTCAAAGTGCTGTGGGATACCAACGGCCATTTGTCTTGCAGGCCACCTTCTAGACTCCTTTGCCCGGTCAGCCCTGTGGGATTCTGGCCTGGATTACCTGCACGGAACAGGACATGGCGTCGGGTCTTTCTTGAATGTTCACGAGGGCCCTTGTGGCATCAGTTATAAAACCTTCTCTGACGAGCCCTTGGAAGCCGGCATGATCGTCACTGATGGTGGGTGTCTGTCGGCAGAGGGCAGCTCTCCGATGTTTCTTATTTTTCAGTTATTTTAAAGAAAATTGGTAATGCCTTCCCCCTCCTGTCACTTTGAACGACAATAATAACCTTTTTCAATTATCGGGGTGATTTGGGCTCATTTCAGAAAGAGTAAGGTATGGATAAAAATTAAAAAAACATGGTCTTTTATATGTGTAGACATTTTTGTCTGTGTACAGGGTCTGTGTACGGGAATCTGCTATACGGTGCACGTTGTGTTCTGCTATGTTACATTGCTCAGTGTTTGTAAACAGGCCTCCGAGCCACCTCACTGTGTCCCATGGATACACAGCGCGCACCGTATAGCAGACTCCCGTTACTGAATTCTGCCTCATGGTTAGTTTTCAGACCCGTAGAGCCTGATGCCTGTAGTGTTGTCTCTGGGCTGCCGTCCTGGGCGGGGGCGTTGTCTCTGGAGTGCTGCTTCTGTGTGGGCCGCCTCTCATTTTGAGTTGTTTGCTCTAGAGCCAGGGTATTATGAAGATGGGGCGTTCGGGATCCGCATCGAGAACGTTGTTTTGGTGGTCCCTGCGAAGACCAAGGTGAGTGTTCACATTATTTGCTTAAAAGTTTCCTACTGTGATTATGGGGAGCTAAATGTTTTTGTGCCATGGTGGAGCCAAAATGGAGCTTCCTTCCCCCCATACAGGGACTAGAAGCTTCTTTCCTTTGTAAAACCAGAAAGGGACAGAGGATGTAGCCCAGTGGAGCATCCTGGCTCGGCACAGCAAGGGCTGAGCTCCACCCACAGCACCATCCACTGCAGGAAAAAAACCCAGTGAATGAAAGAGCCTGAGCTTTGCGCTGGGTGGGCAGAGGCACCCGCGTGTGATCCCTGAGGCTCACATGGTAGAATGCTGTCCTCTTACACACACTCAGCAAACAGGACCACCTCGGCCCATGGCTTATTGATTCAGATGCTTTATTCCCCAGTAGAATCTTGTGGACTCAAACCAGAGATTCCCCGAGTCCAGACACTCATATCTTGTCCCACCTCTCCCTCACAGCAAACATTAGCTCTGTGGACCTGTTAGTAGGAGCTCTGAGCACTGTTCCTGGTTCTTCGTAACTCAGAGGGGTGGGCTCAGCAGAGGCTGGGAAGTTGGTCCTTGTCTGAAGACAAGGTGCCTGGTGCCTGCTGGTCAGGTCCCACTTGTACACTTCTTGGGGGTGGGGGGTGCCAGGCTTGGCGGAGGAACTCAGCCATTCCCTGTGGTTAAGGGGAGTATAATCTGCGGTTTCCTTTCTCCTACAGTATAATTTCAATAACCGAGGAAGCCTGACCTTTGAACCTCTAACTTTGGTTCCCATCCAGACCAAAATGATAGATGTGGATGCTCTTACAGATAAAGAGGTAATGGGGGATCTTGGGTGGACGTTGGGAGGAGATGTTAGTAAGGGGTGGAGACTGTTCTCTGGTCCATTCCCACAGTTCCATTCAGAAGCTGACTGCTTCTGGAGTCTCCTCTGGGTCTAGTCATTCTTGAATGTGCTGGGTTCTTAGCACAGGTAGCCCTATTCCATAGGCTGTAGGGCCCAAGGACTCATGGGTAGGCACAGTAGGCCATTGCTTTTCAAGAGAGACAACTCTGCTCCTACTTAGGTGCACTGAGGAAATGTATCAGCTGCTTGTGTCCACTAGAGCTGACAGAAACAGCCTACAGGGAACGGGTTTGCTTTGGCTGTGTTTGAGGAAATTTCAGACCATCTTTGTGGGGAAGGCATGGAAGAACAGCTCTGTGAGAGTGAGGAGTATTATTAGGCAGAGGGTTTTTATGTCAGTGGACCAGGAAGCAGTGAGAGAGAGGGTCTAGAGGCAGGGACCAGACCATGACCTTTGAAGACCCGCCCTTAGCGATCAGCTCCTATCAGTTGGTAGGCCCCACTCCCTGAAGGTTCCATAGATTCCGACCTTAATGCCACCCACTGGGGACAGGCACTCAGGGCAGGAGCTTGTGGGCTGCGCTTTAGAATCTAAAGGTAATAATAGTCTTCTTTAGCAGACAGGGACCCACTTGTCCTCCCTACAAAAAGCCAGGTCTCTTGTGTTGCAGGAAGCATTAAGGAGGCAAGAAACAGAACCTGACATGTGCTCAGATTGTATAGACGAGTGAGGTGGTCTCGGTCTGTTTGTCACTGCCATGGTCACCGTGTGTGGCATGGCAGTGTTCACTGGCCAGGCTCACAGGGCTAGCGGTATCAAGCTCTTGCTACAGTGAGTCCTCCAGCTCTTGAGGCTGGATAAGTGGCAGGCCAAAGTATCTGGTGTAATGACCAAGGGGTCAGGCTGGTGATCAAGGCCAGGGAGGAGACTAGGACCTGGGAAGGGCGGGGACAGTTAGCAGACAGAGACAAAGCAGGTTTAATCGGGGAGGCTGGAGACCAGGACACAGGTCCCGGGACAACATAGAAGTCCCAGGGAAAGCAGGTGACTGATGGGGCTGAGGCAGGAAATGCACAAAAAGACACTTTAGGAATAAGACAGTTGGTCCTTGGGTAAGCTGCTGGCCCGTCCCCTGTGGATGCAGAACCGATCTTCACTGGGGCCATGAAGAAGAGGATGCTTGGTATCCTTGGCCACAAAGAGGGGGGACCTGAGGGCTCAGGCATTCTCCAGAGGCCAAGGAGTGGGACTCACCCAGCTAGGAGCCTCTTGTCATTTAACATGTGGGTTACAGAGGAAGTTCATCCACTTCCTGGTCAGCTCTCCTGTGTCATTGGTGCCCAGGGTTCAGCCAGCATTTCTGTTTACAGAACACTGACAGGGCCTGGCTGTCCTGCTTTGTTCAGATTATAGACAGATTTAGAACAGGATGCTCAGCCTAGCAGCAGCCTGGTGTCCTGTGCCTCTCTTCAGTGGAAAGAGTCCTATCTGCAGCTTAGGAGCCCTCCACCCCGCCAGACTGATGCTGTGGGTGTAAGGGAGCAGGAACACAGCGCTGAGAGCCACCTCCCTCAAAACCCCGTGTTCCATACGGACCTGTGCCTCTTGTAGCTTCCTCTGGGCACTGCCAGGTCCTTACCAAGGGACCCTTGAAAGCCCAAAGCTATAGTTTTTGAGCAGGTAACTAGGTTACATGGTCACCCTGACCACCTGTGAGTCAGGATGTGTGCAGGAGGAGAAGTTAAGCAGGGCTGGTTTTTCCTGTAACAGTCTTGCTAACAAGACTCAGCCCACTCGCTGACACTGGGCATAAGCCACTGGGAGCTGCCGCGTCGGTGACTATTAGTACACCTCGCCGGGCCAAGTCGCTCAAGAGTTTATCTGGGACAACTATTCTGTGGGTCATAAGCAAGTTTCCACGGGGTGTAGGAGGCAGTGTTTGACACGCCGGGCAGCGTGCTGCTTACTGTTTTAGCCAGGCCCCTGTCTAACACAGCACTTTGTAGGCTGGGGCACCAGTTTTTCAGAAGGAATGGTAATAGCACACAACAGGGTTTGTCCATTGATATAAAATATCTGCTCATTGCACTCTCCTGTCAGTCTGTCCTCGGTGGTCGCTCCCTTTCAAGGTTGTTTGAGTGTGTCCACCTTTTGTCACCAGATGGCAGTAGAGGACTGTAGTCTGACGTGACTTTGGTCCCCTGCAGACATCAGGGCCACAGGGCCTCTGGAGTCAGTGTTCGGTATCATCTCTCGCTCATTTCCCATCCAAAAGGGCTTTGGGAATGTCCCCTCGGCCCCAAAGTTACAACAGGCCACCACCTTCACTACTGAGCTGCATCCACTGCTGACAGCCGTACAGCTCTCTGCGGTGATGGTGCAGACAGACACACAGCACTTCACTGGTTTTAATGTGTGCTACCTCAGTTCCTCTCCTCACGGTCATTGCATGATGCAGGGACGTTTGCGGTTATCAGTCAGCACCAGGGCCTCGTGGCTCTGTCAGAGCCTTTGACAGCAGTAGCCCATCTGTCTGCCTTTGGTTTATATGCGACTCTCAGGTAGGCTCTCTCAGGCACCTGTTAGAGTCTATTCCCTGTAGCTAGCTCCTTTGTAATAACACAGCCTCCCTGAATAGCTTGTTTCTCACTTGCTACAGCCGGACCAAAGACCTTGTCAGTCTGGGTCTGATTAGGTGGTCAAGTCTATCCCGTGAACTCCATTCCTCATGCATTTTATTTTCCTTCTCCCACCACTTCCAAAAGGAGGGGACTTCACCTTGTGTGCCTATCACAGACCTTTTAATACCAGGTCTGGTCTTATCAGTTTCCAGACACCAAGTTCTGTCAGCATCTACTCTGTTTTAAAACGGTTTTTTTTTTGGGGGGGTGTGTGGGGTGTGGTAGCATATTCCACAAAGGGCTGTGAGTCTAGTTTGTCTCCAGCCCTGCCATAAAGAACCACAAGCTACGATCCCTCTAGATACTGGTTCACACCAGGGCCAGCTGGGCTTGGGCGGTCGTCATTCATTCAGCTTTAGTGGATATAGGGCAGGAAGCTGAAGCACTTCTGGTCTCAGCAGGCGTCTTTACAGCCGTGGGGCTTGGTTAGGTCTGCCACTGTCCTAAGGATAGTTGAGGGTTAAGGGAGTGAGTCCACATGCCCCGTAAGGCGCCCTTAGCTTAGTGATGAATTACCAGTGGGTGTAGCTTCCAGGTGTCCGGGGGAGCCCTGCACACGGGGAAGCCCAGAGCCTTGCTTGCCTCCAGGTTATTTTTGGTTCCCTCACAGTCACTGCTAGTTCATGTTGGCACTCTGCCCTCTGCAGCAGCTGCTGGTGAGGCACAGCCTTCTCCCTCCTCGCCTCCGCCTGCCCCCGGACTCCCTTTTTACTTTTAGACTCTAAGGGCTGAGACTCTTCCTACCCACTTGGATATTTTCTTGCAAACATTCTTTTAAGCCTTAATTGTTGAGAATGAGCCAGGAATGAAACTGCTAGGGGATTTTCCTAGGGGAAGCGGCCCTCGGGGATCCAGGAAAAAAGAACAAGATGTTGTGTGCGTCTCTTCTCTCCCTGTGACCATGGCACCTGGGCCCCTTACCGTTGGCCTAAGGTAACAGTGTGGTGTCTTTCTTTCTTCCTCTGCAGTGTGACTGGCTCAACAGCTACCACCAGACCTGCAGGGATGTGATCGGGAAGGAGCTGCAGACTCAGGGCCGCCAGGAAGCTCTCGAGTGGCTCCTCAGAGAGACAGAGCCCATCTCCAGGCAGCATTGATGCCGTCTAGCGTTTGTTTTGTAGGATGCTCTGGGGAAGGAAGACACATGGCAGACCCCTGACTTCTTTCTCCTCACCTCCTCCTCCTCCCCGACTCCCCTTTTTACTTTTAGACACTAAGAAGGGCGGAGACTCTTCTTATCCACTTTGATATTTTCTTGCAAACAGTCTTTTATGAATTTTTAATTGTTGAGAATGAGCCAGGAATAAAACTGCTACACCAGAAGGAGGGGCCTCACAAAGGCGAAGACTTGACAAGGGGGAGATACCCAAGCCCTCTGGCCAGTGGTGGCCAACGGTGACTGCTCTGCGATGGTCTCGTTCCAGGTGCTGGTACCTCAGTCGCGGTCACCCTGACGTTCATGAGACCCTCCTATGATCAGTGAATAAAATACTAAAACTCGGCCTCGTTCTGTCTGCCTCTTTCTCCAGCGTGCAGTATCCTAGCTAGTTAGGCTGCTGGCCAAGAAACAGACCCTCAAAAAAAAAAAAATCCAAAAAACAAAAACCCAAAAGATAGCAAGCAAACAAAAGAACAGTAAGTGAAAAGATGCCCAAACGAAGCAAAAAAAAAAAAACCATGCCGAAAGTGTACAGAATAGTGGTGAAGTTCTTTTTGTGTGACTCCTGGGCATCAGGCTGTCCCTGAGGTGGTTGGTATACCCAGGGAGACTCCATGGGAGGACGCTGAATTTTCCTTTCCAGTGGGTATCACTTGCAGATGGCTTCCTGGTTGGAGGGTGGGCAGGGGAGCAAATGTCCCTCCTCGCAGTTCTTGCCAGGAGCCCTCAAGGAGAAGCTAAAAGCTGTCAGTGACCTCCCTGAGATGGTTCTTCCATGAACTGTTAATGACAGAATTGCTTCTCTAGGCAAGGCCGGGAAGAGTACATTTTAGGAAAGATTCCTGCTATTAATATGCTATCTCCTGTTATTAAATATAACCATCGCTAGGTATCAGCCCACCCTTTTGAGCAGATCTCTGCAGAACAATGATGCTATAGAGACAAATAGACGTTTTCTTAATTCTTAATGATTCTATAAGGATTCCTAAAATTATACTAGTGATTACTAAGTTCTTTTATAATAGGATTGCTATTAAGCCTTCTCTGATAATTAGAACAGCAATGAGAACTCTGCCAGTATTCAAGTGTCATGAATTAATTGCTTGAGATAGCAAGCAGGCATTCTGCAACTTAGTGCACATTCCACTAATCAAAGGTCACACAAAGGAAACTAAGGATTTACTATAGGTGCAAGGACAGAAGATAAAATATTGGCTGAGTTTATATGAAACTTCACTAATAACTTAGTCACAAAAATTATGGTTTTTAACTTTCAATGAACCTGTTGAGCTAGTGACAGATAAATGTTTAGCCAGATAATTACTCAATGGATATGCATGTAAACATCTCTCGTATACTTCTTACTCAATTTATGACGATATATGTTTGAACTTCTAGTGAGCTTTTGTAAAAAGGGGAGGCTTGGAAGAATCATGTGATCTGTTCTAGAAAAGGTATAAAAGACTAGGAAACATTACTTTGGCAGGCATAACATTGGAAAGTCTAGCATTGGGAACATAGCATTGGGAACATAGCATTGGGAGCAAGAGCATTGTTCTGTCAGAGCAGGAGGAGAGAGCAAGATTAGAACGAGAATGCAGAGCAGAATAACTCGTTATAAGGCAACTTAAAAAATTAAGAGAACAATATGCAGAATGAGAAATGAACTCCAATCTTTGTTGCATCGAGAAAGAAAAATCTGCCCTTTTATTGCTAAATGAATTAAAACAGTCTGTAAGAAGACAGCTTTGTCCTCTTTAGTAAGACTAAGCCTGCCTTGCTGTTAAGAAAATACCTGTTCTGTCCCATGGTGAGGAGAAGCCTGCCTGCTCCCTCTGCTCTCTGCAGCTTCTTTTTGCTTCTTTCCCTCTGCGTTCTGAATATTGTTCTTGTCCCCATTGATGCTCTTTCCACTACCTCAAGAGGAACCAAGGAAGAAGTGTGGGGGCGGCCCCTGGCAGGTGCTTTGACCTCATATGGCTTGAAGCTGTGCAGGCCCTGAGCACATAGCCAGTTTCCGTGAGTTCATATGTGCATCAGACATAAAAACAAAACAAAAAAAACAAAACACCAGCTTTTACAGTTCCTGTGCATCTCACTGAGTTAAATCTTTCCCATGGCATCTGGTTGCTTTCCTGTCCTTTCATTTTATCTTCGGGGTCCCTTAGGTATGTGTCCCCCCACCCCCCACTCCTCAACCCGGGGATGCCTTAATTTCTCCTTTACTTTTAAAGGACAGCTTTGCTGGATGTTAGTTCCTTTTCTTTGTATTTAGGATGTTGGCCTACTGGTTTCTGGCTTCAAACGTTTCTCCTGAAGGTTCCTCGTAGCTGCTAAAGTCAAATTTTCCACTGATTTCAGGTATCTTTGGAAAGATAAGCTTTGGAAAGTTTGATAATGTGTTGTTGTGAGAGTTAACCTAACTGGAATTTATTAACTTCTTATATGACTAATCTTATATTTATATTAATGTCTTTCATTAAGTTAGGGAATTTCCTAAACACCATTTCTTGAGATACTCCCTCCACGGCTAACTTCCAGGATGGATGGACGACGTTCTTTCTGTAGGTTTCTCTTTCTGCTCCTCAGACTTTCTGATTCCCATCTCATTTCCCTTCCTATCTGCTCAAATGCAGCTTTGACTCCCACTAGTTTCACTTAGCTGCTACGATTTTCAGCTCCGGAATTTGTTTTTGTTTCTTTACATTTTCTGTGATGCTATTTGTGTTTTGTTCAAGCACGTTCTTGACTGTCTACAGATTTTCCTTGTGCTCTCCTAGCACAAGGCCTTCGTTTTAAAGGGCGTGTAGCCCAGCCGTCCAGCTTTTCTGTTCAGGTTTTGTTGGCTTGTGTATGTGTGTGTTTCCTTTGAAAGTATCAGACTTTTCATTTCCTTGTGTGTTTTGTGCCCCCTTTCTTGGAAGTTGAGTTCAGGGCTCCTCCTTGGGGTCCCCCTTCCTTTTGCTACTGCTGATTCCTTTTTACCTTCACAGCAGGCCAAGGGTGGGATGAATTGTGCCATTTAGGTGTTGTGTAGGGGAGAAGACAGAATCTCAATGTTCCCTACTTATCACCCCACAAATCTCTCACTATTAAACTGTGCCTTTAATTGGACTGGCTTTGACAGATGAACAGATATAAGGGTACTTGCTGATCCTCAAAGCAAGGACACGTTTTATTAGAAGTGTGAGCTCAGAGTACTGACAGGCTAGCCAGCATGGTCTACTTTGTTTCTATAAGAGTTTCTTCATTCCAACCTGCCCTGTGGTGGGAACAAGATCTACTCCCTGTTATTTTGTAACAAGGTCAGAAAAGTATAGAAACCATGCTTGCCAGGGAATAGCAGGATACATTTTGATCCTCTGAAGGCGAGTTCTTAACTGTCTTTACCCCATGCTTGAGCTTGGCCATATTTCTAATATGTACCATAGAGTGAGACTTAGAGGGGAATTCTCTCCCGAAAGAACAGGTTAGGCTTGTTTCTCACTGTCGTCCCTCTGGAAGGAAGGCAAGAAGCATTCATACCCTTAGGACTCTGACTGTCATCTGCTGACACCCTGAAAGCTTCCTTATCCTGAGAAGTGGGAACTGTGAATCCCAGTTGATTTCAGGTTTAAACAGACCGTAACTCAAGTGTGACGGCGGCAACGCCACCATCCTTGCATAAGGCTGTTAAGCCTGTCTTCCCAAGGCGGCCTCAGAGCGGTCTGACTTAATTGGCGCCAGCCACACTGCCAGGTGCCAGGTGCCTGGAGCCTCCTGCCTGGCTGTTGTCTTAGCATTAAGCCTGCGACCTGGAGTAGGTAAGAGTTCTGTAAAGACAGCACTGGGATACACCTCTATTCAAGCGCCAGAGCTTGAGGGAGGGCGCTAAGAGAAAGTGCAGAACAAAGGAATCAATTGAAATAAGAGACAGATGTTGAGTGGAAAAGCAGTATTAATGCGGAAAGTATTAATGCCATTACGGAACTCCTGTCTTGCCAGTTCTGGTCTCTGGTCCAGTCTCATGTACAAGGTAGTGACGATGTAGGATTGGTGCAGATGCGGGGCTTCTGTATTGGACCCCCAGGGGCTTTTCAGTCGGGTGCTTCTGTGATACTTGCACCTGGGAGACAGCCCCCTCCCCCACCCCATGAGCTCCTGTCCAGGAGGAGCTCGGCTGGCATTTAACTGCCAAGCAACAACCTTCAGTTGTTTCTTATGGGGTAAACTCTGGGCTGTGTTACTGATTTGGAGCAGGTGGTGGTTTGGGGTGTCTCAACTGTCGGGAGTTTAATCCTACTGGTGACCTAGAATCACAGCATGAAGTGCCTTGCCTTTCTCAGTGTTTGAGCACTTTGCATCTGAGGAGGTTAGCACTGGTTCTGGAAGACCTGGAGAGAGTAGTTATGTGACAGTTCCTATTTTGTGTGTGTGCACTCGTGTATGTACAGGTGTGTTATGTGGAAGCCAGTGGTCATTGTTTTCTGTAATCTTTCACAGTCGTCTTTGACCCAGGGTCTCCTTGAGCCTGGAATTCACAGATTCAGCTAGACTGGGTGGTCAGCCAGCCCCAGGGATCTTCGGACCCTGCTTCCCAGTACAGGGATTACGGGCACCGGTACCATGCCTGGCTTTTTATGTGACTCTTGGAAATTCAAACTCGGGGCCTTGTGCTTGTAATAGCAAACTCTACTAACTGAGTAACGTCCTCAGCTCCTGCTGGGCGGCTTTAAAGCCCATCCTGTGGTCACCTGCTAGTCAGATAGCACATTAAGAGATTCACAGGAAAATGGGGTGTGCTGGTGTGCATCTTTAATCTTAGCTCTGGGGAGGCGGAGGCAGGTGACCTTGGTGAGTTCAAGGCCAGCTTCATCTACCTAGTGAATTCTAGGACAGCCAGGACTAAGTAGAACGATTCTCTTTTTCTTTGTTGTTCATTATTATTTATTTTTACACTTCAGATTTTATTCCCCTTCCTGTCTACCCCCACCCCCACAGTTCCACATCCCGTATTGCCTACCCCGACCCTGTACCCTCTCCCCCGTGTCTCCACAAGGATGTCCTCACTCCACCCACCCCACCAGACCTCTAAACTTCCTAGGGCTTCCAGTCTCTTGAGGGTTAGGTGCATCTTCTCTGACTGAACCCAGACCCAGGAGTCCTCTGCTGTGTATGTGTTGGAGGCCTCACCTCAGCTGGTGTATGCTGCCTGGGTGGTGATCCAGTGTCTGAGAGATCTCAGGAGTCCAGGTTAATTGAGACTGCTGGTCCTCCTACAGGGTTGCCCTCCTCCTCAGCTTCCTCCAGTTTTTCCCTAATTCAACCAGAGGGGTTAGCAGCTTCTGTTCGTTGGTTGGGTGCACATATCTGCATCTGACTCTTTCAGCTGCTTGCTGGGTCTTTTTGAGGGCAGTCATGGTAGATCTCTTTCTGTGAATGCCCCATAGCCTCAGTAATGGTGTCAGGCCTTGGGGCCTCCCCTTGAGCTGGATCCCACTTTGGGCCTGTTGCTGGACCTTCTTTTCCTCAGGCTCTTCTCCATTTCTATCCCTGCATTTCTTTCAGAAGTAAAAATTATAGGTCAGAGCTTTGGCTGTGGGACAGCAACCCCATCCTCACTTGATGCCCTGTCTTTCTGCTGGAGGTGGGTGCAACAAGTTCCCTCTCCCCTCTGTAGGGCCTTTCATCTAGGATCCCCGCCTTTGAGTCCTGAGAGTCTCTTACTTCCCAGGTCTCTGGTACATTCTAGAGGGTCCTCCCAACCTCCTTCCTCCTGAGGTCACCTGTTTCCATTCTTTGTGCTGGCCCTCAGGGCTTCAGTCCTTAACCCCCACCCAATACCAGATCATGTTCCCCTCTCCCCTCTCTCTCCACCTCCCATCTCCTTTCCCTGCCTTGTCCCTCCCTCCGTCCCTCCTCCCTCCTCCCCTCCGTCCCTCCCTCCGTCCCTCCCTTCTTCCCTCCCCTTGTGGTTGTTTTCTTCTCCCTCCCAAGTGGAAATGATGGCATCCTCACTTGGGCCCCTCAGCCTGTTGACCTCTTCGAGTTCTGTGGACTGTATCTTGGGTATTCTGTTTTTTTTTTTTGGCTAATATCCACTTATTACTGAGTACATAATCATGCATGTCCTTTTGGGTCTGAGTTACCTCACTCAGGATGATATTTTCTAGTTCCATCCATTTGCTTGCAAAACTCATTCTTTTTTTTAAAAATTTTTATTAGATACATTTCTTTACTTACATTTCAAACATTATTCCCCTTTCCGGTTTCCTGTCCATAAGCCCCCATTCCCCTCCCCTCCCCCTCCCCCATACAGGTATTCCCCCCATACATCCCCCTTACTGCCCCCCATATTCCCCTGCACTGGGGTTCCAACCTTGGCAGGACCAAGGACTTCCCCTTCCACTGGTGTCCCAACAAGGCTATTCTCTGCTACCTATGCAGTTGGAGCCCTGGGTCAGTCCATGTATAGTCTTTAGGTAGTGGTTTAGTCCCTGGAAGCTCTGGTTGGTTGACATTGTTGTTCTTATGGGGTTGCAAGCTCCTTCAACTCTTTCAATCCTTCCTCTAATTCCCCCCCTAAGGGGTTCCTGTTCTCAGGTCAGTGGTTTGCTGCTAGCATTGACCTCTGTATTAGACATGCTCTGGATGTGTCTCTCAGGAGAGATCTATATTCAGTCCCTTTCAGCATGCGGCAAAACTCATTCTTAATAGCTGAGTACTATTCCATTGTGTAAATGAACCACATTTTCTGATTACATTCTTCTGTCGTGGGACATCTGGGTTGTTTCCAGCTTCTGGCTATCACAAATAAGGCCATTATGAACATAATGGAGCATGTGCCCCTGTGGCATGGTGGGGCATCTTTGGGTTATATTCCCAAGAGTGGTATTTCTGGGTCTTTAGGTAGATCTATTTCCAATTTTCCAGAGTGGTTGTACCAGTTTGCAATCCCACCAGCGATGGAGGAGTGTTCCTCTTTCTCCACATCCTCGCCAACATGTGTTGTCACCTGAGATTTTGATCTTAGCCATTCTGATTGGAGTAAGGTGGAATCTCAGGGTCATTTTGATTTGCATTTCTCTACTCACTAAAGACTTTGAACATTGTTTTAGGTGATTCTCAGCCATTCGAGATTCCTCTGTTGTGAGTTCTTGTTTTAGTTCTATACCACATTTTTTGATTGGGTTGTTTGGTTTTTTGGTGGTTAGTTTCTTAAGTCCTTTATATATTTTGGATATTGGCTCTCTGTTGGATGTGGGGCTAGTGAAGATTTTTTTCCCAAATCTGTAGATTGCTGATTTGTCCTGTTGACAGTGTCCTTTGCCTTACAGAAACTTTCCAGTTTTATGAGGTCCCAACACCAAACCAAACCAAACAAAAAACCCCCCAAAAACCCACAAAAGCAAACCAAGCAAAAATAAACAAAAAAACCCAAATCAAACATAAAAGCCGAAGAAACAAGAAATTCACAGGCTCTAGAGTTAAAAGTGTAGGTTCTGAGTTTTGCCATCGTCTTGAATCTGTCCAAGTCACTGTCAAAGCAGGGAAGCTGGACAGCCAAACTGAAACGCAGAGTAAGATTTACAACAGGGGTGACACCAACAGAACCATAGCTGCTCTCTCCAGTCTGTGGTGGGGGAAGATGGAGGCGGCGGCCAGGTGCTCAACCAGCCGGGAACAGACGAGGAACTCCTCTCCAAGAGCTGTGTTGAGAGGTGTGATCAAAACAGGGAACAGTGACACCTTACTGTAGCCTGTGGGCTTTGTGGAAGAGAGGCTGGAGCTGCTGCAGCCAGAACCCTGGAAACCAGCCTGGCAAAGAAAGTCCCTCAGCAAAGAGAAAGTGCTGAGGCTAGACCCGAACACGAGACACTGTTGAGGCTAGACCCAAACAGGACACACCGATGGAGGTGAGCAGTTAGAAATACTTACAAACTGCCGAATGATGGAGGATGGGGGCTACAGCTAGGGGATATGCGGTCAAAACAGATGGAAAACATTTCAGAGCCACAGGATCACAAGGGTCCCAAGAGTGAACGAGCAAGGCAGACAGTGTCTTAAGCAGTGTCTTAAGCAAACAGGAAAGGACAAGAGAAAATGTAGCAAGTCAGAACAAGGGGCGGGGCAACAGCTGTCAGTAAAGAGCGCGCAACTACTGTTGGCTTTCGCCTAGGCTCCGCCCCACAGTTACTTGGCAACAGACAGGCGAGCCGATTCACTATAAAGGGGGCTGCTTGCTCCCTCCTCACACTCTTGGTCTTGTTCTCTTGCTCCCCTCTCTTCCCATTCCCCTCCCTCCTCTCTCGCCACACGCTCATGATTGCCCTCTGCTCCTCTACTCCGTCTCTTTGTCTCTCTGTCTGTGGGTCTGTCTCTCTGCCTTTCTCTCAACTCTCCTCCCCATGTCCCGAATAAACTCTATTCTATACTATACCATCGTGTGGCTGGTACCCCAGCGGGAAGGGATGGCCCAGCATGGGCCCGCAGAGGCACTCCCTTCCCCCAAATCGTACTGTGCCTTCACCAAACCTATTCCTTTCTTTCTTATTTTTTTTATTAAACACAACAGTTTCAGGCCCAAGGATCTGAGTTTGAAGGCTTAGAACTCACATTAAAAGCCAGGCTAGGCAGGATGTGCCTGCAGTTCCAGCCTGGGGGGCAGAGACAGGATGATCCCGATGGTTGACCACCAATGAGTTTAGTTAGACACCCTGTCTAAAAAGACTGAGGCAGAGAGATATCAACCTACGACCTCCATGTGTGTGCACATACATCCGAATACACAAGCAAAAGTCAAATGAATAAGAGCCACAAAGAGAACGTGACCCAGATGGAGAATAGATTTAACATTTATACAGGTTTCTCCAAAGAAGGATACAAAAGCAAAGGAACAGAACAAATATTTGAAAATGTTTAAGAAAACGTTCCTGAGATTATAGAATAAAAGTCAGAAATGACATGTTGAAAAGACATACCTCATAGCTATATAAGTGAACCAGCGATGTCCAGTAGTTTGACTTTAAAGAAGAGGGAAGAAGTCCTTTAGAATTTAAGTAAAATACCCATAGAACACAGACATGAGGAAAAATACAAAATTGCCATCAGACATTTCACAGCAACACTGGTTCAAGAAAGTGGGATAACATATGCAAAGGTTTTTTTTTATTATAACTTAGTAGGATACATTTTGGTCTTAGAATACATTTTTGTTTTAGGATACATTTTTGTAGGCTTGATATCTGAGCTAAAATTAACAGACCAAAGGCTTTAAAAGAAAAGAAAGTAGCACTGGCATCAGCCAAATGGTTAAGACAACTGAGTTAGTGCTGGTGGGATTGGACTGGGCTGGAGGAGGGAAGGGGTTTCCATTATAAAACTGGTCGGAACTACCATCTCGAGCTGGTTTGCCTCAGGACGAGGAGGGCCTAAGGGGAAGAGAGAAAATCCAGTTTTAGGGAGGAGCTGAAACCATGTATCTAATGTGTGTGTGTGTGTGTGTGTGTGTGTGTGTGTGTGTGTGTGTGTGTGTGTGAGCATCTAATGTGGGTGGTGTGTGTGTGTGTGTGTGTGTGTGCATCTAATGTGGTGTGTGTGTGTGTGTGTGCATCTAATGTGTGGTGTGCATCTAATGTGTGTGTGTGTGCATCTAATGTGGGTGGTGTGTGTGTGAGCATCTAATGTGTGTGTGTGTGTGTCTGTGTGTGTGCTTGCACACATGCACTAATGTGCGGAGGCTTGTGGCTGATATCAGTATTCTTCCTCTTTGGCTCCCCAACCTTACTAATTGAGTCAGGGACTCTCAATTGATCCTAGAATTTATGATCATGACTAGACCTGCTAGCCAGCTAGGAGCTCTGGGGAGCCTGTCTTGGCTTTCCGAGTCTGCCGCACCACCTAGCATTTACGCGGATTTCAGACAGTTGGAACCCTGGTCTCCAAGCTTGTAGTGCAAACTCTAATCACTGTCCCACCTAACTCCCCAGCTCCCAGTTTTTAAGCATTTATATCACTGCATGAGAAGCTGAGAAACATACTAGGTCAGTTGGTTAAATAAGGCTCTCGACTCAGAATGTTCTATGCTTTAAGCATTACAGGGGAAAATAAAGAGTTTTCCTTGTTTCTGACAAAGAAACGCTGGATGAAGTTCAGACTGAAGGCCGAGACAGACAGACAGCAGCCCCCACTGGGCTCAGGTCAAGGCCGTATTACACAAGGGAGTGCTGCCTACTGACTGTCCTGTAAGGCAGATTCAGCTTTCCTGCCTGGAGGAACCCCCCACATCCTCCATCTTTTCACTTCCTTCCGGTTTCAAGAGCCTATCTCAAGTTCCACATATCCTACCCTAGGTCCACATGCTACTTTCAAAAATAGTAAGAAATTTTGAAAGTTGAATTTTCCCCATGTCTCTCCCACCAGACAAATGGCTTTCCGAGACTCCGTACAACCTGTGGTCTCAACTGTGAGTGCAATCACTAAGAAGATGTATTTACTGGCGTGGTGGGTGAAGATATTTCAGGTTTAGAGATGACAAGATAATGGGAGTGCAATGGGAGTGTCCCCACTGCCTTCAAAGCTGGGCAGCCAATCTATTTTCTCTGACCTCCTGTCTTGTCGTTCATAAAACAGAAGCAGTAACGGCGTCCTTGATGGCTTGTTTGTATGGATGGAGTGAAACAGTGGTCGCAAATCACAGCCCCTGTTAGGACACACAGCGTCACCCAATAGAGCTGGGTAGTACGAGAGGCCACCTGCATGTTTAGTGAAGGAGAGGCGTCTACTGGATTGGATTCTCTTGCCTGTGTTCTTTATTCCTTCCTAGTCATCCCCATTTCATTATTTAAAAAAAATGTTATTAAGGGTTGGAGAGATGGCTTAGTGGTTAAGAGTGCTTGCTGCTTTCCCAGAGGACCTGAGTTCTCATCTCAGCACCCACGTTTGGTACCTGTGACTCTGGTGCTCGAGGGATCAACACCCCTCCCTGGCCTCTGCAAGCCCCTGAACCAATGTACATACACTTCCAGGCTCTGTACACATAAATAAAAACCCCTCTCGAAGAGACCAAATGTGCTTTAGAACCGTCTCAGGTTCACCGTGAGACAATACAGACAGCCCCCTTTTTGTCACAATGAACAAATACTGAAGCATCATTAATAACCAGAGAGCATACTTTTCTTAGTGTTTATCTGGTGCACTTTCCTGTCCGAGAATCACGGTCACCTGCTGTTCTACTTGTTTTCTGTTGCTCTCATCCCAGGGCACAGTTCATTGAGGGAAGCCAAGGCAGGAACTTGAAACAAGACACGAGGAGTACTTCTTACTGGTTTGCTCTTCCTGGCTTTCTCGGTTGGCTTTCTTATACACCCCAGGACCACCTGCACAGGGATGGCACCATCTACCTTGGGTTAGGTCGTTCCACACATCGTCAGCCGAGAAGACGACCCACAGACCGCCCACAGGGTAATCTGATGGGGACAGGTCCTCAACCTCATTGCCCTTCTTCCAGATCTTGTATCAAGTTGAACCATCTCAGCTGTGATGCCCCTTCAGGTTGTGACAGCCTTGTACTCTGTTTTTGATGGCATGGACAGTTTTGAAGAACGCAGATCAGCTTTTCTACGAACTGGCCCCATATTGGCACTTCTCATACGATTAACCTGTGGTTCTACATTTCCAAGGGAGAACAACAGAGGTTAAAAATGCCATTCATCTCTATTCTTTTGTTTTCCACATCCACAAAGACGCGTGCATATTTATTGTTAATTTTGGCTGGTAATTTATGTCACTTCATTTTGTTCCCTACATTGTTCCATCTTTGGTCATTAGGACCCTGCCATTGGCTTCTGTGTCCCTTTGGCGTTTTCTCCCCACCCCTGCCTCACTGGTATTGCAACATGCTTTAGGCTTTCTTGTGTAGTTCATTTCCCGACTAACCATTTCTCCAAGGAGTTAAACTTCTTCGGAAGAAGGTTTTTAAAACTAAACTCTTGGTACTGGACGGATTCTTGGCCGTTGCCTGTTGGATTATCATTGCTTCTAGGCCCTTTCAGCTGGCATGAGGACATACGTGCACATGTACAAAGCCATACAACATATTTCTATAATATTTGTACAAATGCTTCTACTGGTCACCGGCTGTATGCGTCTGCCTTAGGCTAAATATGATTCAAACTGAGGTCTCCTGCAAACTGAGGTCTGGTGTCTTGTCATCCATGGGCAAGGTGGATCTTCTTGTTCACCCGTGAGCTTGCTCATTGGTGAGAAGCTTGGCTCATTAGCATCCACCACCCATGTGACTCCACTGTTCAGATCTAGCGTCTGGGCTGCGGTTGATAACCTGGGTGCCTTTCCCCTGTTTAACGCAGCTCCTTTTGTTTGGCTTACAACTCCGTTTCTTCATTTCTGAAGAGGCTTAGACACAACCTTTCCTCTTCTCATTTAGAGGTGATGGCTTCATCCCTTTGAAGGCTGTTAGGTCACATTCTGCACCTTGTCTTATGTTCCCCCAAGTTTTTATCTATTGAGCCAATATTTTCACACATTAAGGTTCGGTCTTGGTTCTGTAAGGCTCGGTGCGTTTTGGTAAGTGCTTAGTTTAGTGTCATAAATGTTTGGCAACAATGTCTCACAGAGACAGTCTCACTACCTGAAGATAATCCCCCGAGGTCAATCTATTCAAGCCTCCTTGCCTTCTTTCCTGCAAGCTCCAAGTAACCACTGATCTTTTTACTGCCTCTAAAGATCTGTGTTTCCAGATGGCACGGAATTGGAGTCGTATAACATGTAGATTGTTCAGATGGGACTCTCTCATCAGCAACATGTATTTAAGGTTCATCCTCGGTAGGATTTTCTGTGTGTCTCTGTGTCTCTGCATCTCTGTCTGTCTATCTCCCCCCACCCCTTCTCTATGAGGATTGTACTCAGGGCTTTGTGCATAACAGGCACGTGCTCCTTTTCAATAGCTTCCTTTTCAACCACTGAATAATGTTCCAGTGGATAGACATATCAGTTCGTAAACACTTACTAACTGAAGGGCATTTTGGTTGCTTTCTATCATAATATCTGTCTACTGATCTACCTGCCTATTTACCTTCTATTAATTATATATCATTAGTATACCTACCTATTATATATATATAATACCTAATACACACACACACACACCTGTGTGTGTGTGTGTGTGTGTGTGTGTGTGTGTGTTTCATTGTTGAGAAGTTCTAGGGCCTTTCACACACTGGACAAATATGTGTGTTGTTTTTATTATTATTTACTAAATCCTAGTTCTAATATCTATTTCTAATTTAAATTATTTCACTATTTTCCGTGTATGAATGTTTTGCGTGCACGTATGTAAGTGCACCACATGTGTGCTCGGTACCCGAGGAGACCAGCAGAGAGTATCAGATCCCCTGGGACCAGAGTTACAGATGTTTGCGAGCCACCATGTGGGGGCTAAAACCCGGATCCTCTTGCAAGAGCATCAGATGCTCTTAACTGCTGAGCCAGCTCTCCGGCTTCCAGTCCCAATATTTTTTTAAATCGAAAGAAAAAAATTATTTTTTTCTTACTAGAGAAAATTTGATCGTAACATTCCTCTCATTATAATCATCAAAGTGCATAACTAGAGAGAATTTCAGGGATTAGGGACATATTCCAGGGCAGATCTCACGGTGTATGAGCTGTACCGTTGGGCAACACAAGCCTTTGAGTCCCTGTTCCCTATGGAGACTCGTGGTCCCATCTCCTGATTGATTGTTCAGGAGCCAATGAAAATGATCGTGTTATTGCGGGTCAGAGCCTTGTGCTCACCCGTGTCTTTCAATCCAGCCGGAAACATTAAAGAAATGTCATTGCAGCGTTGCTGGGATACCATCCACCTACTGACCAGCACCATGGTGCTCTCTTGACATCCCCATATGTCAAAGGTTTTCACCCGGTGTTATCGTGACGGGCAAGGTGCATCTTGACTTATTAGCATGCGAAACAAACGTAAAAGCCTTTGTCTTAGAGCATCTGACTAAGGCTGCTCTTGTGTGCGCTGTGTGCTGTGGTGTTTCGTTGCAGAGCGAAACTCCTGGGAGCACACGTGAGTTGTGTGTCAGGCTTTTTCCATTATTACACTCGCTGAGTCCGGCTTGGGTGTGGGCACATTTTTCTCAACAAGAGAAGAAAAAGAGCACCGGCCCGGGAGGAAAGCCAGAGTGAACAGAGCCTTGTTTTCCCGCGGTGGACGGGGAAAACCTTCTTAGGTCAGGATGTCATCCCCAAAGAGAGCCAGGGAGTTTCCAGTACATTCTGGCGTCCCGGGGCTACCTGCGCGATTTGCCAGCAGGTGGCAGTATGGTTCTTTGGAGTGAGCAGAGACCGCCAACAGGCCTGGAAAGAGGGTGAAATACAGAAACTCTGTGGGACCCCAGGAGGACCCCAGGAAATCTGACACAGGAGCTGCCACATGGCTGCCACTCAGTGTCCCTTGAAAGCTCAGTGTAGGCAGCCAGAGACTGTAGGCAGGAGGAGAGGGAGAGCTCACTTACTGGGATCGAAGCGCTGGCTCTGATAAGCCCCTCAAATAGTGCACTGAGAACAGAGATTGCCTTGGACTGGCCTCGGTGTGTGTCAGCGGTGGTACATGGCTCATGATGTAAACTGTCACTGGACGACATCTGTAGAACCTCTCTACTATGCCCTGGCTGGGTCTTGGTGCTCTATCACACTGACACTGTACCTGACTTGGATCTGCTTCGGTAACAGGGCAAGTCTTTGGCTCTGGGTACGGCGGTCCCTATGATGGAAAATCAGGGCAACAGTGTTTCCTGCCCCTTTTTATTGTCACCATCAACAATATCACCTTTCTGTTTTCTCCTGAGACTAATGGGACACCCGGGGCGGACTCCATTCCCTGCCTTGGGAAGAGGACGCTGCTTTTTGTTGTACCCTCTTCCCCTTTACACAAAGCTGTGCAGCTGCCCTTGGGACCCAGGAGAGGGCGTTGGGACCCTTGGAGGAGGAGACAGAGCCAGCCGTGAGCTGCCTGAACTCTTGACTTCTGGAAGAGCAGCAAGGGCTCTTAATCACCGAGCCATCTCCCTAGCTCCCCCAACCCCTAGTCATTTTCTGTACTTCTGCTGTGTGCTTTTTATTCTGCAACCTTGGGCTTAAACCCCACAAAATCATAATTCTTCTTCTTTTTAAAAAAGATTTATTCATTTTATGAGTACACTGTAGCTGTTCTCAGACACACCAGAAAAGGGCATAGGATCCCATTACAGATGGCTGTGAGTCACCATGTGGTTGCTGGGAATTGAACTCAGGACCTCTGGAAGAGCGGTCGGTGCTCTTAACCGCTGAGCCATCCTTTGCTGAGGTCTCAGCGACGCAGTGCATTGCCTTTGTTGTTGGATCAGCCGCTGTCTTTAATCTTGGCTTCGTTGTCTTAACACTCTGGTTCTGCTCACCCCACGCCCACCTCTTTAGTCCCCAAAGTGTTTTCTTAGCTGTCTGTCTGTCTTTAGAACTGTTCCTGCCTAGGCTCCAGCACCATGCCCAGCCTTTATTTATTTATTTATTTTTTCTTCCTTTTTTTCTTTATTAACGTGAGTGTTTCTTATTTACATTTCAAATGTTTTTCCCCCGGTTTCCGGGCCAACATCCCCCTAACCCCTCCACCTCCCTTTTCTATGGGTGTTCCCCTCCCCATCTTCCCCCCATTACCGCCTCCCCCTAACAATCACATTCACTGGGGGTTCAGTCTTGGCAGGACCCAGGGCTTCCCCTTCCACTGGTGCTCTTACTAGGCTATTCATTGCTACCTATGAGGTCAGAGTCCAGGGTCAGTCCATGTATAGTCTTTGGGTAGTGGCTTAGTCCCTGGAAGCTCTGGTTGCTTGGCATTGTTGTTCATATGGGGTCTCAAGCCCCTTCAAGCTCTTCCAGTTCTTTCTCTGATTCCTTCAACGGGGTCCCGTTCTCAGTTCAGTGGTTTGCAGCTGGCATTCGCCTATGTATTTGCTGTATTCTGGCTGTGTCTCTCAGGAGCGATCTACATCCGGTTCCTGTAGGTCTGCACTTCTTTGCTTCATCCATCTTGTCTAATTGGGTGGCTGTATATGTATGGGCCACATGTGGGGCAGGCTCTGAATGGGTGTTCCTTCTGCCTCTGTTTTAATCTTTGCCTCCCTATTCCCTGCCAAGGGTATTCTTGTTCCCCTTTTAAAGAAGGAGTGAAGCATTAGCATTTTGATCATCCGTCTTGAGTTTCATGTGTTCTGTGCATCTAGGGTAATTCAAGCATTTGATGCCCAGCCTTTATCAACCTGATTCTGACTTGTTTCTGCCACGCTGGTTCCCCTGGTGTGGTGCCTATTCTAAGAAAGAATATCTAGACATCTGAATTCTCTTGCTTGTCCAAGATCATCTTTGACCTCCGGTTCAGCCCCCCTCAGATGTCTCAGGGATTCTGAGAGACCACAGGTACCAAGCTTGTGGGTGTTGGGCTCAGTCACCTTTATCTACCTCACGACCTTGGCCTACGGCCCTGGGTTTTCCCTAAAGTGCACCTAGAGAGGCAGAACCTCGTTATCATTTATCGTGCTGAATAGCTCCTAAGTGTCCAGGTCCTTTAAAAATACTGCAGTATCATTCCCTCATTTAAAAATTCTAATTTCACATAACAAAAGCCAGAGCCAAGAAAAAAAACATGAGATGTTCAAGGTTGCACAGCCAGAACGTAGTGGAGCCAGGAATTTCAGCTGGCAACCCGACCCTGGAGACTGGGCTGGAATCCGAGAGGCAATATACACTCCTCACCTCGGATCGTAGATGCCAGACTCAGGAAGGCAGCTGCCATTTTCAAACTTGGCTGTGAGTCTTAGCATGGCACTCTGGTGATCCTGTTAGGAAGGGAATTGTATTTGCCACGACTGGGTCAAGGGATAGCTGCCCCTTGATGATGAGATGTCAGAAATCGAAGACTGGTGGGAGTGACAGGATCCATATGAGTCAACAGAGAAAAGGGGTCACTATTCACCCACCTGTACTACAGAGTATATTTAGAGCGTGTGAGCACACGCACGCATGCATGCGTGTGTACACACACACACACACACACACACAGAGTTGACCTGATGCTAATTGGCAGAAATGTCTTGCCAAAGATGGCTCATTAATTAAAATGTAACGTTCCCTGTGACTTTAAAATTAAAGAGCGAAGACATATCTTGCGAGGCAGATGTGAAGGGTAGTTATTTTTATTTCCGGATGACTTTGACTTGCTTGTTAAGTGGAAGGCAGCAAGAGGGCCTTCCGAGTTACTAGTTATGTTTCCTTTCCTTGTATATTTGGTTTGCAAAAATCCGGAGAAGTATAATATATGCATTTTCCCATCTGCACTATTGGAATTGTTCAGGTGCATGCTATTATCTAAGCTGGGTGTTTAGTCCTTCACAGAGAAGCTCTGAGCCCCTGAGAGGGAAATGGACTCTTTCCAAATCAAAATAAGCCAGTGGCCAATCTGTAGACAGGTCCCTGCTCTGTGGCTTAGCTCAGGGACTCTCGTCTTTGAGTCGCCACACTGCTGGAGGCTGCTCTAGTAGGAGGATTCTCTCCTGGATGCCTTGGGAGACCGGAGCAGGGGAGTCACTTGGTACATTTGGGATGGATGCTGCTGACAGCCCTCCTCAGCCTGAGGCTCCTCACTCTTCACACCTCCCATTTGTGAGGTCTCCTATGGTTGCTTCATCTTTACCATTTCTCTTTTTTTCTTTTTTAAATTACTTTAAATCTTTCTTTACAGTCCAATCGTTATCACCCTCCGACAGTGCCTCATCCTATTCCTCTTCCCCCTCCCCTCAAAGTTAAATCAAGAGCATCTAAACATTCCTATATCCCCTAAGGAACTAGAAATCATTAAAAACCTCCCAACCAAAAAAAGCCCAGGGCCAGATGACTTTGGTGCAGAATTCTACCAGACCTTCAAAGAAGACCTAATACTATCACTCCTCAACACTATTCCGTAAATAGGAACCGAAGGAACAATACCTAATTTATTCTATGAAGCCACAATTACTCTGACACCTAAACCACACACTGACCCAGCAAAGAAAGAGAACCTCAGACCAATTTCACTTGTAAACACTGATGCAAAAATACTCAGTAAAATTCTAGCAAATGGAATCCAAGAACACATCAAAATGATCATCAATTGTGATCAAATAGGCTTCATCCCAGGGATGCAGGGATGGTTTAAGATATGGAAATCCATCAACGTAATCCACTATATAAACAAACTCAAAGAAAAAAATTGCATGATCATCTCATTAGGTGCTGAAAAAGCATTTGATAAAATGCAACATCCCTTCATGATAAAAGTATTGGAGAGATCAGGACAATATACGCACAATATACAGCAAACCAACAGCCAATATTAAATTAAATGGAGAGATATTTGAAGCAATTTGATTAATTCTCCCTGTATCTATTCAATATAGTACTTGAAGTTCTAGCTAGAGCAATAAGACAACAAAAGGAGGTCAAGGGGATACAAATTGGTAAAGAAGAAGTCAAAGTATCGCTATTTGCAGATGATATGATAGTGTACATAAATGAGCCCAAAAGTTCTACCAGTGAACTTCTATAGCTGATAAACAACTTCAGCAAAGTGGCTGGATATAAAATTTACTCAAATCAATAGCTTTCCTTTATACAAATGATAAATGGGCTGAGAAAGAAAATAGGGAAACAACACCCTTCACAGTAGTCACAAACAATATAAAATACCTCAGTGTGACTCTAACCAAACTAGTAAAAGAACCTTATGACAAGAACTTCAAGTCTCTCAAGAAAGACATCAAAGAAGACCTCAGAAGATGAAAAGACCTCCCTTGCTCATGGATTGGTAGGATTAACATGGTAAAAATGGCCATCCTACCAAAAGCAACCTACAGATTCAATGCAATCCCCATCAAAATTCTAACACAATTCTTTAAAGACATGGAAAGAACAATTTTCAATTTCGTGTGGAAAAGCAAAAAGCCTAGGATAGTGAAAACAATTCTTAACAATAAAAGAGTGGCTGGGGGAATCACCATCCCTGATTAAGCTATACTACACAGCAATAGTGATGAAAACTGCATGGTATTGGTACAGAAAGAGACAGGTTGACCATCGGAACAGAACTGAAGACCCATAAACAAATCTTTACTATTTCTTTAGGAGAAGAGACTTCCCTCTTCCAAGGAAACCTCTCTGACCCTTTGTCGTCTTGAGACTTTCCAACCTTCCTTACGCCCTGCTGACGTCTTTATCTTTCACTCCCGTAAACAGGGTGGTTCCAGCTGTCCCTGCCTTCTTGACCTTGGGGATTCCAGATTCGACCTTGCTCTCGAATGCCTTCAGAGCTCCTTTTGTGTATGTGCATAAGCACACATGTGTGCTTTGAGTGCACATGCACGAATATGGAGGCTAGGGGTCGATGGTCTTCCTCAATCACATTTTCTAATTTTTTCAGATAGCCTTTTTACATGGCTCCTAGGGAACTGAATTTCAAGTCCTTGTGTATGATTCGCTGCCCGAGCCTTTTCTGTACCCAGTTATCCCCCTTCTTCATCGTACCAGACTTCTGCCGGGGTCTCTTGAGTTTCTGGTCTTGGAGATTTAGCTTTGATTCATGATGAAGAGGTTGGGCTGTGTGACAGTGACCTAGCTCAAAGCACTGTGGTGGTGTGTGCTGTGCTTATCGGTTGCGTGTACTTGGGCATGCCGTGTAACCTCTTGGTGTCCTGCATAACACACTTGGTGCCTTTGTGACTGCATTAGAAGGGGGAGCCTGATGTCACAGTGCCCTTGAGGATTGCATGAGTTAAGACAGTGTCAGGCGCTCTGCAAGGTCCGTTCATATCCAGCGCTTTTTACTGTTCCCACGTCTCAGCTGTCCTGTGCTGGATCCTCCTGTACCTTTAGGAGAATCCGGAGCTCATCTTACCTCTCAGAGATGTCTCCCACACGCTCTCTTCTCAGCTGCTGCCCCGGTGGCTTTTCTGAGTTTGTTTCTTTCTTAAGATCTACTGAGATAATCCCAAGCCAGCAGTTCTGCCGTGAGCCCCTTCCTCTTTGAATCCACTTCTATGCTCAAGCAACTCGATTTTTGTGAAGCGTGGTTTGGTTTGGATCACGCCTTCCCCTTGCTCTGAAATCCACTCTGGCTCCCCATTGCCCATAGACTAGAGAGCAAATCCCTAGTGACTCCTTTTAAGCCTTTTGGCTCTGGATCCTACCAATGTAACGGATTCCATTCTGCTTTGCCTCTTTCTGCACCCTGTGATCCAACTTCGATGGACTCGTTCCTTCCTTCCCCGCTCCTCACTCCGGCTTGAACACAGGGGAAGCATTTTCTGGGGCGGCAGCAGGTGATCTTTCTTTCATTGTTTTGTTATAAAGATAGCACCTCTGCCCGCCCAAAGGCTGGTACGGGAGGTGGGCTGCCAAACGTGTTCTAGGAGAGGATTTTAAATGTGCTGTTCCCTTAGAAACGGATGCCGGTTTAGCAGAGAGAGGGGAACACAGAGGGAGCGCGGCAATAACAGCACATGGCCATTAACCTTCTGGCTAACGCCCCCCTGCTCTTTCCAGGCAGTTCTGGGTCCCTCTCCTCCCTCTGCATCAGTCATTTTCCGCACTGGCTTTGAAACCCCAATCCAATTATGTTAGTTCTCTGCCTAAAACGCTACGATTCTTGGGAGCTGGCTCTCAAACAGATGCTCTGGAATAGGGAGCTAGAAGTCTGTGTGACCTGAAGCTGCCTCTCTTCTCTAGAGTCCCCTCCATCTGGTCTCTGACTCTATGCCCATCTCTAAAAATATTGATTTATTTTGGAATTTTTTGGGCATGTCCTCCATGAGCGCTGTATCTATACCACTCCCACCCTTTGCCCCTCAAACCCCTCTTATGTCTCCTTCCCACATTCACAATATCTTCTTTGTTATTGTTGCACGTCTATACAGGTATGCACACGCACATGCACACGTATGCATACATGTATAATACTTACCACTTACTGAGTCTAATTATCATCGTTTGTGTGTTCACGTGTCCAAGGTTGATCACTTGGAACTGGATAAGGCAAGTGGGATCCTATCCCTTAATTAAACGGACTGGCCCTCTCTCAGAAGCCACTGGGTACTTGTAGCTCTTCATCCAATGGTAGGACCAGGTAGCATGGTCCACATCCATATTGGTGTGCTAACTGCACACAGACGTCCACATCGTTGAGATTGTGTGGGTGTGGTTTCCCTGTCTTTCGGAGTGGACAGTATCCATTAATAGTAAGTTCTCTGGGCCTCTGGCTTCTGGAATTGTTCCATGTCTCTTCCACAATTATCTCTGAGACTTAGGCTTGCATCCATCGTTTGGTAAAGGTAATTTATGGTTCCTTTTCATTGCCCTCTTCTTGTGTTGCTTGCTCTGTCTGGTCTGCCCTTCTGTCTCTTGTCACCTTTTACTCACAATTAAACCACAGCTGAAGTGTCACTTTGTCAAGGTAGCATCTGCTGGCCAGCACAGAACTCTGATCAGACTCCTGCCCACGACCAAGAACTATGACTCAGCCCTTATGGAATCCCAGGGCAAAGGCAGGCAGCCTTGGCTCTGTGGTGATTGCACTGAAATTTCACCTTCCCCACTAGACCTTTAACCTCACCAGGTCAGAGGTCATGTTTGTTCTCACTTTTTTGTCTCTTAACATGTGATCTGACACATGGTAACAAAGTTTCACAAATTGTTTTTTGTTTCTTCTACAAATACTCCTTGGGCATCCACTTGCATTTTAGTTAACATTCTACAAAGCAAGGAAGAAAAGCCACAAGAATGGTTATGGTAGATTCAGGGGAGGGGAAAAAAACAGGTGTGGAGGTGACATGATTTAAAGGGGCAAAGTCAAAAAAAAAAAAAAAAAAGAAAAAGAAAGGTGCAAAGGCAATAAATAAATACACGAATGAATGAATGAATGAATGAATGAATGAATAAAAAACTGCTTAGCAGTCCCAGTCTCTGACAAGGGAAGGCTTTTGTCTATGCACCACCGAGTGTTCATGGCCCCCCAAGGCTTCTAAACTTGCTACGTAGCTGCTGCTTCCTGTGAGACATCAACACAGCAGCAAGGAGCTGTTCAGAACCCCAGGGAATCTAACTGAGAATTTTTATTTCATTTGGCAAATATGTACTTAGACCTGGCCTTTTATGAGCTAATTCTAAAATGTTAGGAGCAGTGAGGATAGCTTCGCATGTTCCAAAGTGACACAGCCACAAGGCAGAATACGCTTTGATGGCCCAGGAAGGAGTGCTAGCTTTGATTTATTTATGTCATCTAACATATACCTAGAGAAAATCATCTTTCATAATGGAAGTCAACTTCTGGAGACGAGCTGATTTTAGGAAAATGGGTTTGCACTGACATGATAATTTGAGAGCATCCGTTTGAGTCATTGTATCCAGATGTCTCTGAATTGTAGAATCAATACACAATACACCATCTCTCAGGCACTGGATCATAAATATTCCACCACCTTAAATATGTGCTATGATAAGTCGTGTGTTTTAATCGTCAACCGAACAAGGATTTGATGCTTCGACATGAAAAATGCTCTCTTCAGTTTAGCCTGTTTTCACCCAGGGCTTAAGTGTATACCTCAGTGGAAATTCCATAGAGCACAGAGAAACTGTTTCCAAGATCAAAGCTCTTTCTACAGATTTCAGAATTGAGCAATGGGATCCCGATTGGTAGTCTCAGCGTACCCATTTGTTAGAAGAAAATCTCTTAAAAATACTTACAAGCCCCCAGCCTTTTCTAATTTGTTTTGATTATTGATAATACCACTCCACAGTGAATAAAGTATGGAAATGAGTTTTAGTGTAGAAGTAGCCTTGAAATAAAGATCCTGAGCAGGGTGCAGAAGAGATGCTCAGTGGTTAGGTAGACTTGCTATTCTTCCAGAGAATCTGAGCTAGATTCTCAAGCCCTGGTGGGGGGCTCTTGATTGTCCATAGCACCAGGTCCAGGAGAATCTGATGTGCTCATCTACACACACACACACACACACACACACACACACACACACACACACACACACACACTACGTCTTAAGAAGCCTGGGGGTGGGTCTGGAGAGATGGTTCAGTGGTTAAGAGCACTGAGCTCTTCCAGAGGTCCTGAGTTCAATTCCCGGCAACCACATGGTTTCTCACAACCATCAGTAATGGGATCCAATGTCCTCTTCTGGTGTGTCTGAAGACAGCTACAGTGTATTCATATATATAAAATAAAAGAAATCTTTAAAAAAAGTCTAAACAATTCAACACACATTGTTGTGCATTGTGGAATGAATTATTTAACGTCCAATTTGAGATGCTCTGAAGATCTTGGCAAGATAAAATGTAGTCAGTTTGCAGCTTGACATTCAACTTTGTGAGAGCCCACACTCAAAAGCCTTGAAGGAAGGTAGCATTGAAGAGGGGAGCTAACGGTCCAGCGAGTGGATCGACATGGTCTGACTGGGTGCATAGTGTACGAAAGAGGGTGCTGGCTATCAGACTGCTGGGAAGCTGAGGAATTTAATCCCGTTTTCTGTAGTCCATGGAGAAATGATCCAAATATTTATCAATATAAAGACTTGTTCTGATCTCAGACGCTAATGGCATTTGTGCCAGCGGGTTGTTTTAAAATCTGTTTACTATTAAATAAAAATTTTATTTCATTTATTTGCTTGTCTGTCTGTCTTTGGGTGTCTGTGTGCACACAACACAGCACACGTGTAGAGGACCAAGGAACACTTGGGAGAGTCAGGTTTTCTCCTTTGAATGTGTGGATCTCAGGAGTTAAACCCCAGTCCCTAGCTTTAGTAGCCATTGCCTATCCTAACCGAGCCACCTTGTCAGCCCTGAAGTTTTTGAGTTAACATTCAAAACAATGAATTTCTTTATGGCATGGTCATACACCATAGGTATCATTGGACGTTTCTCTTCAGCCTGTCACTCTTCCTCCTCCTCCCGTCCCTTCCTCCTGATTTTTTTTCCTCTTCCTTATTTCTCATTACTTTCATTTTCAAACAGAAACCCAGGTTCCACGAATGGGAGAGAACTTGCATTTGTCTGTCTTTTTTCCCTCCCATAATCCTCTCTTACTCTCCTCTCCCCGTCCCTTTAGACCTTTGTCACCTTCTACCCCTGTGGTCTCCTTTCTGCCCCCTCCCCCATCTCAGAATGACAGTGTGATGCTTGCCAATCCTCTCTTTCTCTGTTTTTTGCTTCTTTCAATACTGGGGATTGAAAGTAAGGTCTTTCCCACCCAGAGAAGCACTCTCTCATTATATCCTCAACCTTCTTTTTACTTTTTGTTTTGAGACGGGGCTTCACTAAGTTTTCTAGGCTGGCCTTGAGTTCACTTTCTGTCCCAGGAAAGCCTTGAACCTGCGATCAGACACCCCCTGCTTTGTCCTTCCGAATTCTTGGGTTACAGGCTCAAATCACTAGCTCAGTTATCTGACTCTGGCTTTTTTTCACTCAGCATGATGATTTCTGGTTCCATACACTTTCCTGAAAACCAAACAAATTAATTCTTCTTTTATAAATGTGTTCGTGTGTGCTCGCCTCCTTGTTTATATGTGTACCATGTGTAGATGCCTATGTATCCATATGAGGGAGTCAGAACCCCTAGAACTGGAGTTACAGGTGGTTGTAAGCCCCACAGTGTAGGTGCTAGGAGCCAAACCTGGGTCTGCCGTAAAAGCAGCAACGCCCCTAACCACTGAGCCATCTCCTCCGGTCTCCCTGTTCCCTCCCACTCCATCCATCTTTTGACAGATAACTAGGCTGGCTCTGTATCTTGCTAGTTACTGGGAACAGTTATTGCAATCAGCACTGAGGTGTATGATGTCTGGTCTGTGCTGGCATAGGTTGCTTTTGATACAGGCTGGAGTGCTTAACCTGGATGGCGTGGGAGTTCTCCTTTCTGTGCATGGGGGAAACTGCAGGCTGGTTTGCAGAGGCTGCACTGGTGTACACAGAAATTCCTCTTCTCCCATGTTTTTCTCAGTGTTCGTTGCCATTTTCCCTTTGCAATGGCTTTAAGGTTCGAAGCCAAAGGCAAGCAGACAAGGCTATTTATTAGGTCATGGCTCTCTTCTGTACAGATCTACCTCAGGTTACTTAACTGCGCCCCATTCTCCTCTCAAGATTGTGATTAGCTCCAAGACAATTGTGGTTTTGGAAAACATCATTGTGCTTCTGACAGGCGTGTTCTCAGACCCTATCGTCCTAAGTCAGGGGTGACTTTAAGGGGTTAACTGTTTTGAAAAGCTTCATGTAGGATCTGAGATCTAGACACGTTTAACCCCATTGCCACCAGATCTTTCTCTGCTTGAAGACAATAGCGAAAGCTGTTTCTTGGAGTTGCTCCTTGAGTCAACTGAGCTCAGATGTGGTTCCAGGCAGTCAGCAATGTGACCTCTTGTGCTAGATGCCCTGGGCCTGGGAGGGACCCCAGTTCTGTCCTGGAGCCACTGAGTATTGTCACTGGAAATTCTCCTGTGTATTCCTGTCCTTACCGTGGTTGATGCGCCCAAGCCTTCATTTAAAGTAATATCCAGCCTGGGGTTTATGAAATAAAAGATTGATATCGGCTTCATGAGACTCAGGCAAAAGCAATATCTTTGCTAAATCTCACTGTGCTTTTAACTCCGGGAACCTTCATATACAGTGGGTACTAAAAATGAAACAACAACTGTAGTGATCACAATAGAAAGGGTGGAGGTGTCTCCCAAGAGCCGCAGCCTGAATAAGGGTGGCTTTGCTTTCTTTATTGATTTAATGGCAAAGCATAATTATGCTTATTTCTTCCTCCACTCTGAAAGAATATTTTCGTTTTTAAGGGAACGATTCATAGAATGCAGTTTAAGGGACACCGTTTTTGTAACCTATCAGGCTTATTCATGTACAGGGGCCTGGACAGCCAAAATACCCAGTCATAACCGCTTTATTCATTATGAGGAAGGCGGTATCACAGATTGGGAGAGGGATTTCCTTTCTTGATGGCTTGAAACATTCTGCCTAGTAAACCTGCTTATGCCTGTTTTTCGAGCACTCATCCATCTCACAGGCTGGGCTATTTATTTATTTTTTTCTGCACAGGGAAGGTATAAGTCCTCGTAATAAGTATTTGACACCATGAGCCAACATTATTTGGCTCCAGACAAATAGCAAAGTTACAAAGTTACAGCCACTCTCCCAGTACTTAACTTGTCTTACCAGATATCTTCTTCCAATTAGATACTGGCCATGTACTTTGTAATTATTTTCGATTTAATTTCTACCCAGCCAGGCAACGCCCACCACTTAGAGTGTTTACTCCACTTGCTTTAATGGGGTTTGAGTTTACTCTCTTGCTATTGGTTTTTATCTCACCATCAGTTTTTTCTCTTCTTCCCATTTTTATCCAACCTTCTCTTCTTCTTCATACTCTCCCTTCCTCCCTTCATCCTCTCTGCCTCCCTCCCTCCCTCTCTTCCTCTTTCCTTCCCTTCCTCTCTTACATTCTTCTATTTTATACAGTTAAACTGAGGAATTTCCAGTGTTTTCTCTCTGACAGTAGCAGCTTTAAAGCCTTTACCCTTCGTCTTCTTCATCCTTTTATCTATAGCTATCGGCAAGTTTCTCTTTCAATTCTGTGTCCCCGTTTCTTTTTCCACGATGACTATATCTTGATTGCTTTCTACATCCCTTGGTATTAGTCACCCAGATTTCGTTGTTTTTCTCAGTAGATCTTAACAGACCATGCTCATATTCAGTGGGCTAATCCCATACTGTATAAGGGCAGAAACTCCCCCAATCAAGCCACCCTTCTAAATCACCCAGGAAAGTTAGAAATTAGTTATTCTCAAAAGGCCTCAAACCCAGCAGGATACTGAAGTTCCTCTCATCGTCTCAGGTGGCTGGGATCGTTTACCCTTGGCATCCTCTTGAAGCCTCACCTTGGAGGGACTAGGCTCTGGTTTGAAGTTTCCCTTTCCAGTGTAATTTGCCTTTTCCAGTGATTTTGCACACTATTTGTCACAGGAGAAAATGTCAGAGACAAAGCAAGCCTCAGACTTGAGTTGAGAGAAGGGATTTCTGTATCAGTTACACTATACTCTGCTGTCCCCTGTGGGGTTCATATTGTTAGACTCATTCTAAGCGTAGGAAACTCTGTTTTCTTAGCCATGCAACCGTGTGGCTTCCTGAACAAGCCTGGACAAACAGGCATTCCTTGGCTTTGCATACCCCAACTGCCCGTACCGAGAGAAGCTCTGGGAAAGTTCTCATTGTACCTCGCTATGTGCAGACGATGCCGTCACAAAGTCTTAGGGCCTCCTCCTTCCCACAAGATTAATTTTGTGGGAGATGGAGAAAAAAATGTAATATCTTTTCTATCAAAGGGTTAAAGGAAGATATTTCATTAAAAACCGTGAAGAAGCTATGTGGAAGAAATTAAAATTCCTTCTGGGTCAGTGCTTCTCGTAATCAAATGTATGTGTTCAGATTTTGAAGCTGCCGTGCCCTGTATTATGTAATCACGCAAGAATGCGAGGCCCAGCTCTGAGCACCCAGCGTGAGGCACAGGACCATAGGACCTTTTCAGTTAGAATCAAACCCTAGCGGGAGCTCTGCTGGGTGGGCCTGTTCTCCTGCTTACACACGGTTGTGCACTCTTAGGCAGAAGTAAAACGTTTTGCCTTGCTAAAATAGTATAGATTGTGTGTTGATTTCCTTGAGACTCTAGGCATCAGTGGCCATCCTACCTGTCTTACTCACTGTTCTGTCCATGTGTCGAGGCACGATGGTCGGTCGTGGCAACTCTTACAAAAGCGAGCACTTACTTGGGGACTTGCGTATAGATTGAGAGTTCTCACGTGATCATCACGGCAGGAAGCAGACAGGCATGGTTCTGGAGCAGTAGTTGAGAGCTTTACATTGTGATCCACAGGCGGGGGGTGGTGGTGGTGGTGGTGGTGGAGAAAGAGAGAGAGAGAGAGAGAGAGAGAGAGAGAGAGAGAGAGAGAGAGAGAGAGAGAGAGACAGAGACAGAGACAGAGACAGAGACAGAGACAGACAGACAGACTTGGCCAGACATAGGCTTTCGAAATTCATAGCCCATCCCCAGTGACATACCTCCTCTAACAAGAACACATGTTCCCCAAAAAGCCCCACCTCCTAGTCCTTCCAAAATGATTCCCCTGAGAACCAAAGACTTAAATATATGAGTGTATAGGTGCCATTCTCACCTTAAACCACCGCACTAGCCAAAAATAATTTACAGATTCCATGCAATCTCAATAAAAACCCACACAATACCCTTCACGTAAATGAGAAAAAACCCTAAAATTCATATGAAACCACAATAGCTAAGTAAATCACGAGGGGAGGATGTCAGAGGGATAGCTGTATCATATTTAAAGATTATATATTACAGAACTACAGTAATACAACCAGCACGGTACCGCCACCAAAACAGATTGTAGATCAAAGGAATAAAACACAAGAGCCAAAGCGGAGCGGACGTAGTTAGAGCCGTCTGATGTTTGACAAGGATGCCGAAGGCACACAGTGGGGACACAGAATCGTCAACAAATGATGCTGGGAAAGCTGGACAGCCACACGTAGAAGGATGAAATTAAACACATACAAATCACCCCACACAAATGGGCTTCACGTGGACCAAAGAACCAATGCGAGTCCAAAGACACAGGCTCTGTCTACAAGAGATAGACGTAGGAACGAACTTTCTGAATAGGACTCGGTTCACTCTGGATTAAAGCCGACAGCCAACAAGTAAAACCCATAAAACTGAACAGCTTCTGTGTAGCAAAACAAACAGGCGAGGCAGCGGCTTCTTTAGAATAAACTCTGTGACCAGATGCTGTTTCCCTCCAAGACTCTGAAAGTTACCAGAGTAACCAGGTTGAGACCAACTGATACGGGAGAAGATAAAGTAGCCGGCAGCCAACTTCAGGAAGCTGACAAAGGGGGAGGGGCTTTTTGCAAAAGCCAATGTAAAGAATGGACCAGAGGGAGCTGTCAATTAGCAAATCATGACTTAGCCCTCATTCCTCTTACGCTCAAATCACAACAAGCATGTTGTTCCCTTCCTTTCAAATTGAGGACAGAGAACAGGGTAGATAAATTGCCAAACAAAACCAGACAAGAGAGGCCAGCCTATCATAGCTGCCGAGGGACCATGAAGGGCACCAACTTCATAAATCATAAATGTGTATGAACTCAAATGCGCATCAAAAGCCTGGAGGAAGTTGGAGCATTTTTGTTTCAATAGCGTTTGATTATTCTCCCGATGCTATTATGGTGATGGTAACTACTGTAATTTGCTACTACTGTGTAGAAATGGATTGTCCAAAGAGATGCTGCTCAAAATCAAGAATAACAGAGATGATTTGCAGCGGGCACCCATTCGGAAGGCCAGGCAGCGTTCCAGTCAGGAAGCTCAGTGTGCTTGGGGAAGCCTGACCACTTCCCACCAGGGAGAACCATAGGGAAGTAGGATTATCCTCTGCCCCCTCCCTTTGCTGTAGAGAGCAGTGGAACCTTGGACAGGGTGTTCCCACTGGCCTCTGCTAGGAAGTTCGGCAAATGTGGTCTTCTACCGGCTAACACACACTGCCAGATTTTGCCTGCCCCGTTTGCGAATGCGCAGAAGGCTCTCCTCCCTCCCGACCAAAACTCTGCGTGGTCAGCTGTCTTCCTTCAAGTTCCTACAGATCCACTTTGTTAGAAGTCCCCCTGGGATCTGCAGGTACAGAGGACGGTGGGATTTCCTCCGTAAGATTGAGGGCAGTGGGAACGCAATAATACTATGCATAGAACATAGGACAGTCATCATAGGGGTTACTAGTCACGGGGTGTTGATATAGCCTGATATCAGGCTTCAGAACTTACTTGTGGCAGGGTCCCCGATCCGATCATCTCCCGCCCCCGCCCCGCCGCACCCTGCACAAGGAATCGCACAGAGACAATATATTAGGAGATAGTATATTTACAAAGAGTCGGGATATTTATGTCACATAACACAGGCTCTTTGGGTTATTTGCGTAACATGGGCTTTTTAGTTCATTTGCATAGCACAGGCCTTTCTGAGCATGCTCGGTTACATACAGTTTTGTGTACTATTTCATGCACCACATGTCTCATCAGTGTTTTAACTTTCTAGCCAGGGGTGGTGCCTTTGCATTTAAAGTGGGCTGCACCTCAATCTCACCCACCCTGGCTCTAGACCGCCTGTTTCCTCTCTGTTCTGCGTGAGCAGCTAAGTCCACCTCAGCCGCCTGAACTGATTTTGTAAGGCTTTGGTAAGTCTTCCAGATCTCGCTTTGCCTTGTTCTCCTGCCTCAGTTGCTCTCCTGTCTTAATTGCTGCTGCCCATCCCTCCTTAAGACTGTAAATTGTTTAAAAACGGGTGGTTCAGCTTTCCAGGCTCGGCAAGATGATGGCGCTTAGGGACTAGTAAATGCTGGCTGGACAGCTATTCCTCCGACTCAGAAGAGACGACACGAGCTGCTGCAAGAGATGAAATGACAAATCGTAAGTACCTGCTGGTGAGCTTGCACATATGAGATTCATATTTCCCACCTAATAATTCACAATTCGCAAAGCTGACAGAGAGAATGTAGGTAGGAGTCACAAAAACAAAACAAAACAAAACAAAACAAAACAAAACAGAACAAAAAACAAAACAAAACAAAACAAAACACCGAAAAAAACCCACCACCAACAAAAGTCCTTCTTACACATGCAGCCTGGGTCTTTCCATCTGCGTCTTCTATCTGCTTATGTGGAAAAACCCATCTTATTTTGAGTCCAAAAGGAACAATAGTTTCCGTTTAAGAGACAGAATACAGAGAGAGGTGACTGGGAAGAGAGAGGGATGCTTTGAAATAAGTCTTTTTCAAAATTTTTCTTTTCTGTCATTTGAAAGCATTGGTTCTTCCGTGCTCATACTTAGACTGCGTGCGGGTGAGCCCAGCAGTGTAGACGATCCTTTGTAGAAAATCCTGGTCCTTCTGGGTGGGGCTTTTTCTTCACCAGGATATAGGGAATCATGAACACTCAGGAAGACCAGGGGATAATCTCTGTTCATGAGATTATCAAGGGGAGGATGCTCCCTTGTAAGGATACTCAGTGTGCTCTCTGCCCCTGCTGGTCACCATGATTATTCCGTATGAATGGACATAACCTTCATTCTGACCTTCACACAGACATAGTAGGGAGGCAAGGTTCTGAAGAAGTTGTGAAGAAACAAGGGCCACGGCGTCTCAGGATACACAGACATCATCAGCTCATTCCTTCAGCGATGGGAGTCTCAGAGCTGGATGACCCCAGCATCCAGTTTCAACGTTGGAGTCAAAATGGATGCTGGGTCATCTAGCTCTGAGACTCCCATCGCTGAAGGAATGGCGAGTGATTTTTCCACTTGTCGTATAGGCTTAAATCCCCTTTCTTTTGTTTTGTAGTAATTTGATCAGAACTGTGTCTCTGATGAGAGTTATGGGCACAGCTGAGTTCCATGGAATTCTTTAGTAATAAAGTGTCTCTTTATTATACATGCTCCTTGGCCACCCTGCTTTGCAATATCTCTGATAAATTTAAGTATAAAATGTTCGGGAAAAATTCCTTTCCAGCACCATATAATCTTTAAGTAGATGGTGGCTAAGCTATTTACCTCTTGATAAGAAGTTAGTGGAAAAAGAATAGTCTGTATTTCCTTTTTGATCTCAGTAATTGGTTTTATAATTGGTAGACGTATGTTGGCACCCATGAGCGACTACCTACCATTTAGTGGCAAGCCCGTGTTCTAGCAGTTCAGTGAACGCCAACAAGTGCTAGGCTCACGTGGCAACAATGCTACACAGCACCTCTGGTGACGCACGGTGCAATTTCCTAGCCTTTCCTACACAGCTCTAACAAATTCACTGAAAGTTGCCCCCTCAAAAGATGCCAAGAAGCAGGCCTCCTCGGCCACAGCCACTGGGGAAAGAAACTAGTTATGTTGGCAAAGAAAGGATTTAGGCCTTTAAATCAAGGCCCAAATAGGGTCTTGCTCCCATGAGATAGGAGGGGAGGACCTGCCGTCCTCCCAAACTCACAAGCACAGGACTCAGGCCCTGTTGAAGGCCCAGCGGAAGGGCTTCTCTCAGGCACTGCTGTGGTGTTGCCTGTTTCTAACGGGAGATAGCAGGCTCAGAAGACAGTTTGATCAACACATCGTCTTGGAGAAAAAATTTCTTTTCTTTCTGAGATTAGAAGATATTTACATCATTTCTGCCTTCCCTTTCTTCCCTTTGAACCCTCCCGTATATAGCTCCCCCTCATGGTCTTTCCAATTCATGGCCTCTTTTTAATGTTACATGCATACACACACACACACACACACACACACACACACAGACACAGACACACACACACACATAATACACACACAACACACATACACACACACACATGCCTAAGTAGTTTCTTCGCCAACGTAACTGGTTTCTTTTGCCAACATACATTTCCGATATAGATATGACTATATATATTCATGTTATACACATGTATATATGTATATATGTATGTATGTATGTATGTATGTATGTAGTAGTATGTATGTATTCCTAAATATACCCTGCTCAGTCTGTATAACGTTACTGATATCTGTGTTTTTAGGCCAGTCCTTCGGTTTCGGATAACCACTTCGTGTGCTGTTCCCTGGAGTAGACTTCTCCTCCTACTGTCAGAACCCCTTAGCTGTATGTAGTTCTTGGTGTGGGACTGAGGTCTCACGGGCCGTCCCCTATCCACTTTGACATGTCCACTGGTGTCTTCCTGTTCAGCTCACGCTTGGGCAGTCATGTATGAAGCTGAGGCTTCATGGGTGTGACCCTCAAGCTCTTGTTCTTTTATTCAGCCCAGCATCCTATCCTGTGGTTCTCGGTCACCCAAGCAGTGTTGGGGTGTGGGCTCCATCTTGAGGGAAATTGGTCAAAGCCGATATTAGTTGGTCACTCCTTCAACTTTTGCACCGCCATTTTTCTAGTGTGTTTTTTTCAGGGAGGACAGATTGTGGGTCCAAGATTTTGCGGCTGGGTTGGTGTTCAGATTTCTTTTTGGTAGGCTGCAGAGGACCTTCCTGTACCGAAGGCACCAGAGCATACGGGTGAAGGTTCCGTTCAGGCACCAGCTTGGTTTCTCCATGCTCAATGAAATGCGAGGGCGTTATCAGTTTGCAGAGACCGTCCCCACCCCATCTGGGCTGATGGATGATTTCCATGGGCCCCTTTGTGCCAACAACTCAATTGAATGTAACCCCGTCCTGGAAGCTTTGTTTTGGTGAGAGGATAGAGCCTGGTGGGACTCCATTCCCCTCATTCTTAGGAGAAGTCACAAGGATCCTCTTCATTTATTGTAGGAAGTTTCCACTGTGGTAGGTTTCCATGCAACTCCTCAAACACCCCTCCATCTTGTCCCCCCACCCCACCTTTCTCCCTCAACCCCATTTATGTTCTACTAGCCATTAGTGAGCGCTCTATGTCGGTAGATCCACATAGAGCCTTACTAACCCGTGATGTTTTGTCTTTTAAAACTTTATTCATTTTGATGTATGTGAGAGGTGATATCTCACTTTGATTTTACTTTGCCTCTTGCTAGCCACTGCGAATATCGAAGCGTCTTTTCGTGTGCTTCTTGATTATGTCAACTTTATTCCCAAATACTTGATGGGGACGACTTAGAAGAAGAAAGAGTGATTTTTTCCTCATTGTTTAAAGGGCTCAGTCAATGGATTTTTGCTCATATGCTTCATCTGAACGCCATTCTGTGGGAATGTAAGGCAGCAGAGACCACGGTGGACCAGAGGAAGAGACAAAAAGAGATGGGGGGTGGTGCTGGGGAATCAGGTAAAATGTGGCATAATGTAAGTCATGCCCAATTGACCCACATCCCTACCTTTAATAGTCTCTCTTGACGTGACAGAGGTCTAGTGTCTGAGACTCTGGGGGGTGTCATTTTAACATCATTGGCATCCACATACTCTCTGTGAAATGTCTTCACAAAGGTGTCATCACAATGACGTCACAATGGTGATGTCACAAAAGAACGTCACAATGATGACATCACAAAAGACGGTCTTATCACTTCCGGTCTTTCATTAGATGTTAGATGCAGGCTCTTTGCTTGACGTGTGTGCAATGCCTCGACTTCCCTCCAGAGTGTCATTGGGTCTTCTCTCCAGTGGGACTTTCAACCAGCAGCAGTTTTCGCATTCTCTTTCTCTCCTCACTCCAGGGTCTCAAACATGGCAAGCATTTGATTTTTCTGCTATTGAGCCTGACCTTAGCTCTAGAAGTTAACTCTGATCTCCCCGTTCCCATTTCTGACTCACACTTCGGCATCATAGCTGAGAAATCACTGTCTTACACGACCTTAATTCCCTTTTACCGGCTTTATTCTTGTAAAAGTTTTAAAGCTAACCTTACCATAAAGGTCTCTGATCCATTTCAAGTCAATTTTAAATTTTACTTTTAATTAAAAGTTCCTCTTAAACATGAGACCTGCTCTCTTAAGAGACACTGAGTGCATGGTTGGATATTGTTGATGATCAATCTAATGTTATATGACCAGACTGTAGATGTATTTACTATAATGTATTTACCTCACCCCCTGAAACTTCAGCCCCCTTGTTAATAACTCTGTTTCGTCTTCCCAGAATCTGCAGGCAGCCGCCGTTCTATGCTTTAGTTCTGTGAATTTGAGTGTTTAGACACCTTACATACACGCAACCATGCGAGCTTTGCCTTCTGTGGCAGGATTACCTCATTGAACACAGCATCTTCAGAGTACACCCATGGTGTTGTACACCCAAGAGATTCCTTTTAATGCGTAGTAATTATATTTGTAAACATACATACCTTCTTTTTCTTAATTTTATTTATCACGGGGAAAAGCAATTTGCTTTTATTTTTGACATTAAGGGGAAACTTAGGAATACTTTTTTTTAAAAAACACTAACTGGAAACTTAGAAAATCAAATTTTATACCTTTATTATTATTATCATTATTTTAAAGATTTATTTATTTATTTGATGTATGTGAGTACACTGTTGCTGTCTTCAGACACACCAGAAGAGGGCATAAGATCTCATTACAGATGGTTGTGAGCCACCATGTGGGAATTGAACTCAGGACCTCTGGAAGAGCAGTCAGTGATCTTAACCGCTGAGCCATCTCTCCAGCCTACCTTAATTATTTTGTAAGTGAATGTAGGAATTTAAAGTCATAATGTTTCCTGTAGACACAAGTGTGTGTGTGTGTGTGTGTGTGTGTGTGTGTGTGTGTGTGTGCGTGTGTGTGGTGGGGTGTAGCTAGGGTCTCATATATGCTAGGCAAGCATTTTACCACTGAGCTCCATCTCCAATACAATATTGTATATTATTTTTGATCAAGTCATATTTTTATTTTTGTTCAGTTTATCACATTCCCTAAGTTTTCCTGTGATTTCATTTTTTTGACACATAGGTTTAGAGCTCATCACTTAATTTTTAGTTATTTGGAGATTTTCAAGCCATCTGTTGTTAATTTCTGGTTTAATTCCGTTGTGGCTGGAGAATATACTTGTTTCAATTTCAAGCTTTCAAAATATACCGATGCCTGTTTTATGCCTAGCGTGCAGGCTGCTGCCGCGGTGAATTTTGTATGCAGAACTGAATGTGCATTTTGAAGTTTTGGGAGTAAGGTTTCAGCAATATCTATTAGGTCAAGTAGGTTCTAGAACAAAATAGGCGAAATCAGCTGTAGCTATTCCACTGTGGCTAGAAGTAAAATCACCTTCCTTTGCATGTGACACACGTTATAATTAAATCGCATTGAAACCAGCCCCAATGCCAGCTTGAATCAGCAGCACTGATCTATTTAGAGATTGCTTCTCGCCCAGTCTTTTTTTCTTTAACTTTTAAAATGTACTTTATATATTATATCCTGACCACAATCCCTCCCTACTCTCCTCCCAGTTCTTCTCTCTTTCTTTTTTCCATAATCCACTCCTCCTTCAGTTCCCTTCAGTTCCCTTTGGAAAAGAGCAGGCCTTCCAGGGTATCAACCAAACATAGCATATCAAATCGCATGCCCCCCGCCCCACCTCAAATGAAGGCTGGAAAAGGCAGCCCAGGAGGAGGAAAAGGGTCCTAAAAGCAAGCAAACAAGTCAGAGACAGTTTCCTACAATCAGGAGTCCTACAAGAAGACCAAGCCGCACAACTATATAATACGTGTTCAGAAGACCTAGGTCTGACTCACGCAGGCACCCGGATTGTCAGTTCAGTCTCAGAGAGCCCCCATGAGTCCAGGGCAGCTGATCTGGGGATCATGTTCTTATGTCCTTGACTCTTCTCTCTCCTACAATCCACCCCATCCCCTTCAGGATTCTTCAGGCTCCACCTAATATTTGGCTGTGGGTCTCTGCATCTGTTCCCATCGTTGCTGGAAGAAGGCCCCTCTGAGGACAATTATTCTAGGCTCCTGTCTAAGAGAATAGAGGGATAGTATTAGGAATCATTTCATTGGTTCTGCCATGGGTCTCTGGGCCAGCCTCTGAGTCCTGGTCCTCTGGGCAGTACCAGAGGTGGACTTCTTCTCAGGGCATGAGTCTCAAAGTGGACTAGTCACTGGCCACTCCCATAATTTCTGTGCCCTCTTTGCTCCCACACATCTTGCAGGCAGAACAAGCTGTAGGTAGAAGTTTTGTGCTTGCGTTTCACCCAGGCTTTCAATTGGCATTTTGCTGAAAACAATGGCTTCTATATAGGAACATTTTTTTTGTTGTTGTTGTTGTTACTAAACAAAGTAAAAGAAACATGCAAATTCCTTATCTGTTACTTAGAACGGGTACATTTGGAATGACCAGAGAAAACTTTACGGCTTCTAGATAATATCATTTTTGTTGATTGAAAATATAATCCTATTCATGGCTAAAATCCATGGCTGGTTTCTTGGCCTCTCTGCCTAAATAGGATTCGCAAACAAAGAAGGACTTCCTTCATGTAGCCGGTTCTTGGTGGGTCCAGTTCTTACAGTCCCACAAACCCGTGAGCTAACAGACAGACTGACAGACACAGAGGTTAAGGATAGTTAGAAGCGTACAGTTCTAAGCTCTGGAGGCCAGAGATGCACAGCTCTGGATGCACAGCCAGGGGCTTTACTGGTCTGTATTTGACGGTCACTGCCCAGCACTTAGTGACCAGGGATCTGCAGGGCGAGCAGCAGCTGGGAATAGCAGTGTTCTGAGCTCTCCAGCTCTGTGTTGGGACTTTTGGCTGCTGGCGGAGCCTGATGTTCCAGCCACAGCCCTCAAGTACTGGCAGCTCCTTAGAGCTATCTGGTTGACCCAAGCTGCATTCTCATGTCAATACTTGTCAATGGGTCACAGCTTTCTGCTTTGACCCTCTTGGTTTTCTGTCACCTATTGCCTTCTCACGTCCTCTGCTACCTCAGCTACCTCAGTTTCCCACAGCTCTGCTCCTTTTGCCTTCTAGACCCTATCAGCCCCTTTCTTGATGGCATTGCTACTGCCACCAACTGTCATCGCCACCATGGCAACCACTTCTGCCATAGCCACAGTCGCCTCCCCTTTAGGTTACAGCCTAGCGTACTTTCCCAGTGCTAAAGAGTACAAGGAGGCAAGAAAAGACCATCGTAGAGAGAGAAGCCTTTTGTTGGCATGAACGTTGCATCAGAAGCATCAAAGCAACATGCCCCTGTTGATTTGAAAATGAGCTGAGTCTATGGCCGTACACCCCCGAATGCACATGCTCTCATTTGAAAATGATCTAAGTAGCCTGTGTGGCACGGGTGTGGTGTGAAACACTACTGCCGCCACCGTTGCTGTCGCCGCCATCACCGCTGCTACGGCTACCACGACTAACAACAACAATAACAACAACAACAAAACAAACGTATAAACAAAAAGTATTTTATTTGCATTGGTAATAGCATAGTTCTTAATTCCACTAAACAGAGTCCTTACATAGAAGCTTAGAACCGTAAACCTCCAGGTCTCAAATCTTACCAATCATTGACTTCCTGGTGAGATAAGGAATTGAGCCCCTCTTATACTGAGTGAGAATAATCTATTCAGTCAGCCTGCCTGCCTGCCTGCCTACTATCTATCTATCTATCTATCTATCTATCTATCTATCTATCTATCTAATATACACATATACACGCATGTATAACAAATCTATCATTGATAGGTGTAGTGTTGAGTTTGGGCTACTCTGCTTTATGCTGCTGGTGGATCGATCGCTCTTCCAGCTACTCACCCAGGATCTTCGGATCCTTGAATGAAACACACACACACACACACACACACACACACACACACACACACACACACTAACTTATTTTTGAAATTCCTTGACTACCTCAAAGGCTGGGCACTCCTAAACCTTCTCCTGCTACCCCAGACCCATTCAGGGAAGTGGCCACTTCCCCGAATTCTTACCTGGCTCCTTGGATCTCTCTCTACAGATCCAAATGATAGATCAAAAATCATTTGGGGACAAGTTCCTTTAACGTGCAGATTCCCGATTGAATCAAGACATTAGAACCAATCTCCAAGGTGTTTAGGTGGAATAAAATAAAAAGCATGTTTTGTGCAAGTTTTTAAATTACAAGGTTGATGTTACAGCTGGGTGGTAGGACACGCCTTTACTCCCAGAACTTGGGAGGCAGAGGCAGGCAGATCTCTGTGTTGGAGGACAGCCTGGTCTGCAGAGTGAGTTCTAGGACAACAAATGCTACACAGAGAAACCCTGTCTTGGAAAACAAAACAAAGCAAAGCAAAACAAAACAAACAAAACAAAAAACAAAAAGATGTTGATGTTATATAAGGTGTATCTCTCTCTCTCTCTCTCTCTGTGTGTGTGTGTGTGTGTGTGTGTGTGTGTATGGGTATATTGACTATATATGTTTCATAGTCTCTGTAAAAGAATAGGGAATATTCCAAATATTATTCCTTTAATACTCCTTACACTGGTTTTTAAAATGTCCTTTCTCCCAGGGGGTTATTGACAACAAATAACACAACATCAGTAACAACAAAAGATGATATTTATTAGGAAGAGGGGGTGGGAGGGGATGCAGGGAGTTTAAGACAGGTATTGGTGGAGAGACATGATCAATATATATTTTATATATCTATACAACTTTCAAAAATTTAAAAATATTAAAAAAATAAAAGTTGCCTTTCTCTTATGTGTAACCCTAATTTTCCCCACTATCTATTCATTCAGTAGTTCACCAAGAAAACACATTCATGAAATAAAGGGTGATAAATTAACACAGACGGAAAGCGTTGGCACTGGCAGATACTTGATGACCCACTGAGCCATACCATGACACGCTGTAGATTTCCTCCTAGAGATGGGTGTCAGGAAGCAAATGATATTAGCTGACCCAGGTAAATAAAATGTGCTGATCAATCGGAGCTGGGTTTGCAAAAGAAACTGGACCACCAGTCCTAGGATCTTCCTGTCTAGTTATTCCAAAAGGAGACTCTTGTCCCTTTCTCATATATGGAGAGATGCACTAAACAGATCAAAACAGATTCTGTTCCATGTGTAGAACTCTTTCTGAGCATCACTGTCCTGTAATTGGTTTGCTTAAGAAATAATAGCCAGAAATGTATTTCCCTAAATTCCCCAAACTGTCCTATTTTTAATCAAAGAAGACTATTCATCTCGCAACAGAAGATGAGTCTTTTATCCCCGTCGTGAAGGACAGTTCCTTCATTCTTTTGCTTCATTCCCAGTTGTCTATTTACTTGAAGCCATTGTTGGAGAATATGTCCACACCTTGGACAAGTATCCCGCTATGTGCTTCATCATAGGAGCCCTCTTTTCTCAGGAACGCACAGGTTCTTGTTTTTATTTTCTATTGAAAAACTTTTCATATAATATACTCTGAGCATGGTTTCCCTTCTCCCAACTCCTCCCAAATCCTTCTCATATCCCCACCCACCCACTCCATGCCCTTTCTTTCTCTCCTGTCTGAAGAAAGCAAACAGGCAAGCAACAGACCAGAATCAACAACAACAACAACAACAAAACAGAAAACAAACCACAAGAAATACACACACACACACACACACACACACACACACACACACATTCTGTAGAGAGGTGTTTGATGAGGACGAGGACACTGTATTTAGATTTATGTGTCCCACAGTCTCTCAGTCTCTGTACGTTGTCCAGTGATGAGTCTTTGCATCAGTTCCCCATCTAATGCAAGAGGAAACATCTCTGATGGTGTCTGAGCAGGATACTAATCTATGGGTATAGCAGAATGCCCCTGGTTACTTTTGCAGAAAAATAGCATTTGGTTTTCCCCTAGGCTCAGGACCTATCCACTCTCAGGTGATTTGTCCACCTGAGCAGTGTCAGACATGGGTGCATCTTGTGGAGTGAGCCTTACAGCCAACCAGACAGTAGTGGTTGGTTACTCCCACAAAGTTCATGCCACTACTGCCCCAGGAGTCTTGTGGGCAGGATTAGTAGCTTGATTGACAATTACCTTTCACTGGGAGCCTGCAGAGTTCCTTCTAGTAGAATGCACATGTTCTTTAAAAACTATTCTGATAGTCTCACTCGTTTAAAAAAAAAAACAGTGTCATCAAGTCTTTGAGGGTTTTTTTTTTGTGGTTACTGTCATGTATATTTGGGCAACATTGAATTAAAACAGTTTGAATATGTTTCTTGTTGTGTTTCCAGAACCATGAGTGAATTGTGATATTCTAAGTAGTAGAGGGTTTACGACCACACATTTCTTGGAGAGACTCGTGTGTGTGTGTGTGTGTAAAATATGTTAGTATATTCGGAAAGTGTGGAATCCTAGCATTCTCTTTTAAGTGTTCTTCGGGTTCCCTAAGTTGAATCCCACAGGAGTTAAACAAAAGTCTTACTGGATAGGGCTGTGACACAGGGTTGATCTTTCTGAACTGGTCAGATATAACCTGTCTCTAAGCAGCTGCTGCCCTTCTGAGATGCAACCCCATTGTACTTTGGATCTCCTGATCTGTGAAGAAAAGAAGTTACCTAGAATGTTTTAAGAAACATTGCTTTTGGACCACACAAACAATGCTTGCCAGTAGCTTTAGCCTACACGCTGACAACTTCAGTCCCAAAGTCTGCAACTCACCCTTCAGTACTCCTGCATGTCCATCGACCATACAGTATCTTGTCCTATCCCAAATATTTCAAGATACTAAGCATATGCATATAACATCATGTATATAATTATACCATTAATTCACTGAATAATCAGATGTAGTCGTAACTGCTAAGGGATTTAACTAAAAATTTCCTTATGAAAGCATTAACTGAAGTTTAAGGTGAAAGAAATGAGGATACTCAAGAATATTCTTGAATATTTACTTCAGGAGCATTCTGAACGCAGACTTCATGAGTTAGTCAAAGTAGTGGTAGGTAGGAGAGCCAGGCTGTAAATCTGACCTGATTGCAAGACTGGTTCGTACTGACCCAGCTGCCCCTTCTCTGTCTTCACCTGTGCTGGGAAATGTACAATGGATATTCAGTGGATGCTTTTGCACTTGTGTTATTGAATGCAAATCCATTGAGAATGGGAACGAGTCCTCCTACCATCTTATAATTTCTTCCGCATACAAAGACACGTATGGCAAAAGGCATAGCAAAGTAGAGCTAAATAAACAATTGAATATCTGATATTTATTGACATATTTATCTACAAGAAAGAGCCAAGAACTCTGAACACATCATTGTTTCTCAAAATCACTAACAGATTACCAATGTATTATGGAAGAAGTAGTGTGATGTTTGGAATTCAAGTCCAGAAATGTGATCTGCTTTGCTATTACGGTCAGGGTGTCCTTTACAACCCGCTGTAGATGCTAAGTTATCCAATCCATAAACTAACTGTGTGGTACTAGGAACTCGATGAACTCTTTTCCAGCATTTAAAAATCCATAACTCTTGATTGGTCCATGTCGATGTGGAGATCAAACAGGTTAAAACTAGACTTATGATCTGAATTTGCCAGTGGCAGTGTATTACTTACGAAAATTACCATTGCAAGCAATGGAAAAATAAAAGACAACCCTATTATTAACTTCCATTATCCCAACCCAGAAAGTATGGAGTGGATCATAGAACCCAAAGCCATGGTTGGTGCTGGCACTGTGGGTAACCTGGAACATTCTAAGAATTCTTCTTTCTCCCTCCTTTGAAAGAAATACATTTAAAAATCCTGGGTGACCTCACCGTGAAGCCAGAAGGCAAGATCCTTGGTCAGACGCATCAATACAAGCCATGTAATTGCTTCAGAGACTGGGTCTCGTAAAACCTGGGCTATGTAAGGAAGGTAGCTGAACAAGCCAGAGAAAGAAAAACAGCAAGCAGCATTTCTTCATGGTCTCTGCTTTGACTCCTGCCTCCAGGGTCCAGCCTTGGGTTCCGGCCTTTAGTTCCCGCTTTGATGTCCCTCAGTGATGGGCTGTAACTTGTAAGATGATACAGACCCTGACCTCTCCAAGCTGCTTTTGGTGATTGTGTTAATCACTGGATTAGAAAGAAACTAGGACATTTCTCTATTAGACATATCAGAAATTATAACTTGGGGCACATGTCTGGAACATGTCTGAAACTGTTACTGTTGGAACTTTGGTCTCATTTCAGGACCCCACAGGTGGACTTGATGGGTTCCTGGTGTGGCCATCTTGAAATATATCTCCCTTCTCCTCCACTAAAACACTAGATAGATAGAGACTCAACAGTGAAGGTGAGGAAAGAATTTTAAAAAATGAATCCTGTGGGCAGACTGGTCTTCTGACCCCATGACTAGTGATCTTTGTTTATGCAGCACTTGGAAGAGAGACTCGGCAAGGGGACTGTGGGAAAGTAGTTTTTAAAGTCACAGACCAGTAATGGGAGGCTACTGACGTGCTCATCCCTGGCACAGTAGTTGTAGATCCTAAGATCTGCCTTTTCCAAGATTAATGAACACATGGCGCCGTGAAACGCAGTGGTCAGAGGACACTTTGGTTCACTTAGAAATTTGAGTCTGCATATTAAATAAGAACAGAAACCAGTGTGTGTCCAAATCCAGTCTAATTAGGATGCTGACACCTAATAGAGAGTTAGCTGGCAGTAGACATGTGACATAGATTCTTGTCATAAAGACAGTAAAATTGGTACAATGATAATGGCTAAATGAAAGTACTTAAAGTTAATGAAAATTGATAAAATAATGTGCCTAAATGAAAGTAAAGAACTTACCGACATTGATTGAACATTTGGGCTATGCCCTGCCTGCCTTGGATGCATCCCAAGGTGAATGTCGTGACTGGTACCTTTCTATGTTCTCTTCTTTTATGAGTAAAGGCCTTTATAACTCGCTTCTAGTCCAAAGACGGTGGCGAAATGAAAGGCTTTTTCCCCCCTTTTTTTTGAGACAGGATCTCTCTACAGTGATCATCTGGCCTCAAGCTGGTATTTCTCCTTTCTTAGCCTCCCCAGGGCTGGGATTACACCATGGCGCCAAGCTTAGTATAATGGGACTTTCTGAAGATGTAACTAACATACCAAATATATTGATTTTGAGGTGATCAAGGTTATTTGAGTGGATTGAGGCTATGTTGGTAGAGTGCTTGCCCAGTGCATGGGGCCCTGGGTTTGGTTCCTCTGACTGCAAAACTGAGGGATATGATGTCTAATGAGTTGTGTATCATATGCCTCTAATTCAAGAGGTAGGGTATGAGGATCAGGAGTTGAACCCTCTTAGAGTCCATACAGACAGAGTTGGAGGCCAGACTTGGTTCCAAGAGACTCATCTCAAAAGAAACAATAATAAATGAGATTATTGTTAGGGTCTCCACTTTCCAGTTGAAAGCCCTAAGAGAGGGAAAGGAAACTTGCTCCTGTGAAAGAGTCTGCCTCTTGTTTGCCTCAAAGAAGCAAGTGTTCATGAATTCTCTGTCTGCCGATGGATTGTCCGGGTAAGCCAGGCAGTTAGATGAATTCCCCCAGTGTGTCCAGCACCTGGACTGTGGTCTTGTGAGATTCTGAGAAGAGGATTTGCATAAACCACACCCACACCCCTCTGCCACAGGAGGGCAAGACTGGGTGTTCTCATACCTCAAAATGGATGCAGGGATGCAGTTATCACCCAGCAGCGGGTAACCAATGTACTCTCCTACCACACAGCCAGGATGTGTGGTGATAATAGTAGATTGTTTTTTTTTTTTTAGGCTTTGTGCATAGGTGGATCTATTGTGATATATTAAATACTGTGATATTTCTGGTGTCTGAAGCACAAAGGTTGAAAGATCATTCAGCTTAAGCTTAGTCAACAAAGACAAACATGCAGACATCCTTATCATGCCTAACCTTTTGGGCCACGATTGTCTTGAAAAATCTTAAAGGATATACATGTTGGCTATGGACTTACTAAATCACAGAGTGATCCAGTGGGGATGAACCCCACTTACAGAGGAACTGCAAAGACACAGAGGAGCAAAGCCTATTTAGCTGTTAAGAAAAATTACTGGTTCCTTTAAAAATCAAAAATAAAAGTGTGTTAAGAAAAGTTATTGGTAACTTCAAAAATTAAAAAGGTAAGTGTGTGCATGTCTGTGAGCGTGTGCACGTGGGCACACATGTCTTTGTGACTGTATGAGCATGTACGTGTGTGTTCCTGCATACATGTAAATGTGTACTTTTCTTCATTCTCTGCCTGTTCCTTTGAATTAAGTCTCTTCCTGAACCCAGTGCTCAAGTCATGGGTAGGCTGAAAGGCAGCGAGCCCCAGCGTTCTTCCTGTCATTGCTGAGCTGGAATTACAGATATTTGAAGAGAAAGCCTGGCTTTTTGTGTCCTTGCTGGAATCTGAACTCTGGTCCTCGGGGTGTGAAGAAAACATTGGTAGGCTTTCTTTGTTTTTTTGTTTCTCTTTCTTTTTCCTTTTGATACAGTGTCTCATTATACCCAAGGATGGCCTTGAACTTCTGCTCTTCTGGCTTCAACCTCCTGACTGCTGAAATTACAGGCTCATACCACTATGTGTCACTGACATTGCAGGACTTTGCACGTACACGCTGGGCAGACCCTACTCCTTGAGCTACATCCCCTCAAGCACTAGTCGCTAGGTGGACGTATCTTTGTGTATTAGTATAAATTTCTATTGTACTCACAGGACTCTTTCCTGTGGTCATAGGTCTGAGGGCCAGATCTTCATGGCTATTAGTTAGACATTGCTTGTACTTGCTCGAAGCTTTCTAGTTCCCAAAAGCCACCCTGTTCTCAGATGTTTGTAGGTTGATGTCATTATGCAGGTGAAGGCAGCCAAGACAAAATGAGGCCTGTCATTGGACGAGAGGGAAGGGAGGCAGGAACAGAGGTTTTAGAAGGAGAGGGAGGAGCAGGAGAGAAGGAGCCTGAGTGAGGAGGAGGAGCTGGGAGAACATGGCGGCAGATGTTAAGATTCTTCTCTGTGCATCGGTACAGGTTGTTATGACTATTTTTAAGGGATGGGTGTGTACAGAATTTTGTGTTGTCTACATGGGCAAATTATATCTTATCAATTGGATCAGAGGTTATTGTGTGGTGTGTTCTTTCGTGTGGCGATTTAATTGAGTTCAAGAGAATGTGTGGTGGTGGGAAACATCAAGCCCGCCACGGAGTTGGGATGTATATGTCTGGCATGGTAACAACCTGACAAGGGATCAGTGAGTGAAAGCAAAACAGCGTGTGCAAGGTGCCGTGCTGGAACGACCTGCAGACTGCCTGGGTCAGAGGGAGCCCAGGAGAGTAGTGTGGAGAGGGAACCGGTCACGCCATTTTTTTTAAACCACAACAGATGTTACCTTTGATTCACATACTTCATAGAGTTTTGTAACATGGAGAGTTTTATATAACGGGGTCTTCTAGGATGCAAATTAACCCTAGGAATAGTGTCCTACCACCTCTGCTGAATTCTATTGGTTGGAAGCAAGTGCCAGGTACTTCCAAACCTCTGAGTGTCACCAACCGTGCCAGGTGGGCGTCTTGGTCTTTGTCTGTCAGAGGCTGACAGGCTGGGCTCCCAAACCCAGACGATTTTAGCTGAGCCCTGAGAACAAGGTGCATATGGTTCCAAGCTTTCAGGGTCAGATGATTACCTCTCTAGACAATGAAAGCAGAATTCTGTTGCCCATGTAGAGAGTAGACCCCAAGAGGAGTTCCAGCTCTCACATGCTTAAGAATCCTTCGCTTTTAAGTCCTTGGCCACTTTCTGAAGTCCTTTCCGTGACACGTGCTCCAAGTCCTGTCTTCTCAGGACTATATTCCCACCGTGGCTTCTTCCTAGTCCCGTCATCTATGTTCTAGCTTATGTAACCTTCTGTCCTTAGCACTCTTCAGTGGCCTTCTCACTGTCACTGCTCAGTGTGTCAGGAGCCAGGAGCCCTCTGGTTGCCATTGTTGAGTCTCCAAACCTCAGGAGCTTGGGTGGTTTTGTGTGACTGATCAAAGCCTACTCTGCCTACAGTAAGACCACAAGTTGGCTGCAAATGGGTGTGACACACTTGCGTTCTGGCTGCTAGCCCACCAGTCACAGCCTTGTATATCCTCAACTTCCAAATCTACTTGTCATATGTTTTGCATATGGGCCAATCACAAAGCCCTGGATAGGTGCAGTCTACTTTATGTCAACCACAGCCTTTGTGTTGAGTCATAGGGGAGGTGTTTTTCTTCCAGCAGATGTGGTGTGTGTGTGTGTGTGTGTGTGTGTGTGTGTGTGAGAGAGAGAGAGAGAGAGGAGGACAGGAGGGGGGGGGAGGGGGGGAGAGGAGGGAGAGCAGAAGGGGAAAGGGAGGGACAGAGGAGGGGGGGAGGGGCAAGGGAGGGAGGGGATTTTCAGAGGGAACTGGGAAGGGGGGTAACATTTGAAATGTAAATAAATAAAATAACGAATAAAAAAATTAAAAGAAGAGTGAAAATGAGATAAGAATTCACCAAGGCACTGCCTGCTGAAAGTTCGCGGAAGCACCATGGCCCCTTTGGCTTGATGGAGCTAACAGAGTCAGATGCAGAGGTCCGAGGAAGAGCCTTCTGCACGAGCAGGAAGCATGGACTCGGATTTCCCGTGATCAAGTGAAGGCTTGACTTCCACAACCCAGGGAGATAAAGTCTAAATTAATCGTCTTGACTGCTTCCCCGTGAATTAAAAAATGCTTGGAAGTAGACATGCAGCCGCTTTATCTGGGCTGATTAAAGCGCTGCTTTTATTAATCCATTGTCTCTCCTCGAGCATGTAGTTTTCTTCCCCCGGACGTTTTAGGGAATGCTCTCAGCATTCGAAGCTTAGCAGCTCCAGGGAGAGAAGGGTGTCAGAAACGAAGAATTCCGGGGTTTGGAGACAGACATTGGATTGCATCCTAGCCTGATCGACTTTGTGTCACTGTGGAAATTCTTCTCCTGCCTTTGAGCTTCAGAACCTCTGTAGAGTGCACTTAGCCATGCCCAAGCTGAGGCGCAAACCCGTGGATAGTGGTGAAAGAGCTCATTGAGTTCACGTGCTCTGGGGATGGGACACAACTGGTGGGTTTCCCATGGACATTTTTGGGTAAAGTCAAGTATTTGTTGATTAGACATTGTCCGTGTAGCTTGAAACCACAAGCCTATCCCTTAGACCCTGTAGTGTTGGCAGTAAAGACAGGGATTTACCCCCATGTGACAGGGCTTATGGGATATGAATTTTGAGTCTGATGAGGTTTCTGAAATACTCCTCAAGTACATAAGAACACAATAAATAGACCTAAGAAAACTGACGATAAATTTATAATGGGGAGGCAGGTGTTTAGGGGCTAAACCTTTAGTTGTTGGATAAAAGTCTATGTGATTGAGGTTGGAAAGTTAGATCAGTGGTTAAGAGGACTGAATGCTCTTCCAGAGGGTCTGGGTTCAATTCCCAGCACCCACGGGGCAGCTCAAAACGGTCTGTAATTCTGAGATCTAACACCTTCCCCCCGACATACATGCAGGCAAAACATTAATGCACATAGAAAGTATATGTACTCACTGTAGTAAATCTCTGTATAAAAATGACTTTTTTTCAAAACCATTGGAACATTACCAGAACTTTCCTTTTTCCAGAGAATCTACCATCTTGATCGTAGCATGAGAAGTACGCCTAGAAAAGAAATTGAGAGGTGGGCACTGTTGTTGTTGTTGTTGAGACAGGGTCTTACTATGTAGCTCTGGCAGGTCTGAAACTATGTGGATCAGGCTGGCCTCAAACTCGTAGACCTGACTCTGCCTCTCGAGTGCTGACATTAATGGCCTGTGCCATCAGGCCCAGCCCACGCTGCTTCTTGATAGCTGAAGGAAATTTGCTCTAATGGCCCTTTTCCTTGGTTCTATTTTCTGATGGATTTAGACACAGAAAAGCTGATTTCATCACCAGTTAAAGAATTCAGCTTAGAGAGAAAAGTGAGATGAGGAGAGAGAAAAATCACAGCATACAAAAAAATAGCAAAGGCTCATTCTCCTCACTGTAACGTGTCTGAGTTTGGGGCATTCAAGCTACTACATCCTTGGTGACTTTGTCCAGCTGCTTTTTAAAGGACTTGAGTGATTGTCCTCCCTTATTTCTCTTGGGAATCCATTCTTCTGTGTAATGGAGTTGCCTTGTAGGATGTTCTCCTTGAGATAATAATATCATAGTGTATAATTTCTTCATAAATTTTCATTTTATTCAATTTTCCTTCCATAAAGGAATCAATAAAAGTGAGAGAAAATAGGAAGGGGAAAAATGGATGACGGGCAGGGAGAAGCAGTCTCTGGTTGGTGGTTGGAGGCTGAGGGAACAGGCAGCAGCAAGGAATGTGTCTTGGTGTCTTTTATATTCCTATGAAGAAACACTATGACCAAGGTAATTCAGTTAAAAAAGCATTTAATTTGGGTGCCACAGTTCAGAGGGGAAAGTTTACACCATCACAGTGGTGGCGGCTTGGTAGGCAGCCATGGCACTGGGGCAGTAAGAACTCATGTCTGATCCACAAGTAGGACACACACACACACACACACACACACACACACACACACACACACACACACACACACACACGCCACAAGACACGGAGAGGAGAGAGAGTCACAGTTTCAGAGGGTGGAGAGTTCATGACTATTACAACAGTAAGTATGGCAGCAGGTAGGCAGACACGGCACTGGGAGTCTATGGGAGGGGGCATTCTCGTTTAAACTACCACAAGGTGTTGATGTCCAGGACTGGCTGAGGAAACATGGTCCTCAGGATGGATCTGAGTAGATAGCAGTAGTCAAGGATCAAGACTAGAGTTCTCTCCAAGCTGAGGTGGTCCTCAAGATGCTGAGGACACTCTATGGGTTTGGGCGTTTGAAGAACCCCATAGCTTTTCATGTTGGCTTGCATAACCTAAGTTTGAAGGACTTGAGGCTTTGGAGCAGTGGTGGGTGTGTGGGGGGCAGTAGGTTTACAATGTTCCACATTAGGACCTAGCTGACACTTTCCTCACAGATCTACCTGTCCTCTCCTGTCATGTTCGTACCCCGTGACATTCACTGTTGAATTCTAGCTTGCAAAGTCATGGCTATCTGAAGGAAACAGCAGAGGACAGGCGTGTGGCACACGGAGAGCTGTACTAGATACAGCCCCACATTGCCTCTGTCGGCATAGTCAAGTGCCAAGATTTCAGGTCGGTAGTAAAAGGATAAAGGCTACAGTTTTAGAATTCTTTTGTGAGAAGACATTCGTGAATCGAAAAGATACTCGAAGAAGCCAATTCATTACAGGGCATAGGTGAGCACATTTTATAAATACAAGCCTTGCTCTATGTTTTCATTGTTATTGCCACTCCCCACCCATGTCCCCACTCCAAGGTCAATTGTTTAACACTCCCAACCCCCCACCCCACTCTGATTTCCCTATTGATTCTGCAATAAAGAAAGGACTGTCCACAGGAACCGTAAGACCCTCTTCCTTGCTTAGCTATCTCTATGTCTGGTCAGTCATGCTTGCATTACGGCCACAGTAACTTTGAGTTACCCTCCCTATGCTATGGTTCTCCATAACCCACAGGCTACCAACCTGTCATTCTCTCCCTATCTCTAAGTTTCCACTCCGTCCTACGCCACTGCTCAACCACTTCATCTTCAGAAGAAGCTTCTCAGGCAACTTCTTGCTTGTAATCTAGGTCAAGCCCTCACCACAAGCTTCTAAGCTTGTTATTTACCTAGAAACATAAAATTTGTTTCTAGAGCAAATCTAATTATACATGTAATCACACAAGAATGCCCACTCCACTGACTATAAACCCCACCAAGACAGAGATGCCGGTTGTGCTTAACACTGTATCCTGCGGCTGCTGCTGCTGCCCTGTGCACGGTGGAGACTCAGCCCTTCTTCTAGGAAAAGTAGCCATGTGGTTTCAGGCTGTGGAATAGACCTGCTCATAGCAGGGGCGATCCTTCTGGGACCAGCTCTGTGACGAGGTTCCAATAACTTAGAACAATTGATTCCTACAGTTTACACTGATTACCGGAAGCCTCTGCCACCTAGACAACCGGTGTCTTTCGAGCTAAAGCCATCAAAACATGACAAAGGACTCTTAAGTCCCTGCTGGTGGGTTTCTGGGTTTGTAGGAACATGATCAGAGGCACGGCCTCCTGTGCCTGTTAAAGCACACTTACAAAGTAATCAACACTCGTCTGGGTATTTTAAGTGCTTTCCCTAATAAACATATAGGGGAATATATAAGCGTGTTTTCCCTCTCATTTAAGTTGTCAAGTAAACTAATCTTTGTTTCTTTTAGTTCCTTCACAGCAGCCAGTGCACACTGTTAAATAGTGCTTACAACACTACTTAAGGATAAACAACCATAGCACGTCTTGGGGAAATTCGGAGGCTTTTAGAGAACCCTTTTAGTTTTCTTAGTGAGGTACTCACTGGGATAGTTAACAGTAAGTGTTATGAAATATAATGTGGCGAGTGGAGAACCTTAGGCAGGCCCGTGCCAAGCTGTGCCCCTGGGAAATCACGCCATATAAAAGAGCTGATGTAATAGAGATTTATTGGGGGGAAGGGAGAGGAGTAAGGATCTGGGAGGGATAGAGGTAAGCAAGTGGGCATGGGACAGGAAGACAGATGGGAGCAAAGTCACGAGGGCAGAGAGAGAATGAGGGGAGGGCATAGGACCAGCGGAGATAGAGAGAGTACTGTGGGCGGGTCCTTAATGCACATCACACACCTGCTGTACCTGACAGAAGCAGGTCACGTAGTAAGCAGTTGCTAGGTCCCTGAGGGCAGGCCAACGGAATGCCTACACACCAACAGTAAGTCAACCATGGGGAGGAAGAGGGAAGAGCCTAGGCAGTGTTCTCTAGATAAAACACAAATTCCCAGTTTTCCAGAAGCTGCATTACACAAAGCCACCAGGAAAGGGAACTGGTGGGCGGGAAACTCAGTGTTGCAGAGTCTCAGAGGCAGCTGTGCACGCTAGTCTTGTCCGTAGGAGGTAGACTGCTCCAGATCTTTGTTAAGGAAAGGGATCTCGAGGCTGCGGGGCATTGGGAGCAAATGCAGCACAGGCCTTGAGGGCAAGACAGGGCTGGGAAGTGTCTGCCTAGGTCTCTTCACGGTACGGAGGTTGAGCGGGGAAGCCCTCAGGCACAGCTGTTCTGGCACTGGGCATGCAGGGAAGTCACATAGAAGCCACAGCTCAAGTGTCCAACATTTCCAATAATTCCAGAGCAGAAAGATGAAGAAACACAGTTTAATGAGTAATGGTTAAGGGTGATCTGCCAGAGTTAAGTAAGGTAAGGTAGTTGGAGCCAATATAAGGCAACCAGGCAAAACAGGAGAGCAAGGACCATGCATTTGAGATCCCCCTTCACCCTACGCCGGGCTTCTCCTCAGCTGCTCTCTACCTGATGTCTCTGCCTGGTTCAATACCCAGCATTGAGCGTTGGGATTCCTGCTGGTCAGTGTCATGATTATGTCATCGGCATCAGATTGAGGAGTTGGTGGCACGTCTCCTGCCACTGCTTTGGCCACCTCTATGCAAGGTACAGATATGGCTGCTGATGTCAGTATAGCCAGGCACTCAGGTCGAACACTTAGAAAACACCTGGCTTACCCCACATGGTCTTTCCTGCTGGCGTTTCAGCTCAACACTGACTCCCCAACTATACAACTCTATTTCGTACTTACTGTTCCACCCCTCAGATACCAGAATATCCCACCTTTGAATCAGACTACAATCGTGGAATTGTTTTTACCTTTTATTGTTCCCTCCACATTAAAAAATGAGATAATTTCTTGAATATACATGTCCTCTTGGTGCAGAAGGTCAAGTGCTTTGTGTGTCTGTAACCACTGAGTAATCTATCCCTTGTCATTGTGTGGGCTGGGAAGTCCAGCACAAAGAAGCCATCACCTGGTGAGGGGCTTCTCATTGTGTCGTTCCATCCTGAGAGGTAAAAGAATGAGAGGAACTGAGGGAGAAGCAGGGACAACAGCAAATCCTTTCACAAGGGTCCTGTCTGCCTTCATGGCTTATTGACCTCTTAAAGGGACCACTTCTTGTCCTTACTGCTCTAAGTTTCCAGGACTTAGAAGTTGGTTGGGTGGTAAGGGGCACATGCTCAAACCAGAGGATTAATCTTCACTTCCTGCTGTGTACATCAGCTAGCTTCTTGCAGGCAGGGTCTTAGGGTACTCAAGGGTGCAACCATACATTGCAGAGATCACTCTTTGTTCCTTACTTAAAAAGAAATTAGTTAAAATATAATTATACCATTTCCCCCTCCTCCCCCTCTCTTATCCCCCGCCCCCACTATGTCTGTCCCTTCCTCAGTTCCCGGGTCTCCTCTTCTTTAACTATGGTTACATAGACATAACATGAATTAACATATAAATGTAACCTGCTGTCTGGTCAGTGTAACCTGCATGTAAATGTTTCCAGGGCTGGCACTAGATAACGGGGATTACAGATTTTTTAAGATCTTAAGCTCCAATGAATTTCTTTGTTCTTCTGGCTGCTTAAAATAAATCCAAGACACTCTGACATAAACACCCAGGTGTACAACACAGATGTAGTGGGAACAAAACCAGATTCTTTCCTCATCTTTCTTTTTTTTTCTTTCTTCTTTTTTTTTTTTTGGAGCTGAGGACCGAACCCAGGGCCTTGTGCTTTCTAGGCAAGTGCTCTACCACTGAGCTAAATCCCAGCCCCCCCCACTGAGCTAAATCCCCAGCCCCTATTTTTTTAATTTTATTTTTCTTGGATATTTTATGCATTTACATTTCAAAATGTCATCCCCTGTCCTCTCCCCCTCTCCCTGATTCTATGAGGATGCTCCCACTCCCTACTACCCACTCCTGCCTCAATGCCCTGGCATTCCCCTACTTTGGGGAAACAAGCCTTCACATGACCAAGGACTTCTCCTTCAATTGATGCTGGACAATGCCATTTTCTGCTACATATGTGGCTGGAGCCATGGTTCCAAAGAGTACATAGTACTCTTTGGTTGGTGGTTTAGCTGGGAGCTCTGGTGGGGTCTGGTTGGTTGATATTGTTGTGTCTTCCTATGAGTGTTGGAAACCCCTTCAGCTTCTTCAGTCCTTTCTGTAACCCCTCCATTGGGGTCGCTGTGCTCAGTCCAATGGTGAGCTGCAAGCATCCTCATCTGTATCAGTAAGGCTCTGGCAGAGCCTCTCAGGAGACAGCCACATCAGGCTCCAATCAGCAAGCACTTCTTGGCATCAGCAATAGTGACTGGGTTTGGTTGCTGCATAGGAGATGGATCCCTGGGTCGGGCAGTTTCTGGATGACCTTTTCTTCAGTCCCTGCTCCATTCTTTGTCTCCGTATTTCCTCCAGTGGGTATTTTGTTCTCTCTTCTAAGAAGGACTGAGTCTAAATAGATCAAAGACCTCCACATAAAACCAGATACGATGAAACTGATATAAGAGAAAGCGGGGAAGAGCCTCCAACATAGGCACAGGGGAAAATTTCCTGAACAGAACACAAATGGCTTATGCTTTAAGATCAAGAATCGACAAATGGGACCTCATAAAATCGCAAGCTTCTGTAAGGCAAAGGACACTGTCAATAGGACAAAACAGCAACCAACAGATTGGGAAAAGATTTTTACCAATCCTACATCTGGTAGAGGGCTAATATCTAATATATACAAAGAACTCAAGAAGTTAGACTCCAGAGAATCAAATAATCCTATTAAAAATGGAGTACAGAGGTAAACAAAGAATTT